>NC_137607.1:41268509-41868509 GCF_963280865.1 Gymnoscopelus braueri | reverse complement strand
CTATAGCATGAAGATGAATAGCCTACGTTGACAGCAATCAATGTAAACTTTAAAGGGAAACTAGGTAACTTTTAGCCTATTTTTTATATATATGTAAATAAATATTTTAGCTCTCATTTTCCTCTATCAGCCACTATATTATTGTGCTGGTGTGTTTCCTTGCGGAAAGACATCCCTATGGCTGTATTTTGGTTTTGTTCCAATGTTTATGTTGACATTCATGAGTAAATTCTTGACCATCGATTAATTGACAGTCAATTCATTGTTAACATCCCTAGTCGTGGCGACAGAGCTTTAATCCATGCATACCTGCAGAGCAGCACCACCACAGAGTCGGCCTTGGCGGGGATGAAGCCCAGCAGAAAGACGTTGCGACAGCCACAGTTGTAACACTCCAGCACCGTCTCGCCCAGAGGACCGTCCTTGTGCAGCGTCACCTCTTTGCATTTGGCCCTCACCAGGTGGTTGACAATATGGCTGTAGGGCAAAAGAAGGACCACCACATCAAACCAAACACCGGAAAGAAACACAGAAAAGAAGAGACGAGCAACAGGACTTCACATACAGTGCATGACATAATATGATCAGTAGATTTTACACACCTCTCTACAATTACAGTCTACATTCTAAACCAAATGCTCATAATTTGATTTTATGCAACCAGTGTCATCAACCATAAAAATTACTAGAATATCCTCGAGGAGGACCCCTGGGGGTCCAAGAAGCCCACTTTGAAAACTACTGCTCTAGGTAGTCATGTCAGGGAAAGTATTACATTTGTGGAATAAAGTTTGGAATCAACAATTCAAGCAAAGAAGTTAGTTTCCTGGCCTGACACAATGCCATATGAACACTATGGCAGGATAACATACCTGCCAGAAGTGTTTCCACGTCCGTTGCAGAACCATTTCTTGCTGGTGTTGCAGTACACCACACATGCCGGATCATGAATACCACAGTAGCTGAAACAGAAAAAACATTAGGTGTATTATACAGAATTCGGTTTGTGGATTTTTCCTTTACGACACTGGTCACAGTCACAGTATGAATGGATGCACATGGTATAAGGACAACACTAGAGGCGGGCTACCCGACCGAAACCCGTCGGGCCAGACGTTATTATCGATAATGGCATATGTGTGTGCGTGTATACTCTGCACCATAGCTTATATAAAACAATGCCTTTTCATGGTGTTTTACAAGCCCACACAAGTGTAATCAGGGTAAACAGCCATGCTGTAACATTGTAACAAGTTAGCGTGTCAGTGTAACAAAATGTCCAAGAGTATAAAATATACTTAATATATACAGTGCTGAGGGACAGTTCAAGAGATAGTGGCTTAAGTGACACCCACTCCTCTGTCTTTAAAATCAGTATCATACTGTGTTAAAGACCATAAAACAGACTGGTCATGGAGTGTTTGTGTGTGGTGTGGCGTGGCGTGGTACCTGCATGCGTGCAGAGGGAGGTCTTTGGTGTAATAGGTGTCTTCTTCATCTTCCTCAAAGTTGAGCTCAGCGAGCAGTTGGCTGGCCTTGGCCATGGAGTCGTCCACACCGCCATTATGGAGGCCTTCATCAGGGCCGTTCACCTGCACAATACAACAAAATGGATCTCTCAGCCAACCATTCCCAAACTACCTTGGTCCTAGGGTTGTTGTCACCATCATGAAACCATCATGAAATATTAGCTTCATTGTCATAATTGTGATAAATGATTTAGTTGTCTATTTGGCAATGACCATCGGAACATATTATGTTCCGATGGTCATTTTTATTTATATTATAAATAAAAATGACAAAGCCGTTTGGCTTTTAGGCTAAACAAAAATTGCACAGAAGAGATGACAAATAACTTAAAATATACAAAGAAAGGACTGACAATGATCGGTACCAATAATCAAAATAAACAATGTACTAGGGCCAAAATAAACCATATTAATTAACTTCAAATAATGGAAATAGTCGATCTACAAGCTTGTCCATTTCCACTATTTTTGAAAATGTATCAACTTTTTTCAACTGATGGAATTTATATAGATGAACGCATGGAGAAATTATTCCGACAATTATGAGATTCGTCTGGTCCCAGGCTACTAGAAGTTCTGGTAGGATATACAATAAGTACTAGAGGTCCTGGTAGGATAGAAACCCAGCAGTACTATAAGTTCTGGTAGGATACGAAACCAGCAGTACTAAGGGATCTGGTAGGAGATTAAAAAAAAACAGTAGTACTAGAGGTCCTGGTAGGAGATAAAAACCAGCAGTACTGAGTACCTTGTGGGATATAAAACCAGCAGTACCAAGGGTCCTGGTAGGATATAAAACCAGCAGTACTAGAGGTCCTGGTAGGATATAAAACCATCAGTACTAGAGGTCCTGGTAGCCGGTAGGATATAAAACCAGCAGTACTAGAGGTCCTGGTAGGATATAAAACCATCAGTACTAGAGGTCCTGGTAGCAGGTAGGATATAAAACCATCAGTACTAGAGGTCCTGGTAGGATATAAAACCATCAGTACTAGAGGTCCTGGTAGGATATAAAACCATCAGTACGAGAGGTCCTGGTAGGATATAAAACCAGCAGTACTAGAGGTCCTGGTAGGATATAAAAATAGCCGTACTAGAAGTCCAGGTAGGAATAGTACAACTAGTCATATTTCAGTACCAGGGTTGGGACTAACTAGTGCACTAAAGTACTAAGTTAGCGGTCCACTGACTATCTAACACACAGGTGGGCGCATTACACTGAAAGTACGAAACATCATCAACAGACTGCTGTCAACTCTCATGTCTCATCACACTCAGTGACTGTTGACTTGTTCATGTGTACAATGTTGTTCATGTGTAGGATAGGGCGCGATAAACAGTCAAAACACACATAAATACGTTTAGACTGCTGGCGTTAGCATGTAGCTAACGAGCTGTGGTTTGCTAATGTTGACTGTTAGCAGCAAGCTGGGAGAATAAAGATACCATGGATGGGGCAGTGACGTCACAAACGATAGGAGGCGTGTAGCTGCCTGAAGTATTTTACTTAAATGTACTTTCATTTGATTTATTATTGAGCTACACAGACACTGCACAACAAAATCACAATACAATATTTTAAAAGTGCAGTCAAGTTCATGTATGCTCCTTTCCTTGAGTCAAAAGCACGTTTAGATCTGTAAGCTCACGACGTGTTGAGCTTTACCGTTTTCCAAACATTTTGACTTATTTATATAAATAAATAAATACAATAAATGATCGCCTATATCAGTGGTTCTCAACCTGTGCACATGATTTTCGGTGGGGGGGGGGTCCCCAGATGACAGTGGAGTGACAATTTAAGTAATTTTAAGACTTTAATACCTCAAAAAGAAAGAAAATAAAAATGACCATTACTGCATCAAAAGTAAACAAAGTATACTATTAAAACTGGTAAAACATTGACCAAATTGTCAAATAATTTAAGAAAGGGGCAAGTTTTTTTGAAAATAGCAGATCTACAAGATTGAACCCTATTTTAAAGATTTATCTGTGGAATCAAATTCTAGAGTGGGGGGTCCCAAGTTCAAATATGATTTTTTTGGGGGGGGTCCACAGTTCAAATCTGATTCATTTAGGGGGTCTCAAGTTCAAATATGATTAATCTGAGGGGTCTCAAGTTCAAATATGATGATTCATTTGGAAGGTCCTTCAAATATGATTATTTTGAGGGGTCGCGGCCTCAAAAAGGTTGAGATCCACTGGCCTATATGACATGCCCAACTTAGCCAGGTCAAAAAAAGTGCTCTAAAATAACTTCCGTAAAGACGTGACGTCAAAGCCACATCCTCGGCGGTTATCTGTCAATTCCTGCGAGGCAGGCAGCCTGGCTAAGCTAGCCAGCTAGGTTAGCTCCGTTAGCCGCTAACGCTAAGCTAGCAGCACCGCGGTTCTTTTTTTTTTTTTCTCAAAACATCCCCCACGTAGCTCCACCGTAACGGTTACCTGTCCGTCCAGCTGGCTGTGGCCCTGGCCCTGGCTCTGGGTCTGGCCCGGCTGGGTCTGGGTCTGGCTCGGCAGGGTGAAGTCGGTGAACTCGTACTCGGAGCCCTGGGTGTGACTGTCCGCCCCGAGCAGCTCCGCTTCCTCCACGTCCAGGAAGGTGAGCGTCTGGGAGCTCGGCCCGTACGCCTCCACACTCATTTCTAAAATACAATAATAATAACGCTAAAAAAAAGAAACACTTTCGTTCTGCCGCAAACAAAACAACGATGTTTTATGTTTCGTTCTTCTCTCTCCTTCTAACACGGTGATCTAATATAAAAACCACCCGAGACTTCTTCGCTGCTGCTATGGACGCGGATCTGACTCCGTTCGTTCGGACTTGGATTTGAACCCAAACAACACGACTTGTTGGAACCGCAGCAGCAGAAACACAATCCAACGTAACGGCGGCGGACGCGCTAGTGACGAACTTCCCTAGCATAGCATAGGGTGCTTTTTGGCCTTGCGTCCGTATTGCCAGCCACCATAGAGATTGCCACGTAGGGTGCTTTTTTGCCTTGAGTTGTGTGTGTGAGAGGCATGATGCACCTGTTTGACCACTTCAACCAGTGTGTTCTAAAAAAAAAAAATTGGTGGTGGTGGTGGATGGGGGGGTCATTTCTGGTGATAAGCTATTTAGCTTAGACTTTTTACAAGGGCCAGTTACGAATTGCAGCCACCTGTAAGTGCTCTTTTAGAGCGGTTTTGAAGGAGAGTTAAAGGAGTCACATTGTTTATGACTGTTGGTAGGGCATTCCACATTTTGGTGGCATAGCAGTAGAACGAACCCCTTGTTTGAGCCGAATCGTGATTTATGGAGCTCCCTCTGGTGTTGTGATTGTGATTGTGAACGTCTTTAACGTATTTGAAGTAGTTCGATTGATTGATTGAATACCTCATTAGCAGTTTGCAGAAAAAAGCACATGAAAGTACAGTTCAATACAAGGTCAGTTAGAGGCTTTTGGTAGGGCATTCCACATTTTTGTGGCATAGCAGGAGAACGAATTCAACCCCTTGTTTGTGCCAAATCTGGGTTGGACACCGACATGATCAGTGGAGCTTCCTCTGGTGTTGTGACTGTGGACTTCATTGACGTTTTTGAAGTACTTTGACAGGTACATGGGTGTCTTTTCGTTGTGGTGTATCTTTATCTTGTAGACCAGGCCCATGGTCAGGTGGTTGACAGGTACATGGGTGTCTTTGTGTTTGAGCTGTAGTGTATCTTGTAGACCAGGCCCATTGCTGTACTCTGTCCTCTACCCTGAGCCATCCCACCCTAGCAAAATGAATAGGGGTTAAATGAGTTGTAGGTGTTAGGCCAAGCAGTAGCCTGACCCATACAAGATCTGTGTTGTTAAAGGAGTTAACACATGTTCACGATGTTTCAATTGAGCTTGTAGATCTGCTATTTTTGAATAGCCAAAGTATGAAATAATGCTTTTCAGCTAAAATCTAAAATGACACAGATGCTTTCCCGGTTTTAACGGGTTAACAAATTCTGTTGCATTCCCAAACCTCTGTAGTTTCAATTAGCTTGAATCCTCATCGATGATGTCATTGGCAGGTTTCTATACTGTGCAGGACCATAATGAAATGGAGCCATCTTATAATAATGCGAATCAATGAGGAGCAATTATACAGAGATATGGTTGAAAATGGGTGACATGCTCCCTTACCAAGAGTATTTCTACATTGTGGTATTGCTACTTTAACTAAAAGAAATCTGAGTACTTCTTCCACCATTGCCTGTAAGTGCACCATGGGGAGGAGTTTATATAAGAGGTGGCTATTCACCTGTTTCCTAGGCTGTGTGTTTTCACTTCCTGTCGGATTTCATTGGATATCATTAGTCATCTGACCAGTTTCATTGGATTTCATTGGATCAAATCGACAGGAAGTGGAAAACACACAGGAAGTGGAAAACACACAGGAAGTGGAAAGCCTAGGAAACAGGTGAATAAGTGCTGGTTGTGGTTGGCATGCTCAGGTGCTTTGTCCTTTGTTTGATAGAATGCTGCTACACCAGTGAGTTTGTTTGTTTGTAATGGTTCAGTCAATGTATTTATTTGACTTATTGTTAAGTTATGCATGTATGTGAATTCCTAACAGATTATGATGCATTGTTTTGTACCTGTTTGATATACAGACCATAGAAATGTTTGGACCAGACACCATGCACTGTGTTGAAGCATACCTACCTGATCCTGAGGTTTGCTGCCTGTGAGGATTCCTTCTTTACCTTAATGGATGCATTAATAATGTAAGTTTAACTTGTGCTCTGTTAATTTGATTATTATTATTATTAACCCATTAAAACCGGGAAAGCATCTGTGTCATTTTAGATTGTGTTGGCTATTCAAAAATGGCAGATATACAAGGCAAGCCCCCGCTAAGCTTGTACATCTGCTGTTTTTGAGAACTTTTGAAAAATCTTGAAAGTGTTTGAAAACGTTTGAATAATATGGAATTAAGAAAAAGTTTGCGAACTATACTGATTTAGAAGGCATATAGAATTGGCCTCAGGTCTTTATTGTAAGCAAACTAAGCAACCTATTAATTTACATGAGTTTATTGTATTGTACAGAAAATCATCCATCCACCCATCCATTCCTAGTCCTTTGGAGTTGGAAAGAACCTCTCTAGACTGGATATGATCCGAGAGCTGAACCCAGAGGGTACAAAGGAGGATGCAAGTGGAGGATGCACCAGATTATCAGTGGTGGAAAAAGTACTACATTTTTTTTACTTAAGTAAAAGTATCAATACTGCAATGTAGAAAATTGCAGGATTCAAAATGTACTTGAGTAAAAGTATTGTACGTGTTGTAAAGTAAATGTACTTAAAGTACCAAAAGTACAAATTACTCATTATGCAGAATGTCCCATTTCACACGTTTACCAATGTATAAAAAAATCTTCTGAAAATAGCAGATCTACAATCTCTCAATGCGTTGCACCGCGACACATTGTGAGCTTGTATATCGTCTATTTTCAAATGGCCAAAATGTATGTATGTAATTGAAGTGGTTAATGTATGTTTTGTGATGATAATCAAAATCTACAAAGTAACTAGTAACTCAAGTTTTCAAATAATTGTAGTGGAGATAAAGTACAACATTTGGCTCTGAGATGTAGTGGAGTAGAAGTAAAAGTATAGAAAATTGGAACTACTCCAGTAAAGTAAAAGTACCTCAAAATTGTACTTGAGTACAGTACTTGAGTACATGTACTTAGTTACTTTACACCACTGACTAAGGCAAGACATAACGCAGTTGATGAGTTTGGTTTATGAACTCAAAGATGTACCGCAGAGCATGGCAGCACCATCATTTCCTAACTTGGTTGGTTCTAGATGCTAGTTTATCCTAGTTTCTTTGAGGCACTACACTGTTCTCTCTGCACTCTATTTCTAGAATATTGACCTAGTTTTAGTGTCTGCTAAATGCCTAAATTGTAACTTTGTACTTGTGGATGCCCATGAGTTTACTGTTAGAAAAGGCCCTCACTAAGCTCTTTACCATCAGAAGAACCTGACATTTACAAATATGGAAAGCATTTGCAAATCCCCCAAAGTCCTGTTTAAATATATTTGCAGTCAGAAGAATCATACTCTTCATAACCTATGCCATCTTAGACCGGTGGTGGTTCTCAAAGTGGGGTCTCGAGTTGGAACCCCCAGGGGTCCTTGAGGGAGTTCCACTGGGTCCCAAGCAAAATTGGTAATGGTTTAACCACTTGAACCCTATTCTGTACTTTGGCTATTTGAAAATGGCAGATATACAGCCTCACTAATATTAAAAATAATGACGACGATAATAATAAATGATGATGAACCTGTTGGTGCAGATGTGCACCTCTAATTAAGTGCTTGGCCAGTCTTCTCAGCTGTGAGTGAGAACTGACTGGGAAGCTACAGTACTTCAGCACTAGAAGATGGATCAGGATCATCGCATGAATTTATTTTTTTTAACTTTTTGTGTGAACATTAGCCAAGTCAGAGAATATAATGATATTTTCAACTGCAGCACATTAAAAAAAAGCATTGTTTATCTGAACTTAATAACACTCTTCAAACCATGTTAACTTTCTCTGAATTGTACTACCATCATTGTCCACTAAGTGGCATACTTGTACAAATTGAACTACTGCCTGGCCAACAGTGGGAAAGTAGCCTACATTTACTTGAGTAGGGCACTTTTACTTTACTTGAGTGTTTCTATTTTTCAATACTTCTCAGAGGAAAGTATTGCACTTTTTTACCCCACAAACATTTGAAAACTTTAGTTACAAGTTACTTGGTAGATTTCAATTCTTATTACAAAACATACATTATTCTATTATCTATTTTATACTTGGTCTATTAAAAAATGGCAGCTCTAAAAGCTCAAAACGCGTCGGTATGCAATCAGTTGTGAGCTTGTCCATCTGCTATTTTCTTTGAAAGATTTTGACAAATTTGAGCATATTTTTGTACCGTTACTTTAAAAAATAATTGAGGCAGCTGTGTTTGTATTGGACACAATAACAGTAGGTGAATGTTGCATGTGAATGACATTTTTATTGTTATTTCTCTCTAGGTGGTCCTGGATCAAGCCTTCTAGCATCTACAGTCATTTCCAAACATCTGGCCAGCTTGCCATTACTTTCCACTGCATCTTTCTTTAGTACGTCCTATGTGGACATACTATTTCTGCATCCTGGTGATTGGAGAGCTCTAGCGACCCAATAAGAAGAGACACATTGGAGATGATCCCTCTCTCAGCCATGGATACGGTAAGACTGGACTATCTCAAAAGTATCGGGATGAATGTAGCATTACACCATAAACGGCTGATTCTCACTAGCGGTGTCAGACTAGACTGGCATGAATTCTATGTGATGGATTGGTTTTATTTTGACATCATTCTACATTTCAGATTTTGTGCAGGTTGAAGATGAGAATATTTTTGTGTGCGTTCGCAAGCGGCCAATCAACAAACTAGGTATGTTGAAAGATGTCAAAACATCAGTTCTGCATGAGTGAGATTTGATGCCTCTTTCATTTTTTCCTTAGTTTCCTTTTTTTTCATTAACTTTTTGTTTTCGATTTTAGTTTGATTTTAATTCGTTTTTAAATACCTCAAGTACTTAAGTACAGTACTTGAGTAAATGTACTTAGTTACTTTACACCACTGGTTCTAGGCAGTGGTGAGTTCTACGTTTTTTTCGGAGGGTATACAATAATTAGTCCCTGCACGAAATGCGCAATATGCTATCGCGTTTTCAATGGATGAAATGGTTATTAGACTATATGCTTTAAAAAAAAGAAAATCTGCACTGTACAGCGTGTACAGTGTAACACGGTAGAACACACCACTGGTTCTAGGTGGTAGGAGTGAGTTAATTTGTGTCTCGTGGTTTCAGGTGTATAACTTGTTGGAACAAAACGTCTTGGCGTTCTGGAGGTTGACCAGCAGCAGCTTCAGGTGGTGTCCTACAGGAAGTCTGCGTTACCACAGAAGAAGACCTCGTTATAGAAGATGGCAGTGCCTCCAGGAAGTCTGCGTTTGCGTTACCACAGAAGACGTCATTATAGGAGAGATCACAGTGCTTGCAGGTACATGGTATCGCTGTCGGTTGAAAACCGAAACGTTCCTTTTTAAATTATTTGATCTTTTTAAAATGAAAATAGACGATCTACTACAAGCTCACAGCACCACGCGCGTCACATTGTGAGCTTGTAGATCTGCTATTTTCACTACTTTTGTGTGACACTCTTGTTTGATGAAGTAGGCCGTTAATTTACGGAAAAACCTAAAGGTTGATATGTGGAGATGCAAGGTTTCTGCCCGACAGTGACAATGTTGCTGTCAGGTAGTCAAACAGATGGCCGGTGCAATATGGATTTTTTTTTATAGCAATAACAGTCCAATGCAAACTCATAGTAGATCAACAAGGTCATTGACATGTGTGTTACCAGGGGTGATCCTAGAGTCTGTGGGAGGCCCTACGGGAAGATTCCCAGGGGGGCCCTCCAAAAACCCTGGTGGCCCTTGAGGCCTTTTTGGGAGGGCCTTTACAGTTACGTACTTCACACCAGAAATATTAGCCTAGCCATACAATGGCTGTGATATTGTATACATATACTGTACACGGCCATAGATCACTCCCAGTCATTGTGGTGGCATTCTACACGTTTCTCAACGGGGGAGTTCAAATAACTTTGGGGGGCACTATTGATATTTTTGAAAGGGGGGCACTAAGGTGCTCTTGGGGGGCGGCGCCAGTTTAATATATTCAAGTGCACATTCTCTTTTAAAACCGGGAAAGCATCTGTGTCATTTATACTTTGGCTATTCAATATATATTCAGATATACAAGCTCTTAGCGTGTCACTTCGTGCCGTGCTATGAGCTTGTAGATCTGCTATTTTGCAAATCTTCGATTTTTTTTAAAGCAAACATATGTAACTCAAATCTTTGCTTCTGTGGGTCTCTGGAATGAAATATTTTGAGATGGCGGTCCACGGCCAAATACATTTTTTTTTTTTAAGATTTATTGTGTAGAAAGATTTCATAAAAGCGACACAAAAACATAAAACTCTCGTCAGCACGGCCAAATACATTTAGATTTAGAAGACATTTGTAGAATCGGCCTCAGGTCTTATTGGGTTAACACTGCAGTCAAATCAGCCACGATTTGTGAATTGCGTGTAGTTGGCACATTTTGTATTGGGATGATGAATAAAAGATCAGGAGAACTTAATAATCCTATTGATGTGCGTTGGCCTGACTGTTTTCACATTGAAATTCTGCGCAAATGTAAGGGAATTTTATCCATGACCGTTTTGATTTATTTCATGTCAGCTCATATACCAAACTACAACTATGGCCCACCCGTACTACCGGCACGGCCGGAGCCAAATATACCACTGGAGGTAAGGGACCTCTCTGAAATGTGGTCAACCTGCTGGCGGAGAACCTCAACTTCCTGCCAGGAGATCAGGATATCAGTTCAGTTAACTAAACATCTCATACAGTTGAGTCGTGGCTGCAAACCATCCTACACCGAGTTCTGGGAAAGTGACTAAGCCCCATTTTCTTTGTCCTCTCGTTTTCCTGCTCCTGCTTCTTCTTGAGCGCTTCCAGTTTGAGACGTTCTTTTGCCACAGTCTTCTTCTGGCTGCTCTCTTCATGTTCTTCTACCAGGGGTTCCAAACGAAAGGCCGATCTCACAGACTGTGGAATTGGTTTATCCGTGTTTGATCTTGAGCTCCCAGCAGCAGAGCGACTACTGGCCCGAGTCACTCCGTTACCACTGGCAGACACCTGTAAAGTCTTCTTCTGGCTGCTCTCTGCATGTTCTTCTAACAGGGGTTCCAAACGAAAGGCCGATCTCAGACTGTAGAATTGGTTTATCAATGCAGGTGGCGGCGTGAGCCCCTGCCCTTACGCAGCCTCCTGGAGGCTCTGCGGACACGACGCTACAAAGTAACTCAAAGTTTTCATGTAATAGTGGAGTAAAAGTATTTGCATAGTTACTTTACACCACTGGAGGTAAGGGACCTAGATATTGGATGGACCAACAAAGATTGTGAACTCTCAAAATAATTATTTGCTGCAAATTGGGATCAGCTCTCGTCATCTAGCATATCCATTTTAAAGTTCTGGTGTAAACTTTAACTTGTCACACCATAGGTTTAGTGGTGTAAAGAAGTGTGTGAACTTTCTTTAATAAAAAATGTGTGTGTGTGTGTGTGTGTGTGTGTGTGTGTTGAATATAACTTGTATACAAGCAGGTCAGATATTCCATATACAGTATGAATAGAGTATTATACATGTATGCATACATACATATAGGGTATGAAGAAATGGCATAGGTGAGGCAGTTTAAATATGTATAAAAACTTTTTTTCCCCCACAATCTCTTTGTTGAAGTTTTCCAGTTTTCAAGAAAGACGAGTGGTGAAAGCGATCAAAACTGTTATAGAGCAGGAAGTATTAAACGACAAGGACAACTTGGCGACAAGGAGATGTAAAACTGGCATGAAGATTTCCTTCAGCTCCTGTTTGCTAAAGTCCTGGAAGATAAATGTATTGATCATCTTCTCTTACTATACAATAGGTATAGATAAAGAGCATGCTGTTACTATTGTCAGGTGAGCTGCAGTCTACTTACAGTACAGCCTGTTGAACTCTTATAACTTCCAGATACACTGCTGTATGTATGATTTTGTTCTGGAGCGGTCAGATGTTAAACTAGAAGTTAAACTCGGGTCTTACCAGCTATGCATGATGTTGAGCCCCCAGCGGCAGAGCATTTAGGTTGGTGTATGTACTGTAGGTTGAGGTTGGTGTAGGTTGTGTTGCTCTGGATTAAGAGCTTCTGCTAAATGCCTAAATTGTAAATTGTCTGCTAAAGGCCTAAATTGTGTTGAGGTTGGTGTAATTAGGTTGTGTTGGTCATCCATAGATATAGAATTATAGATGGATAGAAATATAGTGTATATATTGTATGTATGTGCCTCCATTTCTACAAGGTGAAGAGTCTGTGCTGAAAAGACTGCGAACGCAGAGTATTGTGACGCGCACACCGCCACTTGAATTGCTGCGCTAACAAACGAATGCTTTTGCTTCTCGTCCGTCTTGCCACAATCCCAGGAATTTCACCTTTAGCGGTGCAATACGAATGCCCCCAGCCATCCCTCTTAATCATGAGCAATTATAATCTGAGCAATCTGTTCAGGAATAAACTACCAGGCTGCGAGAACATGAGGTCTTGGTCTGAGATTCCACACATGACGTGTAGGGTTAATGAATAATTTTAATAATGAAGACACTGGGAATGCAAGTTGGTGTAGGTTGTGTGTGTTCAGATTTCTGATTTCGTTTTCTGAGCTTTCTGTCACTAGTAGACACAATTTATGGTCTGAACTACAACGGTATCTCATTTTTCAAGGTTGTGCTGAGGTTGGTGACAGGCAGGCGGCAAGCATCCGTTTTTTAAAATTGAAACCATATAGGAAGTGACAGTTCATATGAATGGCCACTAGTCTAGCTATTTCCCCCACGATTTCCCCCCTGCTGGCTGCAGAAGCAATAACTCTATTCAAGCAAATGGGGTTTTGGCTGGACTTTACACTTGGCTCTAAAGGTTTTGATATTTAGTCGACTAACACTAGACTAAGACTAAACATCAGAAGACTAAAATGGGACTAAAACTAAATGGTGTTCTTCAAAAGACTCAGAATTTGCTGTTAAAATTAACACTGGATGGCACGTAGGTTGGCATCAGCCAACAACCTGACCAAGAAGGCCTCAGTCGCCTCCTGTAGGGCCAGCATAGACCTGCCATCTCAGATCTTGGTGGCTGAAATTCTGGCACACCTCCCTAACCAAGTGCATGAAGGGTGTCTTCCTAATCAGTAGCTCAGTGCTCTTCCGGTACGTTATCTCTTTCAATGCCCTGGTTCCTGGACGGAACCTTCTCCTTCTCGGGCAGCGCCATCCCCTGTAACACCGCTCTGATCGAGCAACCGCCTGGATCCAGATGGTCCCGGTGTTGATGAAGGCTGTCTATCAGACTCTGAAGCTTTGCTTCTTCAGATCTTTAGACATGGCTCAGGTTGGTGTGGCCTTCGCCCTGACACAGGCTATAGTGCAATGTGCTGTGTCAAGACAATATCTTTTTTTATAAAACCGACTACGCCACCTTTTTGTAGATGTACTGTATTGGTCCTCTGGTCTAAAACGTACACAACATAGGCTAAATTACAATACAGGCATACACAGGTTCGTAGGACAATAGAGAGCATTTATTAAATACTGAAGCAATACAAAAGTGGATGCTTAAAAGATAAAGACCAAATAAACGGCCAATAAAATGCAATAGATTATAAAAACACTAAACTAAATCTAAAATATAACCTAACAAACGATTGATTTTGGTGACATAAAAAAAACAGCACAGAGCACTTTCCGACATACAGTCAGTCAATGCATCACAGAGGAAGAACACACAAGAAAGCCAGAGGGCTTATTTCCATTGCGATCCTCAACAAAAAGCACTAAACATGACGAAAGACATCACCATACATAACTATACACAATTGTTATCAATACACTACATAACATCAGAAGCTATTTAAAAAAAAAGTGCAATCAATGCAATTTTCAATTTCTTTACCCTGTAGGTGCAGTATACATACATTTCCAACCATATGTCCCATTTCAAATGTACCTCCACTGCATAATATACAATAAAGTTCACAGTTTATCATATAAAGTGCTATACGAAACATTCTATTAAAGTGCATAATCTGCATACATTAACCATTTGAAACCATTTAGGTGACTAGAAGCAGCAGGGCAAGGGGAATGTAAATAAAGTGACTAAGAGAAAGGTTAAAAATAACAAAGTAAAAAGAAATGGGTTTAAAATAACAAAATCCAAGTATTAAGAGATGTTTTAAAAGTGCTTAGAGAGGCACTTTTTATTTCCTTAGGCAAATCATTCCATTGCACTGCTGTGCTGTACATACATCTATTCTTACCCATGAGGTTAAATAGTTAATTAATGCACCTCTCTGTATGGGTATGGAAATTGATGTGTTCTAGTGTTACATCATAGTTTTAACTTGCTTAGTTTCCCTCTTGTGCTGCAGTGTGATGCAGCTAATTCCATAAGACCAACGGTTCATTGCATATTGTTACAATATATTTTTTCTCATTGTATACAAAATCCATGCCATTTCAAAGTGACTGGATAATGCAGTGTTAATATAAGAACACAGGCGCGCACACTGTAGTTAATAATAGTAGCTATTGCACATACAGGAGTTGAAGCCATATACTCAATGGAAATGTTATAGAGTGATATTGCGATGGGTCTAAAGCGGTTTGGTGTGTTTTACTGCATCTTGACACACAACAGAAACTCCCTGATGTTTGTCCAGTACAAAGGCCTCACACATGTTCTTCAGAACCAGGTTACAGGGTGGATGATCTACTGAGGAGACGTCCTTACAAAGTATACACTGCTTCATTTCCTTCTCTCTTCACCACTTCTGTAGACAGACTTCACAGAAGCTGTGGCGACACGGCAGGAGAACAGGGTCTTAGAAGATGTCACGGTAAACAGGACAAGACAAGACACATGCTCTTCAGAAAGTGATGACTTGGAAGCCATCTTAGCCCGGCTGCAGCCGTGGCGATCTTTTCCGTGGAGTAGATATCTTGTCCTGCAGAGGTCTGGTCTCACTCCAATGAACAGCAGCGACCAATGTAGTATCTATGTCAGTCCAACCTCCTCGGGAGGCCTAAAAAAAAAACAGGCACGCCCCTGACATAATTAATGTCTTATCTGATCATTTTCCAAACCGACTTTTCGTTCTTCATTAATGAAAACATTCTTGGCAGTAAAAAATAATAAAAATAATATAAATAAATACAATTATTAAATAAAAACTATTTTTAAAAGGGAATCAAAAGGGAATCAAGTAACTCAATCCAGCCAAGCTTTCAATTGCAAGATTTTGGGCATTTGAAGCGGATGGTGGTACCTTTAGCAATAGCAACCATGAGTTGTCTTTCCTGGGCGTAGCTTGTACTTCGTCCGGCCCTGCAAGACCACCTCCACCTCAAACCCATCGCCAACCTCCTCCACAGCCAGTTTCTGCCTTTGGGAGAGGTCTGATATCAAGGTTGGTGTAGGCTGTGTTAAGATTGGTGTAGGTTGTGTTTAGTTTTTTTTTTAGTTTTTTTTGTGAATCACTTTTTATTGTACCATCGTTATTAAGCATAAAGCACAAATTTCACCACCTGTGCATGTCTTTTGATGTGGAGATCTCGCAGTGATGGTATGGGTGCTGCGTTTGGTGGGGCGTGTTGGATAACATCAGCATAAGCAGGGTAGGGAAAGAAACGGGTTGGCTTATAACCTTTTTTTGACAGGTAGACTTTGTACTTGCTCCCATTTAATATCCAGAAGTTCACTGCAGCGGCCCAGGTGTTGATGTGAGCCGCTCGAGGTACAGGCCCTAGTCGGGCCCCCTTGTATCTGTCTGCCTTCTCCAATGCTACAGTTATGAATTGGTTGATGTCGAGCGTGTCGATGTCAACGCGGTTGCAACCATTTTCTGGCACTGCCAAGTACGCTAGGTTAGCGTTGGACGTTTCGAACATTATCTTCAGATTTACCCGAGTGGCCATCTTCTGAATCTTGGTTGGTAGCCGTCAGGCAATGCTTGGTTGGTAGCTGACAGGCAATGCTATAGGACGTTAGAGGAAAGAGCGTGTTTAGGTTTTATAATCATGAAAAACAAGATGGGGGGGGGGGGGGGGGGCTCGCAACTCACTTTAAAATGCTCCAATTTTATTCTATAGGGTTCATGACATCTACACTGATCTTACACTTGTAAGTTGCTCTGGGTGAGAGCGTCTGCTAAATGCCTAAATTGGAATCTTACTTTGCAGACGAACACGCCACAGGACGATGTGTCCTGCTGGTGAGGATGCTCTGGTTTGACACACTTCCACCGAGACATGTTAAGGTTTTTCTGCCTCATGAAGGCTCTTAAGCATGAGGATAAATCAAATCATCATTTGTTGATCTACTTTTCACATAGGCCTAGATTTTTTTTGTAATTAAATCCATTCACTGGACAATACCTACATAATGAAACCATTCGTAGCACTTAAAATCATTGCTTTAAATACACATAAGTTTTGGATTTGCTTACCTGGTGGAATCCTGACATTTTTTTTTGTTTTTGTGATGCTCCCAATGGGTCAAAATAAATGACCCTATGGGCCTTTGGATACCTAAGAACAAATATGATTTAAGGTTGTCATGTAGCCTATGAGAAGCTTAAGTGGTGGTAAATATAATGTATTTGGACAAAATACATCCAATTAGTGTCCAGTGACCATTCAAGCCAACAGCTCCGACAATGGTGTCATACTCCGCCACCTCTACCTGCATATAATCATTCCATTTCTTAAGATGGACTAAGCAGTAGTAGTAGCCTATAAGCATTAAGCATAACTATGGTGATCCTTACCTTTTTTCTTTTTTTTTTTGTACTGGTGAAAATGTCGGTCATCGTGAATGACTTTCACATTCAAGACCTGCACATATAAAAATTACTTGGGGCACCTCCAATCATTATACTGTATTTCAATGAGGCAACAGCTGAGGTCCTTTAATGAAAATGAAGGGAGTTATACCTCACACTCCAACCACTGGAGAGGCCTTAGTTTATGTAGGTCCATTGTTTAGAGCTTATATTTTCCAATTTTGGACCAAATAATCTCGCCCCCTTTCCGTGCCCATATGTCATCAATGACTGGAAATACAGAATTTCAGTCATTTGTACTGAGTAGAATCTGACAACAGAATATTTAATATCACATACTGGAAGGTAAATACGGTTTGTCTGGATGGGGTCTATATTATTAGGCATGGCTGTGGTCTCAGAGGGGTGGATGGTCGGACGGACTGGTGAGGGAGCAGGGGAAGGTGAACGGGTAGAAGGGGAACACGAAGTCAGAGGAGAAGGGCAACCAAGCTTCTGCAGCTCTCTGTTGTTGAATGACAACTTCCTGCTTTTAAAAGGCCAACCAGACCATGATTATTGGACAGTAGTCGGATTGGTTCAGCAATCCTGATCCACCTCAGCTCTACACACACACACACACACACACACACACACACCCCATAGGGGGATTAAGACACAACATTAACTCCACCCGGTTACACAAATATGAGTTGACTTTAGTTCCCTACCCATTTAATGTCTGCTTGCATCCCAGGGCAGTAATAGCGAGCGATTATGGCATGGTGTTTTTTTTCCGACACCACAGTGGGCCCCAATAACACTGCTGTGGAATTCCTGTAAGATTCCATCTGCTTCCTTAGAGGTTGTTATAACCTTGGCCCAGTGCTCATCTCCAAGCTCCCTCCTTCTGCACAAATATTGCAGCTCTCCATCTGGTCAGAGGGTAAAGCTCATGAGTTGAAGAGAACACATGGGATAAGGTTACCCGTAACTTTACAGGAGACGGCTCTTCGTTTCAGTGAGGACTGTTTCTTTTTATCAGCACCAAGCGGATACCGATTGTGGACCAGAAGGTCCATCAACTCTTTCACTTTCACAGGATCCATACCAAATCTATCTAAATCTAACTAAACTATCTCTATCTCCAACTATCCCTACTGACTGTATCTAACTATTTCTCTCTTGACTATCTATCCCTAACTCTATCTCTAGCTACCTAGGCTGATACTAAATGATAAGAAACTAAATATTTACTTCCTTACGTAGAATGCATCTCAATCTCTCTTAATCTCAAAGTCAATCTCACTATCTGCACTCTGTCCTCAGTTGACCTCCATTTTATAGACTCACCACTCAATCACAAATTAACATCGGCCAATCATGGCAACACCTGCATTTCGGCTATTATGGTAGGCCTACACATATGGTCAAGTCATTTTCACACACAATGTTGCCATGTTGACTGGTTAGAAGAAAATCGCATTAATGTGCAACTGAAGAGGTGTGGAGTCCAGGTTAATGGACTTGATATTTATTTGATATATGCATAATAATATTAATATTAAGTAAGATATTTGCATAGAGGCTAGGCCACCATTTGAACTGGTGCTGCAGGCTTAACATAGGACCTACAGCAGGTGGTGCTGTTCTACACTCTGCAGTTCTAAACTCTTGAGTGTAGAACCGCACCTTGTCATTGACCTTCATAATAACATTGAGGTGAATGGTTCAGTGTCTCAGAAATGCAGCCGGATCGCCATTCGGTATCGTTTATAGTCAGAACTACGACGGTAAAAGAAAGGAAAAACCTTCTCCAGCTGCTCCTGATGTTCACTCAGCAACCTGTACTTTTGCTCTGTTGAAGCCAGCAGGGCCTTGTCCACATTGTACACCTTCTTTAAATAATAATAATTAGCGGTATTTGTCACTGTGCATTTGCATATACAGTGAATGTGCGCTCTGCAGTTAACCTAACTGCATTTCTAAGTACAGTATCAGGAGCAGTGGTCGCTACGGGGGCAACCCGGCAGACACGTGGGTGTCAAAGGTGTACCAAGTTTATTTTAAACATAAGTTATGCCAAACATATGAAAACTATGAGGTGCGTGGGTGTGAGTGTCAGAATAGTCTCTCCGAAATCCGTACTCGAGGTACCTGGGTTCTTGATGAGATGAGGGCCAGGGCAGGGTTGGCGGGTGCCCGCATGTTGCTGTGTAGAGCTTCCTCAGCCGCTCCTTGGCAGAGATGAGCAGTGAGCTCTTCACTTTCTCCTCCTGGTTCATTGTGGTTCTGGTGAGCAGTGAGCGAACATCTTTCTCAGTTTCTCCAACAGTTCCTCCTGGTTCATTGTGCTTCTGACGACACAAGTCGGCATGATGACATCACATGCACCAACAGTAGTGTGTGTGCACCAACAGTAGTGTAAAGTAACTACTTACTTACTCCTCTTCGTCCCCTATGGGACATAAGGCTTCAATGAGCGCTCTCCATTGCATTCGGTCCCTGGCAGCATGTTGCGCCTCTCCCCATGACAGGATCATCTGTTCCAGCTCTTGTGTCACAGTTCTGCGCCAGGTGGTTTTGGGCCTCCCAGGTTTTCTTTTGCCTGGTGGTGTCCATCTTAACCCATTAAGACCGGGAACGCATATGTGTGTCATTTTTAGATTTCTTTGGGCTATTCAAAAATAGCAGATATACAAGCCGCGCTACGAGCTTGTAGATCTGCTATTTTTGAAAAATTGTGAAAATGTGTGCCCCTTTTTTAATATATATACTTTTAAAGCATCATTTGTAACTCAAATCTTTGCTTCTCGGGATTCTACAAATGTCTTTCAAATCCTGACAGTTTTTTGTAAAAACCTTTTCATGTCAAGGACCCCCACAATTATGTATTTGGCCCAGCCATCTCAGGCGTCTGTGTGTAATATCCTTGGTGATGCTCCTTGTTTGTTTGTACAGTTCATTATTGGAGATTTTATTTTGCAAAAAAAAATTAGGAGCCCAGTCGATACCTGTTATATGTCCACATATAACATTCTGCAAGGTAGAATGTTTGTTTTCTACAAACGACGTGCCTAGTTTGTACAATTTCTCTGACAGCAGCACTACTGCCCATGTGACCAAGCCGCTCAGCGCCATCGTCCATCTGTCTCTGTCCATCCATCCATCCATGATCCATCCAACCAGTCATCCCTCCACCCCTTGCCCTCTTTTCACCATCTCACTCCATCTTCCTCCAGGGTCAGAGTTGGGGGTAGTTGACTCTAACCTTCTCATCTGCCCTGAGTCAGACGATCCTTAAGCCAATGTTGTTGTTTTTTGTAAAGTAACAAAGTACTTTATAACACTCAAAATGTCTCAATGCCGTGTCCTATAGGTCCATCAGGGGTCCAAATGGATGCTTAGGGATCTCTAACTCTGAGAGTGCATGCCAGAAATTGCCGGCCTACAAGCCGCGGCGCGTTGTGAGCTTGAATATCGGCTATTTCTGGCGAAGAGATTTGGTGTAGAGAGAAACGAGTACAGAGCTAACTCGGGTCCGTTTCACAAAGAATAGAGGTTTAACTGCTTGTTTTGCTAATGTTTTGCTAATTTGTCAGTCATTTCCCATATTGCCCATGCGTGCCGGAACCCAGATGAATGTGCTTTACTGCTCTTGAGTGCAGTATTTCCATTATTTAATAGTCTTGCTTGCTCTACCAGGCTTTGCTTTCTCCACCCACTCTTAAGGCCATCTGGATGGCGTACAATTCAAACGGAATACACACTAGGAAGTTTGATGTCCTCTTGCACACTCCAATACTATGGCTAGGGCTGTCACGATCATGACATTTTAGTTGATTAATTGTCATACAATTGGAAGAGTTGAGATTGTGAAGGCGGCGGCGCATCAATTGTGGTTTTTGAATGCCTCGTCGCAATGAGGGCACATTGTGGCTCACAATGATAACAGTGAGTTATCAAGTTCAGCAGTTTGCATGATCTGTTGAAACTAGATTTTATACAATCTGAATATGCAAACAGGTGTAGGGCAGGCTACTGATCCCAAGTAGTATATGGCCACATCATCAACTGAGATTCTAAGGCAGTTCTACTCTGCAACAGTAAAGGGGTTTCAGGGGAAACCAGCAAAATGAGGAATAATATAATAAAAGACTGTCTTGCTAATAAAGCGTCATGTCTCTCATTTTTTACAATGTATTTGATATTACCTTTATATTATTTAATAAATTATGCATTTCATCCTCTATATATTGTCCAGCAACATTTATGATAAAGGAGAAAAAAGATAGAACACCCGTGGGAGCCAGATTGCTCAGATGCCGAAGGTCCTGTGTTTGGATACAATTCCATGATCTTGTGGTCTGAAGTCAAGAGCTCTTCCAACTGAGCTAGAGCAGCCGCCTTACAAGTAGAAGTCACACTTTCAACTCCCAGCCTCGCCAGGGTGAAAAACGTTATATTTGATATCCGAACGTTTATGTAGATGAATGAACGGGTCAAAAATGGAGAAAGTGCAAACAGCAGGTTGAAGTTCATCCATGATGGTCATGACGGTCATGACAGATCCAGACTGCACTAGCGATTTGTTTACATTCGACCGCATGGCTCATTTGCATAAGACGTTACCATATTGATTTTATCCCACTGTTGAGGTTATAGGGTTATATTTGATATATTTTGTTTAAGACTTACAGCTAGGCTGCCTTGCCCCACTGGAATACAGTGACTGATATGAATTAATAATATACTGGACCAAATACATAAAATAAAGAATACCTTGTGATGTCAGTGACATTTTATTACAAATGAAAATAAAAATAAGAAACAGTGCAGTAACAATACGTTTTCGTATAGCAGCAATTTTGCATGTACGATATAAATATAAATATAAATATATTGTCTGTCGGGCGGAAACCTCATTATGGCCAAAGCTGTTACTTAAATTTCAGCATAAACATTCTAAAATAGCAAAAACAGCAGATCGACAAAAAAAAACAAGACTCACGCAACATAATTTGGCAAGACACACCATCTCCGGATTACTTCCCGTATCTGCTCAGCTCTGTGGAGACCCGAGGACACGCCGGAATCATGGGTTGTTTGGAGGGACTGATCGATGCATGGCTAGAATTGGAACGAGGCATATTGTTTTTGTTTGTTATTTTGTTCGTTTTAGTTCATTATAACACGCACACACAGCAACAGTGGTTCTGAACACAATCACACACATGATGTAAAGGTCAAACTGTGGATTGAAAATTGAGTGAAATGAACAATATGGTGATAAGTCTCTTCCGAGATGGGGGATCATTCCCGTCTTGGAAGGGACCGAACATCACCATTTCTCATCTGCAATCCATTGTTCCCTTGGCTAGTAATGGCTGCAGGTAGTGGCACACTGTTGCTTATAATAAGACTATGATGATCCAACAAGGAGCTTTTTAACTGCAGCAACTTTAAGATTCGCTGTTGGAGGAGTGCCGCAGTTGCTGGCACCACCAGACAGGAAATGGAATACTATTGTGGTTTATTATAGTATTTCCTAGACTTATGGTTGGTATTGTTGCCTGGTTATAGGTGTCTAGGTTGGCTGGTTATAGGTGTCTAGGTTGGCTGGTTATAGGTGTCTAGGTTATCTATTGTTATGGAGCTTGAAGTGGTTAATTAGACCACTATGGAAGTTCCACAAATGGAACACTGCGGGTAACTTATTTGTGAGTTGAGTTTGATTTAATATTTTATTGACACATTTTACAGCAGTACGAGTTAAAAAAGACACCAAATGGGTGATGCACAAGAAAAAGCTTGGTAGTATTGGACAGTAAGCCAGGGGAGAGGTACTCCAGAGGATTAAATGAAACGACTGGCCACCAGGTTCAAATGTTATCTTAGTTTTGTTTATAGTAAGCCTTGCTGAGCCATGAGCCTATCTCCTGGTTCTGTAGTGTGAGGCAGCTTGATGTACAAGATAATCCCCCTGAACATGATGACACGGGGGGCGCGTTAAATGAAACTACTGGACAAATCAGCTGCAATCTTTTCCTGCCAGTAGGCCAAGAAAAAAAATCTCATGAACATAATTGTACGTATTTGTCCAAAGGATACAGCAGTGTAAATGCATACTAGAGGACTTTTAGCATACTTGGTAACCCCTCTACTTTGGATGTTGGCATCTCAAAGGTTGGGTAAACAAATTCAAACATTTTGAGGAACTGGTTGGGGGAGAAACTGGTTGTTCTCAAGCTTTGCCATCTGAGCATATTCCCTCCTCTGTTGAGAACTATATATATACTTAAAAAGTAATAAAGCTATATTCCTGTATATAATACACCTATCATATATATATATATTTATATATATAGTGCTCACTATTATACATATATACTCGTAATATAATTTGCACACAATCCCTGCTTCCCAGGGATGCAGCCTTTTAATGTATGACTTTGAGTAAAACTCTTCCCACACAATGTACAGTACGGCTTTCTCTCCAGTGTGTGTTCATTGGTGTGTTTTTAGGTTTTAACGATAAGATAAAACTTGGTCATTGTAGAGATGTCTTGCCTTCACTGGGGACAGTCAGGACAGAATACGTATTGAGGTCAGATTGATGTTCATGTTCCTCAACCCTGGTGCAGTCTGGAGATGTCACTTTCTCCTGCGGTTTGGACTCCAAAGAATGGTCTGAGGTCTCCACTTGGCCCTTCTAGCTATCTATCTAGCTGCTTGTTTGGAGTGTGATCCCATGCAATGTCATCATCGATCCTTTAGGTTGTGTTGTACTGTGTGAGGATGATGAGTGAGATCAACTCCGTCTCCTCTTCTCTCTGAAGTTGTAAATACTGTTGGTTATAGACTTTAAATTAATAAAGCTATATAATGCACTTATCATAGATATATTATGTACTCACTATTATATTATATTATGAGTTTTACATTATTATATTAAGAGTATAAATGTATAATGCATATTTATATTCATAAACAATCCTATACCTTTTGTTGTTGTACTGCGTGAGGATGATGAGTGCGATCAACTCCTTGGTGCAGGCTTCTCTGAAGCTCTGCTCCCAGACGTTTTGTTATAATATAATATATAAAATATATATATATATATAAAAATATAATAGTGGTGGAAAAAGTACTCAAAATTTTCACTGAAGTGAAAGTACCAATACTGCAATGTAGAAACACTTTGTTACAAGTAGAAGTCGGTATACAAAGTTTACTTGAGTATCAAAATATACTTGTTTTGTATGTTTAGTTACTTTACACCACTTATTATTATTATTATTTTTGGGAAACAACTTTATTCTGAAAAACAACATTCCTCTTAAACATTAATAACATCTTCAATATTTGTCAAATAAAAAAAAATGCCTCTGGTGATAAACCCGCCCCATTTTTGCATACTGGGCCCTGATTGGTCCCTCACAACTTCGGAGGGAGAGAAATCAAATCTCTATTGAGAGGGGCCAGACCTAATCTGCTGAGGGCATTATTTTTTGCAATGGCAGATTCGTCTGGAACCAGGCTTTGACCAAAATGGGTCAATCATTTTATATACAATTTTGTCTGGAACTTGCAGAAAGGATGCTATTTTTGGCAAGTTCCAGACAGTGTGCGGGACCTTTTAGATCCCTTTCTGAACATTTGGACCTTCCTGGTTGTCCTACAGTGCGTAGGAAGGTATGTCACTAACCTTTGAGGTGTGCATTGGCCTTCTTAAAAAAGACATATAATTTTGAAAAAGTATGAACATGAATGAAAACAACTTATGCAACATAATTGCGCTTATCTCAAATGATTGCAATCAGGTGATTATGTAATAATTGTGACAGGCCTACACGCATCATGGCGCTGGATTCGAGGTCTGGTACCCTGGCCACATCGTCAACAAGGTCTGATAATTAATTAATCATTGCAACTGTCAATGGCCTTCTTCACCTGTATGGTATGATTCGGCCGGCGTTAATCCAGAGTTCCCAAACGTAACAGGATTTCTTTAACTAGATTTTCAGGCTGCTATGTGGCCTTCAAATCCAGTCCTACATTGCGCCGATCAGGGCAATGGTCATCAAGTTATGGCCATTTGAGGTGTTAAACACTGTAGCCCCCCATATGTGTGTAATTTTATTTAATTTTTTTGTAGTAACTACTCTCATGGCAGACCCCTAAACAGTGTTTCTTCAAGTTTGGTGCTGATTGGAGCAACAGTGCGCCTGTGGCCCCCGGGCTTCCCTGATGTGGCCCCGGAGGGCCATACATGGCCCCTGCCCCCTGGCGTGACTACCCCATGTACTACCACTGTTCAGAGGTGTGACATACCCCTGAACAGTGTTTGTGCCAAATTTGAGGCGAATCGGAAGCAACCGTGCACCTGTGGCCCCTGGTGTGGCTACTTTGATGGTAAACCCCTAATTCACTAGCAAAGACCACACCATCAAACAGAGAATCTGTTGGGTTGTATTTATTGAATTGAATTGTTGGATGGAATGGAGGCAGGGGAATGCATTGATTGTGTGTGGTGCCACTGTGGAGAGAATTGGTTATTGTGTGTGGTGCCACTGTGGGAGGAAGATGGGGTTAGAGGGTTGTTGGGTTGAGGAGAAGGGGCGCCTTAGTGTGAAAGGCGTGGTCGGGGGCCCGATGGGGATGAGGGGTTGTAGGGGGTCCCGTTGTTGGGAGTGTGTAAGGAAGGTGGGCGTGAAGGGGGGAAAGGGAAGAGGGGTGGAGGATGTAGTGAGATGAAGGTGGTGGGATGGAGGCGGGATGATGTGGTTGGGCGGCGACTGAGTGAGTGAGTTGAGGGGAGGAGGGGAGGGATGAGTGGTGGGATGAGGGGCCTGATGGAGGTGATGGGGAGGGGGATGAGAGGGGAGGTAGGGAGGAGGGATGGAGAGGAGTGGGCGGGGGGCTGGGCGGTCTGGGGCATGGACCCTGGGTACTTTGGCTTTGGGGCCCGTGGTCGGTCGGCAACCTGGTCGCGCCGAGACCCCCCTTGGAGACCTGAAGGAAGCATGCATGGGAGAGGAGGAACGGGTCAGTTTTTAGCAAGGTTAGTTTTGAGCATGGGGAGGTGGCGGGATGCAAGAAACACTGAGCATGAATGAGAGCGGGCATGGCGTGGTATAAATACAACCCTTGATTAGTTTGGTAGGAGGAGATAGGGGAGGAGTTGTTATCAACGCCATCGCAAGCAGGTGAGCTTGGGAGGAGTTGATATCGGCCAGATTGGAGGCGATTGCGAGGGGGAGGAGATTGTTATCTGGTGTGGTCTTCCCTCCTGAACTTACATTGTACTAATTGCATTAAAAAGCGGAAATTTACGACCCATGAAAGTGGGTCCCGAACCAGTTATTTGGGAAACACTGCTTGAACCACAAGACCACTGAGCTTTTTTTTCATTCAGTTCAACCATCTTGTGGAGACTGTTATTAAAACCCATCACTTTCTCTTTCTTGATACTTCTGTCTCCATATTTTCTGAGGACCCCCGAGAACTCCTAACTGTTCCCAGAGCGCCGTACTAATGGCTGCTCACCGCTCCTACTAGTAATAGGATGGGGAAATGAATTGGACAAGTTTCATGTATGTTCAAATGTACAGTGACACTTTTTGTATTCTTTTTAAGACACATACTGTATCAATGACCTTGTTGATCTAATATAAGTTTGCATTGGACTATAACCTCATAATGGCCAAAAATGACATTCCATATTGCACCCGCTGAACTGGTAATGACAGCCATCTGTTTGACTACTTAAAGGAGAATTTCGCCCGACGTTTTTCTTTTTTTATGATATGATATCCTAGGACGAGTGGTACAGTAGAAACATTTCATAACTCCATCCCGGGTCCGCCATAGCTAAAAGGCCTTGCTCTAAATCGCGTATTCTAATTTAATTTTGGTGAGATTTACAAATCTCATATCGCCGCTGTCAGGCAGAAACCTAGCATGTCCAAATTCAACACGTGTTTTTTTTTGTTGTAAATGAATGCACCGCTTCATCACACAAGTATGTAGCACATGAGTAGAGTAAACCCAGATGTACAAGCTCACAATACTTATGTTAGAAACAGTCTGTAAGTGTGTCTCAAAGTTTTAATAAAATAACTTTGAGATTTCCTGAGAAAAGTAATGTTTTTGGACATGCAAGGTTTCCATCCCGACAGCGATGCCATGTACTGTACCTGCAAGCACTGCCATCTTCAGCCTTTTCAAAAATCCATTATGAATTAGTAGTGGTAATAGTTTACTACTAATCCATAATGGATTAATAGTGAAAATGGCAGATCTACAAGCTCACGAAGCGTCACGTTGTTGGATTGTAGATCTGCTATTTACACTATTTCTTAAGGTTTTTAATTACTTTTTTCTGTTTGAATGTTTGAATTTATATTTAAGATTTTTGAAAATATTTTGAAATGCAGTAATGAAAAAAAAGTAGGAAATGCAAATAGAATATTTACTCTCGACCCATAAAAATGGGTCCGTGAGCCATTGTTTGGGAACCACAGGGCTATAGCATATCAGTGGTTTAGAAGGGCGAATATTGATTTAATTCTCATGTCTTTGTTACTTGGGCTTCTTTTTCTTGACCACAATGTTAAGAATGTCATTTATGTTATTTAAACATATGCTAAGTTCAATTACGGAGCTTTGTAGGGCTGCAACTATCGATTATCTCAGTGATTATTCTATCGATTACAGAATAAGCGATCGTCAATAATAATCGACATTTTTTTTCACACTTTTATTAATTGACACAAACAAATTTGAATACATTTTTTTATCGACTAAATTGATTTGTCTGATTAACGTCTTAATGCTGATTGTATAATTTGTCATACAATAGTGAAAAATTGCCGTTCTAAAAAGTCACAACTATTATCGCAATAAAGAAACAATCTACGAAAAAAAGCTAAAATGAAATTTGCATTTCATTAAAACCGGGAAATTATCTATCATTTTAGCTTTTTTGTGTTGGCTATTAAAAAATAGACATACAAGCTCACAGCATGGCGCGCTGCCAGCTTGAACATCTGCTATTTTTGAAATCTTCAAAGTGTGAGTACTAGATTTAGAAGGCATTTTGTAGAATCTGTCTCATGTCGTCTTAATGGGTTATATAATCGATTAGTTTGGCCAACTGTTGCACCCCTACTTTGTAGCCTCACAATGTGTCTGTTTCCATCATTGCCCCCCCCCCCTTTATTGTACATTATATTTACACACACACACGCACGCGCGCGCGCGCGCGCGCGCGCACACACGTTTCAAGTCGACAGGCAAGAAAGTCCATCAACTTAAAACATACATGTACTGTATATCCATAAGGCACCAGGAAAACTGGTGAGACATTCTGTACATGATCCCATAAGGTTGCTGGTTCAAACCCCACCATGGTGGTTCTACTCCTGACACCATTTTTTTAAGGCTAACATCCACAACAAAACTTAAATAACTAAACACGGAAACTAGAATGGTGAGCGTGGTGGCTCACTGTGTTTAGACATTCTCCCCATGTTCCCAAGGTTGTCAGTTCAAACGCCACCACGGTTGTGTGACTGAAGCATGTTTTGAAGGCTAAAATAAAGACCAACCACTTAGTAAACCCTTACTACTAGACTTGGTAAACGACCTGAGTTAGCCCCATCTACACCAAATCTCTTGCCAAACATAGCAGATCTAAAAGCTCATGATGCAACGCCTTGTGAGCTTGTAGATCGGCTATTTTTGGCTAATGGATATGGATGCTGGGGTTAGAACAGCAAGCATAGTGGCTCACTCTGCTATGGCATTCACTAGCCCCAAACATCACACAGGTCAACTGCTGCTGGATTACTAGAGGTTACAATCAAAACCTAGAAGAAAACTGCTGGTGATGCTGCCATTTATTAATGATGCCCCTAATCTATGGAATACAAGAAATCAGGGAGGCAAGCTCAGTCAATCTAAGCACGGTTGAAAAAACATCTCTTCAATTTAACTTTTAGTTAGCATCTTATAAGGTGATTGTATTGGAACAATTGTTTAAATGGCAGATTTTATATTGCTCCTTTTTACATTTACATATTTATTTTGCACTGTATTGTAAAGCATTTTTTTTATTTCTAATGTGTTCTTTTTTTCTTTTGTATTAAAGTGCTATACAGTAAATAAAGTCCATTATCACTTTCTCTACTGTTGGTCTACAGAGCAGAGACGGGCTCTACAATGTAGAGCCTGAAACGAAATGAAACCTCCATGTAGAGTCTACATGGATGTTCAGTTTCAGTTTTGTCATTCATGAATACACGCAAAGTGAAATCCATACACTGGTGATCATAAAGCACTGTACCATCAATAGAGGTTAACAGCAGTCTGTTCAAGCCATTACACTAACGGTACGTTTTAACAGCGGGCGACTCTCGGGCGATCACCGGCGACATCGTCCAAAAGATAAAGAAAGTCTATGAGAGCCGGCGACTACTGGCGATAGGGCGATGGGCGATGAAAAGATGGATTTTCTTTATCTTTTGGACGATGTCGCCGGTGATCGCCCGAGAGTCGCCCGCTGTTAAAACGTACTGTGAGAATCATTAACTTTAGGCTACTGTCTCTTCAGAGGAGGACATGAGTTTTAGACTTATGGCAAGTGACAATCTGTATGAGAACGACGTGTTTTTATTTTAAATTTTATTTTGGGTTTATTTTAGAATTGTTGTATTACTGTCTATTTACTTAAGGTATTGTTAATATGGCTATGTCCCGTCCTGTGATGTATGTATGTATTGTTGGTGTTGAAAAATCAATAAAAACTATTCAATAGTAATAACTGTTGAAGTTAATGAATCAAATATATTATCATTATATGTATTATGTATAAATACCAAGAACAATGTAAATCAACAAAAAGGGGATTTCAGTAGTTTTTGCACACCAACCTGCCACAGTACAGGCAGGGGAAATGGTGAGGTATCAACAGATGTTTGGACATAAATGGAGAAGTTCTCTGGATGTTATACTTACAGAAAGATTCACACCAACTCTGCCAATTTAGGTGCGTCTTTCACAGTGTTTGGGTTCTACAATGGACAATGATTTGGTGAATGGAATCACTTTGGGTGTGAAGCTGTAACAATCCAGTAGATGGCGATAATGCAACGCATATGGACGCTAAGTTACCTACTATTAAAGGGATATTTCACTTTCAAAAAAACTTTGGGTCATTTTATCTTCTACTCAGGCTTTTGTGAGCCCTCCAGACCGTTTTTAAGTTGCTTGATTCATTATTTAGATATTTGATATTCATTTTATCAGACACGCCCCCTTCCTATACAAACCCATTATAACTTCAAACTCTATTTTTAACATGTTAGATTCATCAAAAACACCCGTCCTTGGTTCTGGTGACTCACCCTGCCCTCCTAATACGCGAGGGGGCCGTGTTTTTTCGATTACTTTTTTCATTTATTTTTAATATATATATTTTTTAATTAAAAAAATGTAATACGATAAAAAAAAAAAAAAAAAATGAAAAAAGTTATTGAAAAAACACGGCCCCATCGCATATTAGGAGGGCAGGGTGAGTCACCAGAACCAAGGACGGGTGTTTTTGATGAATCTAACATGTTAAAAATGGAGTTTGAAGTTATAATGGGTTTGTATAGGAAGGGGGTGTGTCTGATAAAATGAATATTAAATATCTAAATAATGAATCAAGCAACTTAAAAACTGTCTGGGGGGCTCACAAAAGCCTGGGTAGACGATAGAATGACCAAAAGTTTTTTTGAAAGTGAAAGTCAAGAGAGGTCTTGGTCCAATTTCGGGACTGTCCCGCGAATTTCGGGACATTTTTTTTTGCGGTTCTGGGCGGTTTGGGTTCGTTTTTTTCGCGGTTCTGGGCGGATTGGGTTCGTTTTTTTTCCAGTTTTTGGTTTCTTTACTTTGGTTTTAGGGTTAGGATTAGATATAAGAGGGTATTGCAAGTTAACTTCAAAATTTAATGAACTTTTTTTTTTTTTTATAAAATAAATTTTTTTTTTTTTTTTTTTTCCCATAACTTTGATTTTCGGGACATTGCCCTGCTTGTGCGGGACGCGGGACAGAGGGTCCAATTTCGGGACTGTCCCGCGAATTTCGGGACGGGTGGTCACCCTAGCCACAGTAGATCGACTTGTGATCGGTCAGAATGTGAACCCCATAGTCGCTGTGGAAGCTGATTGGTTATTTCACTCCTCCATTCAGCTCTGTCTTTCATTAATCAAGATGTACTCACTAATATCATAGCTAGCTATCATGAAGTCTATCAGAACCATAAGGTGAATATGCATTGTACCCTATGCCCTACACCACTGGTTCTCAAAGTGGGGTCCCCACTCCCAGCAAAATGTGTTAGTATAGCACCATTTTAACCATTTCATCTATACTTTGGCTATTCAAAAATAGCAGATATACAAGCTCCACAGCACGTCACTTCATGCCACGCTGCGAGCCAATGCAATAATGATGAATAATAACGAATAATAGCCAATAATTTGATGACTGGAGGAGTACTGACCGATGTCCCGGTCTCCAAATTATTGGCTTAGGAATGAGAGAGGAATCAAGGCTTCATGGGGTGTGTAATTGATAGAAAGACATTTTTTGGGTGAACTACTCCTTTAAGCTACACTTTTCCAATGGTGGCTGCCAGGGTAAATAAAAATAACAAATGCAATAAGAGAATTACTTTGAGTTTTATTTATAATTTTGTATTTATATCAAAGCTAGTTACACAAAGCCAATTTCACTTTTTTCCTTTCATAACCATGCTTTAACTTTCAGAAGCAGAGGACAATATCTTTAAGAGAATATCCCCTGACTGAATACAAAATCTGAAAGAAATAGTGTCATACAATTAAACACACATGGAGAACAGTATTTACGAGGTAGCTACACTTTAGGCTGGACATCATTTGTGGGCCATAAGTAAATTAATATATTGTTGCTGTCGGGTGGAAACCTTGTATCTATTCTACAGTTAAACTTAATTTTAAGGAAATGGAAAAAACCTGTGTTCCAATGGAACCAAACACAAGCTCTGGTCTTAAGTTTTCACTGGATACATGTATTTTTAAGCGAAAATATTGGAAGATTTTCAAAAAATGCCAAATAAGATAGGGCATTCATTTATGAAAATAAAGATAAAAAGATGTAGGTTTCTGCCCGACAGCGCCAATATGTATAACCTGACCCATGGACTATGAGTACGAGGCAGCCTATTTAAGGCCTTCTTATACCACTTCAAGAGCAACAGAAAGGCACAGGTAAGCACCAACGGAAGAGAAAGTCATCTCAGATGTAAACTTCATGTATACATCTTTCACTTTCAAGTGATTCATTTGAGACATTTTAGGGGTCAGTCCACATCACAACCCTTTCAAATACTTTTGTTATATCTGTTTTCACAATGCCATGCACAATGAGCATAGGTTTCCAAACCACCTTAACCCTGGCATCCCTATTTTGGGCAAATTTTTATAATTTGTCGAACAATGATGTGTATATAGGGCTTAAGTGGTTAAACCTGCCCAATTATATCTATAGTTCCGTAAGACAGTTTTAGAAGATCAACCCTAGAAAATAATAACCCACTAGTGACAGGTGACTAACGGAGGATAAATGACCTCTAGGACCATGGACGATCCTCAGCGCAGTGCTTCGACATCTATCGCACAGCACTTGAAGATCAGGTATTTTTTGACCAGCACAACTCCGTAGTGCTACAGAGTATAAGTTGGGCTCATCACTGGAGGACGACAACAATTTAAATACATGGCACTGAGCAAGCTTGATATATTGATATGACTTAACATTTGCTTCAATTCAAATAATGTAACCTTCGCCTATACTGTGCAGTAGTTGACAAAATAAACATCCTAAGGTAAAACTCACTAAAGTCTTCGACTACCGTTGACACCAAGCACACAGTGTTCAGTTATTAGGTTGCTAAGACTATAATTCTCGCATTAAAACGTGAGGGGTGAGAACATTCATTATGACAGTCATTATGTACATAGTGAAAATGAAAGAAAATTGATCCAATGAAAGACGCCACAACAATGTGACTAAACCTGAGAGATCTGCAGTGTGCCTGCAGTGTTCAGGAGAAATTCAACCTCAGACAAACAAAGCATAATTCACCTGTAAAAACATAGGAGAAAATAACAGTGAGGACAACAGCATCAATAAAAAGGATCTATGTCTACCAGGCTACAGAAGTTAAAGTGACTGAAAATGAAAAGCATATAAAAACCTTTTGGGTAGTAGTACAGGAAATTAAAGAAACAAAAAGGAAAACGAAACGGAACAAAGTGCTACAGAAGTTAAAAGGCCCAAATCGGACGAGACTGACAATCTGGGAGTCCAACTTTATCAAATCAAACTTTCAGATAAAATAAGCAGCTACGTCTGATCGAATAAAGAGAACCGGATAAAGCTTTAAAGGGGAGCAAAATTTAGGCCTTAACAATTTTGACAAAACTCACACTGTCATGTTGCTGAGTATTGCAATTTTAATATTGTCGACATCCTAAATCAACCAGAGATCTGTATAGTAACATTGCACAGCCCAAGGCCAGATCTCAGCGGTGTAGATTTAGTGAAAAGGTTGTCTGTCAGAAATGGGCCAGCAAGCTGGGGGTGGGGTATGAACTGGAACCAACCCGTTCCCCGATTAAATAACCTTCGTAAAAGCAGGCAAAATTACAACTTCTTATAAAGAAAAAAAGATAAAAGAAACAGTTCAGCTTCAGATTTGGAAAACTCACTGGAAGTTGAAGAAAATCAAATACATTATTTGAATAATGAGGGGCTAAGCTAATCCCAATGAGCCACTCACATGTCTACATGGATACACATGTAAGGTACAAAAGTCTTCCAGCACAACACCTGAATAATATGTTGACTGATACTTCCTTTTGTACTGTGTGACACAAGTTTGAACACTTGGGTAAGACATCCCGACATGTCAACTGTACCTCAGCTGAATGAAGAGCCTTGTCACACAACAAGACTCTTAGCTGAAACTGGAAGGAAACATTAACAGCACTAGCTCAAATAATGTGAAGCACGTTCAACAGTTGCCCCAAAGGTAACTTCTATAAGAATTTCACTAGCCCTAACCCTATAAGGTGCATTAATAGAAGTCACATTTGGGGGAGCAGATTGCAGGGTGTGGCAACAATATACAGTACAGTAGTTGCCACATTTCTGATCTATGTGCTAGACATGTGTGAACTATGACAGTAGCAGTATCTAGGTTTTCCTGTATTTCCTGTTTGTCGATCACACATTTTCAGGTTCCTAGGGAAGTGGAACAAAATCGTCACTTAAAACCTGACCCACCACAACTGCTGTGTAATTGCATTTTTTTCACTAGAGGGAGTAGGGAGATAAAACCAGAACTGACCCCAGAACAGCACTATGGAGTAACAACTTGGACCCAAATGAGAGCAAGAAAATTCAAAATGGGGGTCCGGGTCCTTGAAATTAAAAAAGGTTGAGAATCACTGCTGTACCCCAGTAGAAAAAAAGAAGAAGAATCATAATAAAATGTTTGGCTACTTGTGGTTAAGTGCAATTTCTTTCTTGTGTCAGGGGTTCAATAGGCTGCATCGGTGTAAGGTCACTTTATTTTAGTGGATCTTCTGGCAGTGGATCTTCTCCTCAGCCTGGTCCAGAAGATCCAACATCTCTTGGATGATGGCCTGCAGGGCTCGGCCCAAGTCCTCCCCGCTGTACGGCTTCCCAACGGGAGGCACGTGGACGAAGGCGGAGCGCCCGTGGCTCAGGTACAGAGAGGTGTAGTAGGTGAAGTCGCACAGGTATCTGAGGAGATTGGATGCAACACATAAGAAACAGCATTCAAAGAGATGCAGGTACTGATGGTGGACACGTCTGTCAGATGTGATATTTTAACGCTGGGAATCATAACGTTGTCAGCTTGTAGATCGGCTATTTTTGCTTAATCTTTGCCCCAGAACAGGGTTCAACTAAGGAAGTGATTATTGATTTTAGACATAATAGAGGTGCAGCCAAGGACTGCACACAATGAATGCAGTAGGCTAAATCTTTTAAAATGCAAATAAAAACAGAACATATCAGTCTTCTGTTTGTCCACCCCAAACCAAAGCAAAACGAACGCAACTACTTGTTTAGGCTACATCTTTTAAGTGCAAATATATAGTTTTAATACAAATGGTGGGAACATACGGTAATTGCGGTTGGTGTGGTTTGTCCCACCTCTTAACCTAACCCCCCCCCCCCCTTTTGTACATATTTCGTATATCTCATACCAGTAACCTGAAAACTGACGTTCTGTAGAGTAGTGTATATCTGTCTGTCTCTTACATGTCATCATGATTTGTGTGCGTGGGAACTCATTTTAAACAAGCTTAGTGCTTTACGAGTTATCCAATTTAGTAGACCTTGTATTGTGAATTGTACTTCCATGTACTGTTTCTCATGTCTTACTAAATAAAGTATGTTGGCTTATTATTGGGGTATTGCAATAATGTGATTATTACGACAGCCCTAGTTGAGTCTTCTGAAGCTTTTATTTTATCTGCTGGTTTCACAGTCTCACAGTAAAAAATAGGAATAGCCCAAACATTGACAACATCTGTTCTAAGATTATCAGTGAATTAAAGAGAGCTGAGTTTTGTTCTTTGTTTAAGCGAGTACATTTTCTCTGTTGCCAGTTTACTGTTGTTAATCTCAGCCTCAAGTATTTTCTTTGTTAGGTTTTGGATTCTTCATTCACCGTAAAGGAATGTTATACTTTCTTCATTCACCATAAAAACGAAAATTCTCCTTGTATTCCAGCCATCACGGGGTAAGTAAACGACAGAGATTAAGTCATTTAGGGAGCAAACTACTCCTTTAACCGGGAAAACATCTGTGACCATATTTTATACTTTGGCTATTCAAAAATAGCAGATATACAAGCTCATAACGCGTCACTTTGTGCCGCACTATGAGCTTGTAGATCTATTTTTGAAAAATCTTGAAAATTTGATTTGAAATATATATATTTTAAAGCAAACATTTTTTACTAAAATCTTTGCTTCTGAGGATCCCTGGAACAAAATATTTTGAGATGGGGGCCCGTGGCCACATATAATTTTGGGGGTCCTTGAGCACCACTGAGTTTTTCTGAAAACTGTTAGGATTTAGAAGATATTTGTAGAATCGGCCTGAGGTCTTAATGGGTTAAAGAGATCTCCTCTGACCACTGGTACATTGTTCATCAGAGTGATCTATGACGTCAAAACCAGAGCGTGTTCCTGATAGGTTAGGTATGCAATGGTTAACTAGCTGCATTACCTCCCAGCGTCTTTGGAGACGGACACGGCCACGCCCAGGCCGGAGGCGGAGGCGGAGACTCTCTTGCACACCGACTCCATGTCAATGACGGAGTCTATGCAGTCTGGTCCTCCCACAATGCAACACTGCGAGTCAGGGCAGAAGCTGCTGTTGTCCAGGCCCTTGTAGCCGTGGTTACGACCGCACTTCTCCAACGTGACAGTGGTCGCCATGCCCGACACGCCAACGTGAACTACCAACTGTAGTATACACATGCACACATGAACACACGCACACACAGTTAAAAGGACTTTGAACAGCAATGCTAAGCATAAATCATGGGCAACTTCAAAAGCATGTTTTCTCCAGCAGTGATTCTCAAATATTTTAATTTCAAAGACCCCCAGTTTGTTATGCATTAGGTCATGGACCCCCATAACATACCTGCACACCTGTAACTCTGAGAGTTACAGGTATGCAATTATTTAGCTGGGGACCCCCTGGAGCCTTCTCAATGACCCCTGGGGGTCCCCAGAGCTCACTTCGAGAACCACCATTCTACAGTACGTACCCGCGGATGATATCGTTTCCATAGCGACGGAACCAAACTCTGGACGGCCTGATACTCGACGGGAACTTCATACACGTGTAGGTCCACCTCATGACCCAGACCCAGCTTCTTCAGTTCCTACAAGAAGAACATACATGGATATGCTGCTTATGGATGCAAAATCTCACATGCTAACATGACGTGTTGATGAATGCTTTTCTGCAGCCGTTGACATGACATTGTCAGGGATTGAAGCTTAATAAAATCTTGATCCTGCTGTTCTACATACTGCCAATCAGGTGAAGAAATCACAATATTGACGCTTTTAACCTCTGCTTTTATTAAACATCCCGGGTTTTATGGAAGATGCTTGTGAGCATATTGCAAGTTCGACCAACTAAAATGCTCCAATCTTAAAATAATAACCAGAAGGCCCGGACTGCTGGCGTAGCGGTCTGGGCACCTAGGCTACAATGTAGCCTGACAGCGTGTCGTGGGTTTGAGTTCCGTTCCCGACAGCCTTTGCTGCATGTCATTCCCCAACACTCTATCCCTGTTTCCTGTCTGACTTTACTGCACATCAATAAAGGCATAAAAAGCCCAAAAATAAATCTTAAAAAATAATAACTGAAAAGACTATCTACAAGCTCTCAATGCGTCTGCTGCGGCACATTGAGAGCTTGTAGATCGGCTATTTTCGCTGACCAATGCTTCCAAATGACTGAAATCAGTTGTGGCGACTGAGAACTTTAATCCATGCATTGTACAACAGCATCAGTGAGAGCATCCCGTCGGGCTGCATCACCACCTGGAAAACCCTACAGAGGGTGCTGTGGCTTTCCCAGCACATTGTCTATCCTTGAGGGAATATACACACGAGAAAGCGGCGTGTAACAAAACATCACAGACACTCACCAACCCAGACAAAATCTGTTCACGCCACTACTGCGGCCACCACCAGCCAAGCTCTACCGTAATATCTGACCATCTGATACCACCAGAATTCTGAACAGTTTCCATCTGCCTACCATCAGACTGTTGAACAAAATGCTGAGCACCGCCTATCACCAGGCTGTCCTGACAACACAGGCTGCCACATAGGATCATATAAAGACTCCAGGGGTGCTCTGCTGCTGCTGCACTGGAACAATGTTCATTATCTGTTGCTATTCTATTGCTGCTACTTATATCTGCTGCTAATTTAACTGCTTCCCAGCAGAATTTAGTTTGAACTCTTTAACAAAAAAGCAACATATCACTTACACCCGCTATAAATGATCCATTTGTAAATGTGAGTGTAAAAAATGAAACCAAATGGATCTGGTTATTGTGTGAGAACAACAAAGAAAAGACGTGACCATCAAGATGGTGTGCCGGACACACACACACACACACACACACACACACACGCACACACACACGCACACACGCACACACGCACACACACGACAAATGGCCACAGCCTTGCATATATATTGAAGAGAGGGGTGTTTGACCACGTCAGTGACCCCGGTCACAAAGGGGCCTTTTGTTTGCTTTTAATATCCTTCTCCGGGCCGTCTAGAGTCTAGACGACATTAACAACCATTCTCCTCATCTGCTGTCCTCGGTGGGGCTTCACAGCAACGCTCTAGACCTGCTCCACACACACTCAAATCCTCAGTGCTAACATAACCTTGGGAGGGTACAAATGAAGCCATATGGACCTGGTGCTGCACTGTAGGTGAGATCTTTTGGTTAAAACAAAAGGTTTATTGTTAAAACTCTATAGGCATTGCTATAGAGTGTTAGTCCAGTAACAGTGGTCTCCCCGCCGTTTCTCCAGCTCTAAACATATAATACATTGTCAGGTGAGATACCAATTTCATCCAATCAGGAGAGAGAAGCCATTTATCAGCCCATCATCGGCATCGTCAACATGAACTATGAATAGTTTGTACTGAGGGGTTACAATTGGATGAAAAAGTAACACACATCATTCATAAACAAAACAGTCACTACAGTCTAACTTAAGCCGCTGTTTGATAGAAGGACAACAGACTAGAGCCACTATATCTAAGATAATGGTATAATTCATTATGGATGTGAGCTCTCTCCATAGGACTGAGCAGTCTTGTTTGCTTTGTTCTTACAAATCATAATAATGTCAAAAGATAATTACTGGCAAACCTAAACTCCTCAAAATAAGTTCGGAAACTTAAGTTCGGTCGATTATTTCTCCCCTTCAATAATAGAAATGTATGTTGTATTTTATATCGTTGCTATTGTTGATTAATCACCTTTACAACAAGGTATAACTTGTAAGGATCGTGCAATGAGCAACACAGCTAAACTTGTGGGTAGCGCCCCCCAAACATATCCCCCAATATGCTTCTGTTGGTGATTGCTCTCGTTTTGAGTGACCTGCCAGCAAACACACCTGCTGGCAGAGGTGTGTGACTGGCACCTGAGGATGGGTCCTGCAACTTTGTTGAGTTTGTGTATGCTCCAAGCAGCAACATTGCCCACATGGAAAGATTCCACGTTTGTCCCTTCAGGATAAGGCCTGTGCAATAGGGCAAGTGGAAGCTGGTGTTCCGTTAAGCAGAGTGGTAGCATTATTTGGTGTCAGCCCTGGTACCATTTCCAAACTTAGGACCAAGTTCCGTGGGACTGGTGAAGTCAAAAACAGACCGCAAAGACCTGTTCCTCACCCTTGCTTCACTGAGAAACCATAGGCTTTCTCAGAGATTTACAGGCTTAGGGTTACAAGATTTTGCACGGTGCCACAAATCTCTGTCAAAGTTGCAGGGCCCATGCTCAGGTGCCAGTCACACACATGGCAGGTGGCTCAGTCAAAATGAGAGCGAAAACATAAGCATTGGAAAGATTTGTCAATGCAAGTTCTGTTTTCATAGCAACCATAAGAAGCTAACCTGATGACAAAACTACTCACCTAGCGATTGCACATCATAATCAAAGTACATAAAGTACATACCTGCACTGCCACCCAGCTAGCATTGATGCTGTGCTCTCCAAAAGGCCCGAAACCTGATTTTTAAAAGAAAAAGAAAAAGGAAATAATTATTTCTAGACTGAGTTAGTTAGAGAGGATTTACATTGCATTTCCCCCCAGTGTTTAGGTGTCAAATAAAATGTTTCTTCTCTCAGAGGAAATGTGTGAGCCTGTCCAGCTGTTACTGATAAAAAACTAAATGAATGTATCCAGTCTGTTGCACAAGACAGGATTTTTCCATGACATCAATGCGGCAGGACTCAAACCCACTCAGAATGAAACTCATTCATAGATGTAGCGGTTCAGCCAATTAACCCCTTAAGATCTTTTTTACATTTACCAGTAGTCATACGTTGGAGTCACACAGCAGAAATTGTGGATCTACAAGGGCTGGACAATTAACCAAAAATACATAAAAAACGATATTAACCAATAATCAACTTCAGTTTTTTTTCTTATATAGCTTGTAGATGAGGATATACAGGATAACAACATAGAAAATGCTTGCAGAAAAAGTAGCAGTAACTTCCCTGGTGCAGTGGTTCTCCCCAGGGGGTCCTTGAAGGGCTCCCAGGGGGTCCCCAGCTAAATGATTATTCAGATCATACAGTAGGTCTGTCTGTCTTCCCTATTATCTCCCCTGCACCTACTGTTCAGTATGGCCAGTTGTAGAATTCTGTACTAAATCAAATCTACAGTAACAAAAAATATCTTCACTTATGAAGGTCCCTAGCACAAAGTATTTTCAAATGGAAATTTGAGGGTCCTTGACATGAAAATATTTGAGAAACACCTGGTGGTGTTGTCATGTAGTAATGCTAGTCTGTTGTGATCCTAAAAAGCATTTAGTTAGGTGATGTCAGTTAAATTGCACCTCTGTAAGCATGCGCCGTGCTCACAAAACAAGATGACAGCGTGCTAGTGTCACATGGCATGTTCTGAAGCTTATTAACCACTTGAACCTGGTATTCCTATTCTGGGTAGAACATTCGGCGCAAATAGCTCATTGTGAGCTTGTAGATCGCCTATTTCCGGTGATGCAATTTGGTGTAGAGCGGACCAAGTACAGACGCAACCCTGGGCAACTAAGTACTAGTGTTTACTAGTACATCGTGTTTAATAAAACACAAATAGGGGATAGGGATGCAAATTATCTATTAAATCATTAATCAATCGTTGATTCACTATCGATCGATCATCGATTAATTGATAAGCGAAGCGATGATTTTCCAGAGAACCAGAATTGACTATTACTAGCACAAACTGCATAGTAGTAGCAGCACCTAAGATAGACAATGCTGAAACATTTTGATCTGACGATACTGGTGCTTATTAACCAAACAACACATTTGTCCCTGTAAACTAATGTCACATCAATCATTGTCAACTAACCTCTCATGTACAGTACAGTATATACCATTACAACACAGTAGAAACCATTTGTGCGTAATAACATTTTGAGCTGCTCAGGTAATATGTAGCTTTTGTTTGCGACAACGAATGACTGGAAATAAGAACCGTGGAATGTTCAATACATTTTTTAAGTGATTAATTCAATCAAGTACATTCTTAACGACTGATTAATCGCTAGACGATTAATTGTTAACATCCCTACATAGAGAATATATACATGTGCACAAGACACATTGACCATGACCTGAAGATATGCGAGTTATGACTGATACAGATGTAAACAAGACAGGACAGAAACACACATACATTATGTGGTGCAAACTGTATAGGTCGATATCAGTGGTTCTCAACCTTTTCAGGCCGTTACCCCCAAATAATCATATTTGAACTGGGGACCCCCACTCTGACAAGCACTTGGAATGTAGAATTCAGGCATTACATTTTGTTTTACTCGGTTCCACAGATATTTTTTTTAAATAGTATAGTTTGTTGATTACTTTTGATGCAGTAATGGTATTTTTCTTTTCTTTCTTTGAGGCATTAAAAATGTCTTAAAAGTCCTTACATTGTCACTTAACTGTCATCTGACCCCCTCAAAATCACGTGGGGACCCCCAGGTTGAGAACCACTGGTCTATATGATCACACAAAGGCATAAAGGACCACTTCACCCAGTTTCAACATTATTTTTCATATAATTGGTCCTCACTAATGCTCATTATAAGATGGCCACCATTTCTGTCTGTGTCTCAGAGGAGGGCTGTAGTCTACAAGTGACATCGTTGGTACTGGTAGGCATACTTTAAAAACAAAACAAAATATACCTGATAAAAGCCTATACATGTTGTGATGCAGCATCATGCTGTGAGCTTGTAGATTATGTAAATCAGCTATGGTCACTATTTATTTATCTTTAATGTTTGAGAAATAAATTACATTTAAAGTTTGACATTATAGGCTAATGACATGCCCACTTTTAAGTGGTTAAGAGTTAAAATTATACCTTGGACAATCTCCCCCACCCCACAGCCTCCTCCTGGTGTGTGTGTGACGTGTGTGTGTGTCTGTTGGGGGGTCGTCCCATGGGGGTCGGGGATCAGTCTGTCTGATGGGGGGGGGGTGCAGGGGGGGGGGGGGCGACAGCTGGCAGCTAGTCGTTCCATTGTGAAGCTGCTGTTCCCATGCTATCTACACATCTTTAATCAGCCCTTTAACTGTGCACTTCAACTAGCCTTTGTGTCTGTCTAGGCTGGGGGACAAACAACAAGTACACAGGCAGGCAGCTATTTTATTTAACGTTAGAAAACAAGTTGGATGACATCTCAAATGTTTGTTTGTTTTTAGCAAATTGAAATGTCCCCTTTTTTGTTTGATAAAGTGAAGAACAAAGTGCACTCTTCGAAGGAAAAAAAAACACAAAATAATATGTGGATGTGAACCCCTTATAACATTGGTACGTTTAACTGGAAAACACCTGGAAATGTAAACCATGTCACTGCCGCCATTACAGATACTAATATTAAAACAGTGTGGGTTTAAGAATCACACATATTTCCATAGGAAAATCACAACACAACTAGTGTAACAAACAAGTAACAACCCTTTCGCTGTCATTTAGCCTACATGGTTGCATTTAACATAGATAGGCCTTAACATTCATGTGCCTGGTTAAATTACATTTTACATAACTTCAATCTATTTTATATAACTTTTGGTTACATTTTACATAACTTTTGGTTACATTTTACATAACTTTCGACACGCGTCCCCCGTCTACACAGGCCGACATTGAAAAGAGGAAAACCTAGAGAGAAAGAAAGTGTTTAATACTACTAACCTGTCACAAGCACCGCTGTTTTACTGTTATCCATGTTGTGTTGATGGTTCTCCATGCAGAATGTGTTGTTCTGTCTAGCAGAACCATAGAACCTAGACTGACTCTGTCCGCTCTGACCATAGGCTCTGACTGACACAGCTGCAGCTGAGCTGACCCCCGGCAATATATCTATGACAACACCGGCTCATGCGTCATCATGTCCCATAGTCTGGAAGGCCAGCGGCGCTGCGATTGGCTACTTTAGTTGTCGGGCCAACCCTTGTCCATCAATGAGGATGCCAGTAGGTTACACAGTAGGTCAGTTGTTAGAGTTAGACCAGGGGCAGTGGTGGAAAGTAACTGAGTACATTTACTCGAGTACTGTAGTACAACTTTGAGGTATTTTTTACTTTTCTGGAGTATTTCCCATTTTCAATCCTTTTACTTCTACTCCACTACATCTCAGAGGAAATATATACTTTTACTCCACTACAATTTGTTGTGAGCTTGTAGATCTGCTATTTTCAAAGGATTTGTATACATAATATGATTACTTGGGAAATGGGGAAATGGGACATTGTGCATAATGAGTACTTTTAGTTTTAGTACTTAAGTATATTTTGATGCCAATACGTTTGTACTTTTACTCAAGTAAATGTTGAATAGTAGAATAGAAAAGTATTTCTACAATGCGGTATTTCTACTTTTACTTAAGTACAGAATGTAAGTACTTCTTACCACCACTGACCAGGGGTTAGGGGTTTTCAACTTATTGTGAGCTAGGGACCACCACCCTGACTAAAGAATCAGCCTGGGGACAACTGTTGTGTTGGGACTGGGAGGGGATATGGGCTAAGATTAATTTGTTTTGGTAACTTACACTTGCTATGCACCCCTTGTCTATGAATCCCACTGTTTCTCAATCTCAGCCAATGGTCCATGGACTACTAGTGGTCCATGACATGATTAGGCCTGCAGTAGCTCCGATCGGAAACCTCCCCCTCCGCTGAGGGTGAGGTTCCAAACAGGGCTAGGCCTGCAGGTGGTCCTTGGAAAAATGTTTTAAAAATGTAAATAAAGTACCTTTGTTAAATATGCTAGTGGTCCAGAGCTCAAAAAGGTTGCGAACCACTGATCTATCCCTATCTCACGGTTACCCTTATTCTGTTCCCTTACTTTATCCAACCTTCTACAGTATATTAAACTCATGTTAACTGATATACTGATTTATGAGCACCGTGCACACACATGCACATTTCATAATGGTGACTCAACCAGGCAATCCGGTACACTTCCTTCTTGAGATAATTTTTCTGTGGAATTTCTTGACCTCCAAATTCCCAGTAAATGACAACATTGTCGCAACATCATGGATTTTGGGGAAAGGAATTATGAATAAAAATGCATGATCAGGGACCACAAGGCACATGCAATACCTTCCAGGACCACCAGTTGAACGCACTACCATATCTGTATTGTATTATGTGTATTAAATGTATTACTGATGAATCGAGTACAATGGAAACAAGCACCTTGGGCCTTTTGCATTATACTTTTAGCATACCCTTTGACTGTACTACCTGTACTGTTAATACGCATGTTAAAAAATAAGTATGCAATCAATCAATCATCCATCTACCTACCAACAAGACAGGAAGAGTGGGCAACTAAACATTGTGGGCAGTGGGCACCTCAATGTTAAGTTGGCTATTTTTTCCAAAACGACAAAATAAATAAAGAATTCGGAAAATGGTCTGAAGTAATGTTAAGTATACATGATTTGAACATGCACGGTGCATCATTATAGGAATAAACAAGAAGTTGAAGGATAAATGTAGGTCTGATAACATCAGACCTATATTTATCCTTCAACTTCCTATCCACAGGTTTTGAAGCAATTGTAGAAATATTAGGCCTTAAATGTCAAATGTTAAAGAATGCTCAAATCATGTTACTTCAGACCAATGTTTAGGCGCCCTCTAATCCGGTTACCTACTGTATCTATCATTTATACATGTAGTACAGTACATGCTTAATAAGTGAAGGTGAACCTTTCACCTCATCAATTAATACATTGTTGTAAGGTTTCACTTAATTCTGGCGTAAGGGCGCGCTCCCACCAAGAGTTGGCTGGCCGTTGTTAAACGCAGGTTGTGCGCGGCCACAGTTTTTTGCAGCCAGCGGATTCTAAAAAACGGGAGTGTCGCGCCTGTCACTCACTTTCAGGACCCTCCCCGTAGCCCGCACTGCCTGCTGCCTTGAGCACCATGTTGCTTCCTGAGTCTTGAGACAGTCCGCCTTCCACTCACCCGATTGGACAGAGGGAGAAAATCAGCGCCTGCCTCCAGCAGTTTTATGCTTAGTCGCGGAGAGCAGATAAACGCAAGGTCTGCGCGACTAGCGGAAAAATCTGCTCTTGCGTGAATCAACGCATTTGCATTGACAATGCATTGGCAGATTCTGCAAACAGCGGCCAGCCAACTCTTGGTGGGAGCGCGCCCTGACAAGGGTTTGACTGGAGTTATTTTATAATAGTAAACAGCAGCTAAGAGAAACCAGTCAGTACTTTGACCTTCGAAATAGTTACAAAAATAAACATTCCACTATCAGAGTTTCATGATAGAAAGCATGACAACTACTACTTTAACAAAAGCTATTTTATTCTTATGTTCTCTTGTAAATAAAGTAAAACATTGTCTTGTAACTAAATTAAAACAAAACCAAACAACCCCATGGTTGACATCCATTTCAGACAAGAGAACAAGAGACATTTGTTGGAATTCAAAAGGTTGCGTCTTCGTATAAACCCTTTAACTAAAGTACTCACATTTCCAGGACTTAAAACGAATCCCACGCGATGGGTGTTTAATTAACCAGCCATCATACTCATATGAAACAAACCAAATCACTATACAGACATATTCATGCATGATGAGTTGGGGCAGAGTAGAATACCTTCCCAATGAAAACATAAAACTAATCAGAAAGAAACCAGCCTTATGGACAGAAAATGTAAAAAAAAAAAAAAAAAAAAAAAAGCAAACATCGAGTGCTTTTTACACGGACGACTTAAATTACAGTTTTCAAACTGAATTAAAAAAACAACACGACTACAAGAGTCACAGGGTTGATGGAATCACACTTCAATTTCTTATCATCGCTGTTGTCGGGCAGAAACCTTGTATATACATATTTCAACTTTTTATGTTTTTTTCTGTAAATCAATGCCCTAGATCTTCAAACAAAAGTGTCGCACAATAAGGGTTGAAAATAGCCTTTCTGTGAGCTTGTATGTAGATCTGCCATTTGAGCTACTTTTGAAAACCGTTGAAAGTGAAATCGGTAACGAGAGCTTGTAACTAAATAACTACATTGGATCTATCTGACACTTTTCTTTACCTGAAAAGTAAACTTTTTGAACATACAAGGTTTCCACCCGACAGCGGCGATATATGATCTCCCTTCACTCTGCATGCAGTCACTCATCCACTCACTCATTTTCTCTCTCCCCCATATCTCTCTAGTGCTGGTTCATCATGGCCTGGGGAAACCGCAGAGCATGATGAACCAGCACTAAGGCTCTGATGTCTGACCCAAACCCAAACTCTGTCTGTCTGGCTGTCTGCAGCAGAGCTGCATCAGTGCTGGTTCTTCATCCCCGGGGGTTTCCCAGGTTTCTTGTCCTGCTGCTGCTGCTGCTGCTGCTGCTGTTGTTGTTGCCCTCCTCCTCGTCCCCCGGGTCCCCCGGTAGACATGCCTCTCCCACGACCCCCGAACAGACCTACACCAAAACAGAGAAACACATTAAATACAGCCAAACATGCCGTAACACGACCGCCGAACACACCTACACCAAAACAGACACGAACACATTAACACATTGAGTGCCAATCGCGTCGATCTACGCGAACCTACTTAATTGCGCAGCGTGCCAGTCGCGTAGATTTACACAAAGTGGTCTTTTTTTTTTACTCACAGGTTCACATTTCATTGTAGGCCTCGTTCGCTACGACACATTTCATTGTAGCACCACCGGAAACGGAATTATCCGGGATCCGGAAATTCCGGATCCCATCCGCCTCCACTCTAAACCGGAAACTAAATGTCCATTTTCTTGGTTGTTGTTTTTCTCATCGCTGATCGCTGTTTAGATGAAACCGCTGTAGCTTCAAGATGGCGGATCGCAGATCGAAACGGTTTTCGCTGGCCGTTTCACACAGATCCCCTGTGTGTTTACAAACAGTTGAACGCGCGATTTTAACGGATTTAGCGATGTCTGTGGCGTCGTGAAAAAAAAATCGCTGGCACTGGTGAGTACATTATGATATTAAACTCTGGCATGGAATGTGTTAAAACACACCAGCACAGAAAAACACATAAAATACAGTTTTAAGGACGTGTTCACACTGTCTGCCTGTTTTAGCCACATTCAACTGGCGTCCCAACTTTGGGCATGCCATTATAGGCACACATTTAAAAAAATCTTTTTCACAAACACTCGACGTGTCACGGTCCAACACGTTGTGAGCTTGAATATAATAATCTATTTTTGTGTGACACTGTCGTACGACAAAGTACAAGATAGGGTTGAAGTGGTTAAAGGCAGCTGCGGTCAACTCATTTCTCATAGATTTTAATGTGAAAAGGTGGACGTGACATACACTGACTTTGCCCTGCAAACTCAATTTAATGATTTTTAAATCACTTTTCTGAAAGAAAATCTGACTAGTAACCCATTTTTAAGAACCACTTTCAACCTGGCATCCCTTATTTTGAGCATTGTATTTTTTGGGGTGCATTGTCAACATAAAAAAATAAATAGGGTAAAATTACCATTTGTAGATTGGCTATTCTCACTATATGGTATACGATGAAGTATACAGAGCTTAGGGGGATTTAAAAGTTCATACTATAGTTCAGTCGCCTGGCAACACATTTTCACTCCCAATGTGACACATACAGACGCTAGTCTGACGTCTATACAACTCCCACAACATCTGAAATAGACATGGGAGGTATCGAGTGCTGCCATATTGAGAACATGGCGATATTGTCAAACATTTGAACTCGGAAACCTTAAAAACATCGATAGGAAGGCAGACGCTCGAGGCGATAGCCGAGCGGCATGAAGACCACTTCTGCCGCCAACGCGTTGGTTCTTGTGACTCAACCAGTTAGTTCAGTGGTTGTCAACCTGTGGGTCAGGACCCCCAGGGGGATCCCCACATTACTTTGGGGGGTCCCAAGATGACAGTGAAGTGACAATTTAGGGACTTTTAAGACCTTTCTAATACCGAAAGAAAAACCCATTCTAATACCAAAACAAAACATTGAAGGCCATTACTGCATCAAAAGTAATCAACGATCTACAAGATCACAACGCCTTGCCTGCTTTTTCACAATATTTATCAGTGGAAAAAAGTCAAACAAAATTGAATGCCTCAACTCCTACATTCCAAGTGCTTGTCAGGGAGGAGGGTCCCCAGTTCAAATATGATTATTTTGGGGGGTCATGGCCTGAAAAAGGTTGAGAACCACTGAGTTAGTTCATCACCCAGGTGGTTCTGGTGACTCAACCAGTTAGTTCATCGCCCACATAACCAACTTCTGGGTTGAAATCAACATTGTATAAAGGCGGATTCATGTATCAAATATCTATAACTCCAAATATCAAAGTACTCCAGTGCAGCATAATAACCGGAGGGGCATGTGTTCCGGGACATTTTTTTCTTATACATCAACAAATCGACACGAAAAACTTTTTTATAATCTACTGAATAATTTAAAATGTACTTTGTTGTACAATGTTGGCATACAATGGTAGCGAGCCCGTAATATTTACAGTATAGCCCTTGTCAGAGAAATATTAGGGCAGTGTAAAACAGTGCATACAATTATCTTATTATCTTTCATTAATCGTAAACGAGGCAAAAGGTTGAAAGAATGGTTTCTCAATTTCCCATATGGCAAAAAGGTCATATGGCCCAGCCCTAGTGTTTAACTGCCATGCACAACAACTGTCCAAGATAGGGTTGGGATCTGGAACCTGTGGAACCGGATCCAACATTGAGGAACCAGAATCAGTTCCATCACATTTGGAACCGTTTTCTGGAACCGGTTTATCAGAGTTATACAATTACAGTACCGGTGGTTCTCTAACTTTTAAAGGAATCTAGAGGGTCCCTGGACCTCACTTTTGAAAACCAGAACTAAAGGGATCGTTAAAGAGAACCGTTAATCTGACCGTTAAGAGGGAATCTTTAAGGAACCGCAATCGTTAAAATCCTTAAAAAAAAAGATCCCAACCCTAGTCCAAGCCCCCAGAACACATCCGATTGGTCATCCTCTGGTCTTACCTCTGCCGGCTCCGCCCCCTCTCCCCTTGCCCTGCTGCCCTTTGTTCTGCTGCATGGTCCCTCCTCGGCCACGCCCCTTGGACACCACCTCCTCTTTGACCATGTCGATGATCTCGTCGGGGATTCGCAGGTACTTGATGGTGCTGCCACGGATGTAGCACTCTGGCATCCTCCAGAACTTATCTCCATCCTAAACAACACACAGGCATGCAGTCAGAGCACTGGCACCTCCCTGTGGCAACTCAACTCAAACTACAGTTTACTTTAGACTATTCTCTACACATCATTATCAAGTAAAAAAAAAGTAGAAAGGTTGAGTGTTATAAGAAATAACATAAAAAGTGATTAAAAGTGATTAAAAAAACTATATACATTTTTTTTTTATATATAATATTGCATTTACATGCTAAACATTTTCTTGTCAACAATGTTCAAGGTTGTATTTGTCAACAATGTTCAAGGTTGTATTTTATTGTTACATCTTGTGCAGGTACAGATTTTCGTTCGGCTTCCTTCCGACAATGTAGCAGCAATGTAGCAGTCATTTCTAGACATGCACCCTCCACGACAAGATCAAGTCACTCTGAAGCCCAGTCCAGACCAATGATTTGCAAACAAAAGGTTGCAAGGAATTTCTGATCACAAGCACATTGCTCACACTAATCGGTCATTAATGTCTCTGTCTGTCAGTTTCTCTCTCAGACACAGCATGAGTCTGTCTTTTTTATTATAATGTTTTGCACACACCTGATGAGCGGGAGAGAGAAATATAGAGCGAGCGAATGGGAGAAAGGAAAGGAGGGTGTATAGCTATTTCATAATTTTATACAAGATTATACAATAGGTTGACGTGCTGTGGCACCGGTACACTATCTTTGCTCCTCGACTATTTGTCACTGTCACTGTCCACTTTAGGGACGGCCCTGTTGGTTGTTTATATTGCTGTGGAAACGTCAATCGGTTGCAGCTCGGCGCCTGGTTGTGGACTGTCAAGTTGCAAACCACAGTTTTAGGATTCTGTTGCAAGTGAATTCCGTTGAATCATTGGTCTGAGCTGGGCTTGAAGCACACTGTCACACAACGATGTGTCCTGTCAGGCAAGCAGTCGCATAAATTAAGAAAAAAATATAGAAACGTTTGCGCTCTAAACTTAAGGCTTACTAGGGCTGAAGACAAGCGCGAGAGACCAGCATTAAAGTCCATAAATTAGAAGATAGGCTTGCACACTGACTGAACATTGAGGCTCTTTGGATGCAAAAATATCTTTTGTATAGTATTTTACTTACAAAAGTGCAAAGAGTGTCATGGTGAAAATAAAGTGACAAAGAGTGGACGTCACTTTTTGCACTTTTGTAAGTAAAAGGAGTACAAATGAGGCCATATTGTGAGGTGAAAGATGATGTTTACTCTGGAGGTGCAGATGACTTCTCTGAGGTTGATGTTCATCCAGTTATCACAGCTGACCAGGTGACCGTTGTACGTCTCTCCATTCTTCAACTCCACCAGCTAGACACACACACAGTAAATACATTTTAATTCATTCATTTGCAGACTTTTTTTTAAAAATGATCTCGAAGATGAGAAGAAAGAATAGGGACCTGCAATCTGTAAGATCTTATGAACATACTCTATACACATTGCTTAAAATGACTCCAAGAGATGGAACCAACATTAGACAAGACCAGCGGTTCTCAGGGAGGGGTCCCCACACCTAAATGAACCAAATGGTCCCTTATGGGTCCATTTGTACAGTCAAAGTTAAAAACTGAGGATTTAACATTATAGACTGGGGTCCCAGAGATTAAAAAAAAAAGTGTGGGTTCCGTGGCCTAATGCATATCAAACTGGGGGTCCTTGTAATTAAAACGGTTCAGAATCACGGGACTAAAGCAGTGGTTCTCAAACATTTTCATGTCAAGGACCCCAACATTGATAAGTATTAGTCCTAGGACCTCCCTGTTTAGGTGGAGACAGTGAAACCTATGATCTGAATAAGTACAAAAAGTTTGTGATATGTAGGGCCTCTAGTAAAATAACAAGTGTTTACAATACACAGTGAAATTCTTACTTAGCCTTCCTATTGCGTTTCCTTTGCTTGATCTGTGTAAAGCACATTGAATTGCCTTGTGGTTGAAATGTGCTATATAAATAAAACTGCCTTACCACTACACACCCTAAATATAAGAAAATAACACTAGCTATAAAAGCAGAGCAACAGTAATACAAAACACAAGCAGCAATTCTTGAGTGGCCTAACACATAGTCAGTAATATAAATATGAGTGTGTGTGTGTGTGTGTGTGTGTGTGTGTGTGTGTGTGTGTGTGTGTGTGTGTGTGTGTGTGTGTGTGTGTGTGTAATATACACTCTCTCATTGGGTTAACTTCCAGCTGGTGAAATAATAGTGAAAATAAATGTAGCTGGGGAACCCATGGAACCCCCTCAAGGGCCACGACTCCCAAAAATAATCATATTTGAAGTTGAACTGGGGACCCCCCACCCTGACCATCACTTAAAGGGGCGGCAGTGGCTCAGGGGTAGAGTGACCGGTAGAGCGGCCAGATAAAAAGCGCGAGGTTCCCACTTTGATCCCGGGCTCCCCTAGGGTTATTGTCGAAGTGTCCTTGAGCAAGACGCTGAACCCCTAATCGAACCCCGATGAGCAGGTTGGTGCCTTCACTGCCTTGCATGGTTTCCTCCGCCATCGGTGTATGAAAGTGTGCGTGAATGGGTTAATAGATTGTGCATTATGCACAATCTATGTAGAGCGCTTTGGATAAAAGCGCTATATAAATGCATCATTTCCTTGGACTTGTAGGCATTACATTTAGTTTGACTTGGTTTCACTGATAAATATTGTGAAACTAGCCGAACTAAAAGCTCACTGTGAGCTTGTAGATCGGCTATTTTCACAATGTTTGCCTATTTCTCACGTAATATTTGACAATTTGGTATTAAAAAGGTCTTAAAAGTCATTAAATTGTAACTTTTGAAATGTGAAGAACAGATACCCTGTATAGTGTATGCACTTATACTGTATGTTGGTTTGTTTCCTGTCGAGTGAGAAAACACCTAATGTTGCACCTTAACCTTATCACCTGGGGACCCCACAAAATCATGTGGGGCCTGGGGGAGCCGACCCCCAACTTGGGAACCACTGTTGTACAGGACGTTGTGTGTTGTAGATGAGACAGGACGTTATGTGTTGTAGATGAGAGAGTTCTACTCACCATGGGATGGTTCTGAGCAGTCTTCAACAAAGACAGAGGAAGCTGGAACAATGAAACACATTTGATTGAGTTTTATTTCACACTTCTAGTTCTCTGACCAACAAAGCAACAACAACAACAACAACACAGCTAACAGAAGCTAAAGCTGATTATTGATGAGCCAGCTACCAGTTAACAATGGTGCTGTTATTGTTTTGTCAGAAAGGTTAAGTTGTTTTAATGTATTATTACGTGTGGAGCTGCTCAGTCTGCAAACATTTACAGCTCCGGAGAGTTGACCACTGGAGACCTACGTACATACTTCGTAGTCGGACGAAAAAGCCGATCTACAAGCTCACAATGCGTCGCAGCGCGACTCGTTGTGAGCTTGTAGATCGGCTATTTGTTAGCATTAGCATGCAAGTAGCGCAGCCTGTTGGAGAGCTGCCTAGAATACAGATAAACGCACTTGACTCAATACTAGAATATACCTTTCCTGTAATAATAAGCCTCTTATTAAATCATATAAAAACTTACCATTATGATATTTGTTGATGTGTTTAGTATCTGAGCGATGTTTGTGTGAGAAGCCTGTCCACGCTTTGACAACCTAAACGTCCTTGTGCTGCTGTGCGTGTATGAGCCAATCAGCTTCGACAATGCCAATGACGTTCACATTCGGACCAATCATGAGTCGCGGTGGACCTCTTCTGTTGAGTTCAATGGTGGTTGGTTGGCGTCCATTTGCGTTGCATTATAGCGCCCTCTACTGGATCGTAACAGCCACACACAGTGCAGCGCAAACTACTACACAATTGTTCAGTTGTAACCATAGTTAAAAATAAGGTTGTAACAGGTTACTTTTACAGTAGACTTCTGGGCACCAAAACCTGGGACCCAGGAAAACTGGGCAGCAAACCAGTGGGCAGTATTTCTGGGGACCAAAACCCACTGAGTCCCGGGAATACTTTGTGCGTGAAGTCTTTAACATTAAAGCAAGTTATTTAGCCATACAGGGTTAATCAAAATATTATTTTCATATCATTCATATGCATGTAGGAATCTTAAAAGGTAAAGGATGTCAAGAATATTAAGAGAGGCATTTCCTCAACCTATATTTCATAGGGATTCGGGATTTAAGGTGCTCCTCCTGGCTGGTGTAGAAAAAAATGGAATGTGGGGCTCCTGGAATGTTCTGGAATGTTTAGACCAGTCGGGGATAATTGAGTGAATCTGGAATAAGAAAATACAATACAAACGTTGAGGTCCTGGGGTGTGGAAGAATGTGCTTCTGATGTCTAAAGAAACATTCCATCCACTCAGAGAGCTATTATTTCACACACAGAATCAAAGGTTTTATGGTCATGATTCATCAGGAGCCTGGATGGCTTGGTTCCAGGCTTAAAATAATTTATATAACTATTTTCAGAAATCTCTATGGGGAAAATGAATGGGTCTTCTATCTGTGGCACGACAAAATGGTCACCACTGCTATAACACAGTCAGCCTACTTAACCACATTGTCCATTCTAACAACAGACCTAATTGTCTGAGTTTGTTCCCTCAGTGTATCATCTAGATCTTCTCCACATGTCCATGATGTTCAAACATCTCCTGATGCGTTAATGTGTAAAAACGATACTAGAATCTCCTTTCTGTCGAGTTCTATGGAGGTTGGCATCCATATGCTATGCATTACCGCCATCTACTGGACTGCAAGAGCTTCACACCCACAGTGATCCCATTCACACATCATTGTCCATTTTAGAACCCAGACGCATCTAATCTCAATGTAACATCTGGATCTTCACTTACACAGGCACAGCTCTCTATGTCTGTGAGCATGCTGTTTTGGATTTCCATGGTCATTGCAGATGTTACAGTTGTCTACCGTTATTGTTGTTACCCACTCCCAACTCATTAGGAACTACATTTACCACATCATTTAGATCACAGTAAACATCCTAAGACTTCTTCCTCCACACTAGGAGAAAAATAACATCTGAAAGTTTGATGGAATGCATTTTTGAGTGCTGTGACCACTTTCCATTGCATCTTATGAGCTGTGGTTCATTTGGTGCAGGCCAGCACATGCATACTGGTTCTTATCAGTGTCAGTGTGTCTGCCCATTCTACTTTGCTTACTGATCAAACAAGTTGGCAGCCTGTTTCATCATCCTTGAACCAGTGAAATCTTCCTTTTTATTCTTCTTGTTTATTCTTCATTCTGACCTCTGCCTGCCACCTGCTATTACCTCTTGTCACTTTGTACCTCAACCTGTTAGCCTGAGGCCCCTGACTAATGATTTATTCTTATTTATTAAAATGTTGAATTTATCTTAATTTGTACTTATTGTTGTAGGCCTACTTGTTTGCAGAAGCAGCTACTATGATAGCCCTAGAATGTCTGTCATCTTACATACATTTCATGTATTTCAAATAGACAGTCATAGATTAGTCTCGCGTAGCCAGACAACTATTCCACAATCTTTGAATGCTAAATAGAATCTGGAACTACAACTCCCGAAATCCGAGAGAGGAAGCTGGCACTTCTGTTCACGAAAATATATTTTAAAATATCTTTACATTTTATTATTTTATTTCCATTTGTGCTAAGCAGCAAGCTAAATATACTTAGATTATTTGTATTTATATTGGGATAAATTTGCGCGACTGTAAAGACGAAACGGAAGTGGGGAGGAGGCTTCATATCCGGTTTATATTCTAATCATGATCAGAGCTTCCGAGTCCCAGACTGTATGACCGGAAACATTTGAAAATTGTGGGAGGCAACAGTCTGGCCACGCGAGACTAGTCATAGATCGGTCTGGCCGACGCGCTGTGTAGTGCAGGATATGCGCGGCGTCAAACTGCTCTTAACTCCGTCTGTACTCACCCAATAATTAATTCCTAAGACTTGGAGTCAGATATTGTCCTCTAGTTTCATATCCATTTGAAAGTTCTGCCAGAAAACGTGTGTTTAGACAAATATCTCCACGTTTCCACGAGCTGCACACGGATGACTTTCTGTACAGGCGAGGGGCCTGGAATGAGTGCAGGACTGAATATATCTAAACAAATGTTTGGGGCACACAATTGGCAGGTGATGTGATTCATTACCCCGCACCAATCACAACGCACCTGTCAATTGTGTGCCCCATTCGTTTGTGCTTCCCTGTGTCAATTTGTGATGACGTTTGGTCAGAGGAAGTTTTGACACCCAGGGCCGTCAAGCCCTGGATGCCACAAAGACATTGTTTTCTATGTGGAGTGCAGCTGCAGGGCCGGCCGCTGGCATAAGCAGTCTATGTTGTTTCTTAGGGCAGTCGTTCCCAAACTGGGGGTCGACAGATGATTAGTTAAATGTGCAACATTGTTTTCTCACTCAACAGTACCAACATACAGTACCAACATACCATATAAGTGTGTACAGGTTATGCGCACATTTCTAAAGTGACAATTTAATGACTTTTAATACCAAATTGGTCAAAATGTCAAATATTACGTAAGAAAGAGGCTAACATTGTGAAAATAGCCGATCTACAAGCTCACAGCGAGGCGTTGTGAACTTATAGTTCGGCTATTTTCTAATTTATCTTTGTAACCGAGTCAAACTAAATGTAATGCCTACAATTCCAAGTGCATGTCAGGGTGGGGGGTCCCCAGTTCAAATATGATTATTTTGGGGGGTCACGGCCATAGGCGGATTTTATGTGGGGGGGGCAGGGAGGGGCATTGCCCCCTCTGGCGGCCGGGACCGTCACTACACTTGAGTCGAAATATGTTTAATAAAACATTTCTTGCATGCACTTTTTAACTAACAATAAAATAAAAATAATTGTGAGACATAAATCAGAATTATATAATGTTTTGTTTTGTAATAAATTCATTTTAGAGTAGTCATGTGACATGTGACTTACAGCAGGTACCTCGGTCTGACCTCTTCCTACCTCATGTGTCACTGTTACCTGTAGCGTGATTGATCATTAATTTAAACTCAGCAAATAAACATATCCGTCGATTCCTGAAGCGTCCTAATTCTAATTCCAATGCAACAACAACACAAGAACCGCAGCCGCCTGACCCCAGCCACCAGCAGCCGGTAGAAACAACAACGAGCCCCACCACCGCAGCAGAGTTTCCGGCGTCGGGGCCCCCAGCAGAGCCGGTGAGGGCGAGGCTGCCACCGGCAGAACAACCACCGCGTCCGGCCCCGGGGCCATCAGTGGATGATCTTGGGGAAAAACATTGCGGTCCCAAGCAGCCGATGTTATCAGAATTCCCCACCAAGATCATTGGAAAAAACTAACTATCATTTTCTACTTATTATTACAAGAAGCATGCCTGTATGGACTGGAGTATTCTGTTGGAAAGGATGCTGTCTTTTGTTTTGCATGCCGGCATTTCCAGAATGACAGCATTCCCAGAATGGCATTTCCAGAATGACAGCATGTGAGCATGGAGGATTCATTTCGTAAGGGAGTGAGTGACTGGAAAAAAATGGCCACTAAACTGGACAAACATGCAATATGCAATGCCCATAAGAGCTGCATGATTAAATGGGAGAACTTTGAAAAGAGTGCATCTTCAGGCTCTATTGCAGCTAAACTTTCAGAAAGTCATAAAGCTACTGTTGAGAAGAACAGATCTTATCTGTGTTAAGTTGTTGATATTGCTAGGCTATTGTCTAAACTTGGATTGCCTTTCCGTGGTCACAGGGAGGGAAAGGAGTCAGACTCACAGGGCAACTTTCTTGAGGTGTGCCGCTTCTTTTCTAAGTATGATTCTGATTTTGAAAGCATGCAGTCAAATAATTTTAATTCTACAAGCCCAGATTTCCAGAACGATATTGGAATGTGTGCAAACTTGGTTTATGCAGAAATTGCAGAAACAGTGCAGGATACAGTTTTTTCCCCCATTGTGGCAGACAAGGCCACGTCTTCCAAAACAGCAGCAGCTTGAAATCAAGGAGAGCTTTCTGTGTTTTATTGACTGTTCAGCATACTACTCTGCTATTACAGGGTGCCTCAAAGAAATTAGTGATGAGGGAGGAAGGTGGTCTGTTGATGCCAGTGGCCTTTATGACCACATGAAATGTCATTCATTACATGTCTCATTGTATTTGAGGACATACTGCGTGTGATCCATGTTACGCACAAGGCCCTGCAACTCCACACTCTCCGAAGCTGCTGCGCTCACTGCCAATCTGAAAGCACACTTCAAATCTCAGAGGCAGGCCGATACATGGAGCGTGGGAAGTGTGGGAATCAATGAAAAAGACCAGGAGACCTGGTTCTGCCAGACCCAGAATAAATTCCTTTTCCTTTTATGCCCATGTATGGACGAAAGGGGGACGAAATTGGCTGACTCTATTCAGCACTGTGATTGGCTAGTGAGACACATGATGACATTAATAACCTATAAATAGGATTATGCACTTCAAAAAATCTCAGATCAGCTAACACAGGGAAGCTGTTGGAACCTTCGCTAAAACATCCGGGACAACGCTCCACACGTCCCAGACTCTTCTCCCTTCTGGCTCCCAGACTATGGAATGAACTCCCCATTGCAATTAGAACTGCAGACTCAATCCCAATCTTCTGCCGTAATCTGAAGACTCACCTCCTCAGACTCCACCTCAACCCGTAGCACTTGCCCAAGCCTTGACGACCTTGCAGGATTATGCAAAGGCTAATGTAACTTAGCATGTTATGTAGACAGATGCCAGGTCATTGTTGACCTGGCATCCTATAGTGTGTATAGTTTCAATGTAGGCTGATGATAGGTTCTTGGTTTACGTATGTATTAGTTATTATTAGATTATTGGTTTACTTATGTATTACTTTATTATTAGATTACTATTTCTATGCATTTGATGTATTATCTTGTGTCCTTGCCTACTGCGTCTGCAAAATGCCTAAACTGTAAACCGTAATAAATAAAACTAGAAAATGTGCTCCTCGGAGCACAAGTCTCCGCCAGCAGATCTGTGCTATTTTAATCAAACGGCTTTGCCGTAGGGATATCTGAATTTGATCTTTGACTTGTTTTGCTTCCACCATGTACTGAGCTGCCAGGAGATAGTCTATGTCTTTAGCAAAACGGCCATCACAATGCAACAAGGCGTTGGTTAAAATATTTTCTGTGTGTGATGTTTTTTGCTCTTTCTGTTTTTAAACCACCGCGGCCATAAGGGTACTTTGATGGGTTTGCCAACTCTTCAAACTTGTCGTCTTGGTAGAATGCGTGTGGTTTTTGGTGTTCTGCAGGGGCGAAACTATGTATAATTATAAGACTGTGGTAAGACACAGTGAGAGGCAGGACTGCTGTGTGTGTGTGTGTGTGTGTGTGTGTGTGTGTGGGGGTGTGTGTGTGTGTGTGTGTGTGTGTGTGTGTGTGTGTGTGTGTGTGTGCGAATATGTAGTGTCTGCATCTAAAAAATGTTCATGATGTGGTCTATGTTGCATAGACCACATCTTGAAGCAATTCATTTAGGGATTCTTTGTCTCTGTTTCTTAGCTTTGGCCTTCTGCGCCTTTGCTTCTTCATCAGGTTTCAGATGATGATTTGCTGCTTCTTCAGTTTGCGTAATGGGAGTTAGTTTCATTGTGTGATCTCAGCCTCTCCTGTCTAAGCTATTTATATATTTATATTACATATTGTGATGTCACGTGAAACTGACCAATGTTAGGTGTTCTCAGAGGGACACACACACGCACGGACGGGTGATTTGTACTGGAAGGTACTGTTCCAATCAAGACTGATTGATCCTGTCTTACCTCACTTCAAAAAACATAAATGGCTTTTTGAAGTGACACACCTATTTATAGGATTTTATTTCGTCATGCGTCCCTCTAGCCAATCAAAAGCATTGGTGTCAACATATTCCCAGTGAGCCATAGTCGTTTTTTAGACGTCTGGTTTTTGTTTAGACCTAATTTCACCGGTCTAGATTCGGTCGTATTATAGACCGAATCTAAACGATTGAATTTAATCCATTATTACATAAACTTTGATTAAAAAAAACAACTGTAAGCTGCACAACTGATCTCCAGATATTGGACTAAAATAATTTGAATAGCCATTTATCAATATACAGTATAGTTTAAATGTAGCCTAGATTTAGACGTTTAAATCAAAACCATATATCAACGTCTACATTTAGACCAGTTTTAAACCATGACATTTACTTAATTTTTTAGTCATGTTGTTTGAAAACTTTGATTAAAAAAACAACTGTAAGCTGCACTTGGTCTCCAAATATTGGACTAAAATAATTTGAATAGCATTTATCAATATATAATATAGTTTGAATTTAGCCTAGATTTAGACGTTTAAATCAAAACCATAAATCAACGTCTACATTTAGACTTGTTTTAAACCATGACATTTACTTAATTTCATGTTGTTTGAAATCGTTTATTTTAGGATGCTAACAATAGAAATTATTAAATCTCACTATTATAGCGAAATAATGCAGTTTGCATTAATGGTGATATATGCAAATATATTTTTTTACCTCTCGTCACCAGACTTTCCACAGTAAACCGCAGATTGTCTTTGTAGTTCGGTTTGCTTATTTCTCTCACGAGACTTGGCAACACTGGGCTTCACAGCAACAGTGAAATGCAGATTGGTTTCGGAGGTTGGTTTTCTGATTTTCTCACGAGACATGGCAACATTAGTGGTTCCGGTTGCGGACGACAAACAGTAAACACTCACAAATAGATACATTTCATGCGAGTTATCACGATGTTCATCACCATGAAGTTTAATTATTTAAATGGCAATACGACTATAGAGGTGAGTGTTCTTTGCTTATTGATTTTAAAACTTTTCTTAAGCCGCTTGCAAGCTTATAACTTCTAAAGGAAGCTGCTATCTGCTGCTGCAGCTAGCTAGCTAGCTAAGCTGCTAGATGCAGCTAACTAATGCCAGCAGCTAACTTTAGCAGTCCGTGAAGAACGTCGATTTACAAGCTCAACGCTTTGCATCTGCATCACGGTGTGAGCTTGTAGATCCACTACTTTACTGCAAGGAGTAAAACCACGGAACATAAATTGTGTATAATCTTTTATTTTGTTCCAATTGGAGTGAACCTTGTTGAATATGGTACAGTGTAATAAATTATTGTTCTTTAACAATGTGCAGGCTAACATGTACCAACATGTTGAAGATGTTGTGAAATGTAGGCCTAATATTTACTTTATTTACTCTTTTTAACTATTTTTAATTGGAACAAAGTGACTGTCCGTGTATTTATAGATCTCTTCTGTTTAAAGTGACACTAAAACAACAAATTAATTTCAGAGAATGTGTAGACTACTTCTGTCACTACTGGTGATATTCAATGTTAATGCTATCACCTCTTGTGAGGACTACATGTGATATATTAGGCCATAAAACTGTCTTTTTTTGGTCAATCTTGTTTCAGGAACACAAATGGCAAAGGGTAATGGAAACATGTGAGTTTGGCTATATTATGTAACCACGCTGTCATGTCCTGTGGTGGATGTTGTGCCAATGTTTAGATAGTTACACAACTAAACTCTACAGATTGTTTTTAAACTATACACACTGCCCACAGAATACCAAGTTGACAGCCCCTATGGGCCATAGCTGAGTGGTTAGTGAGCCCGCCTAGGGAACCAGCTGGCCCTGGTTTCCCCAGGTTCGATTCCAGGCTATCCCAGCATATGTGCCGATGATATGAAATTTGTCCCTGAGCAAGACTCTTAACCCCAATTGCTCACAGGTTCTCATTGGAAACAAGACCGCAAGGACTTTCATGAACGACCTGTTAAAAGGAATTATCCTTATCCTAACCCCTATCCACACCTCAACACCAGGTCTTACTAGCAATAGGCTGTAAACACCACAAAGGTGTTTAAAACAAACATGTTATGTCTCCTTGGTAGTTCAGCAAAATTGTACATTTGAATTGAACTGCTATTATAGTTACCAGGAGCCTCTCGTATCACATATGTTGAGATGTAGCAAATTCCTACAAAGTTGGCTCATTCTAATCAGCAAGCTAATGTGCTCACAGTAACAATCAGAATGGAGCTCTAACAGCTCTTATGCTTTGTATTGGCCACTTGTACATTCAATTGAATGACATGACTTACAAACTAAAATGTCTTATATCCTGTAGAAATGTCATTCCAGTGAGTCATTCCAGTGTTGTTGGACTCTTTACTCACCTATGACACACTTTAATTTGAATGGAGGATGTAAACAAGGGAAAGGAAGTTAAAAAAGACATCACCATTACGTCAACAACTGTATTTAAAACGGGTGATGTTGCAGTAATTGTCAGGGCTAAAAATGTATTTCATTTTCAAGCTGTACAGTGTACACTCTAGATTACATAACCTCTGCTATTAATACTCCCAATCTTAGAATTCATTAATTTGTTTATATGTTCATTGCAGAAGCCACCTAGATTTTGTTTTGGCCAGGCTACGGAGGAACAGTGCTGTTGTGGATCCATTTACAGTGGAGTCAGTACTGCTATATGGGGCTGAGACAAGCTGTGAAATTAATAATGTCATTGTTTTCAAACAGATCACAGCAATACACTGCTTGCTCAAGCTGCCCTGAATGGACTGAGGACACAGAGATCTATGTGTAGATATGTACATATATGTAGGTATGTGTAGATGGCTAAGTGGAGATATTTGGAGATGACATTGAAAACATTATGTTGGATATGTAATTTCATTGTCTTCCACCCCTAACAGTGAATTGTGGCTTCAGTCCAGTCCAAGCAAGAGTCAGGACTACACAATGTAGAATTTGATTTGCTATAGCTGTGAGCACAATAGTGATGGTGTAATTATGACATGTAATTTACTTTGTTTTCTCCCCAACAGTGTATCATAGGCGTATGCCAAAGCAGTGCCAGGACTCCACAACCACAAGGTACAATTTTATTTGAGTTTTGCAGTGATATAAATGGTGAGTTTGTAAGTGAGATGAGTAAGTACCCCCACCAAACAGAGAATCTTAGCCTTACTCCAAGATGAAATGGAGCAAGGACTACCTACACAAGGTAGATTTTGAGTCTAGGAGTGATCATAACGGTGACTATGTCTAATTTATTTCCTTTACCCCCAACAGTGAATAGAAGCCTTACTCCAGCCCCAATGAAGAAATAACACCACAAGGTAAATTTAAATTGACTGTAGCAGTGAGCAAAATAGGTTGCAATGGTGCAAGTAAGATGTTTAATTTTCTTTTCTCCCCCCAACAGTAAGTAGCAAGTATGACATGTAATTGCCTTGTCTTTCACCAACAGGAAATCTTATCAGAACTCAGAGGAGAAACATTCACAGGATTCCAAAAGGTACCTTTTTATAAAGTTTGGAAGTCATCTTACTGTGGCAAAGATGTAATTGGGTAGGGATGATGATGTTGAACTTGTAAAACAAGTAATGTTGTTTATTAAGATCTGCACCAGCCAAAGTATAGCCTCACATCCTAAATCACAGGCAGACTGTCGCAAGGTTTCTTTATTTCAGTTTATTATGTCGGAGAAAAGTAAGAATGGAAGTATTATTTATCATTTCCCACTGTGTTAGTGTATTATTTATTATTTCTGTTTCATATCAACATTATTGTTGGCAGAGTATGCCATTGACGATTTAGCTTCTCATTTTCTTTTTGTTTCAGACTTTTCACCAATGGCCTGATGACTAATTTCTACTAGCATGGTGCCGGACAGCAGGAGAGAGCTTTCAAAAGCACTACCTTCTATCTTTCTGTCATCAATGGTAAAAATAACTTTGTCAGTGCTAGTTATTTGTTGATTGCTTATTCACGTTGTACACGTGTGTGTATGAGAGTTATATGTCATTGTTTTGACTGCAGAAGCCGTTCAGAAGACATTCAGAGAGACAATGGAGAACCTGGTCAGCGCTGCCATCTCTGACCACTTCAAGCAGGCGCCTGGTAGAAGTGGTGGAGGGGGATACAAGAAGAGGGCAACGCCTTGAAGCAAATCAATGTTATTATTTGGTCAAAACATTTTGTTAAAACTTGTCTTTTATGGTTGTTTATCCCATTAAGATAGGGAACGCATCTGTGTCACTTAAGATTTCTTTGGCTATTCAGAAAATAGCAGATATACAAGCTCATAGCGCGGAACTCGGTGCCGCGCTAAGAGCTTGTAGATCTTCTATTTTTTGGAGAGTAAAAAATTAATTGTGCAAATCTTTGAATATATATATATATATATATATATATATATATATATATATATATATATATATATATATATATATATACACACACACATTTATAACTCAAGTCTAGGCAAAGCAAAGATTTGAGGTAAAACATACATTCAAAGATTTGCAAAAATGTTCAATATTGTTAAAACAAAAATATAGCAGAGCGCCGAGTGCCGTGCTATGAGCTTGTAGATCTGCTATTTTTGAATAGCTCAAGTATAAGATGTGTTAAAGTGTTTAAAATCTAACATGACAGGTGTTAATGGCTTAAAGCATTAAGAGGTGCAGAAATTAAAGACCGATTGTACAAGCTTTGGTATATTTTTTGTTGAAATATGTATTGTGATTGAAATTGAAATTACAGTTGAAGGATAGTTATGTTCAGAGTAGATCAATGTTAACATTAAGAAAAAAGTTTTTATCCAGTGGTACAATAAAGAGTAGCATGACATTAGTGTCACACTGCAACATATTTAAAAGATCCAGAAAGATAACAACATAATGTAAACAAATTATCAGAACATCATGGGACTACACTTCTACAAAGGTAAGCAAAACGGGTTAAATTTGGTCCATCAGGTATTTTTTTTGTAGAGAACCTGGATCTGCATTAAAATTGAGGCATTTAAATGCATTAATATAGGTTTCGTGTGAATAATTTGATATATCTTAAAGGTATATAATGCCTACAAGTTGTTTAGATGTTATTTAAACATGATTTAATTATAAGTATATTAATATCCTTATTAAATAGACGTTTACATGACGTCTAAACAACGTATATAGTCTATAATAGGGTTTAACCCACTGTGCATTTTTTCGGGCTATTAGACGTCTAAATAACGTCTAGGCTAAATCCGGTTTATGAGTGGTCTAAAAATGAAAGTTTTTTCAACGTCTAGGCTAAGCCTAGACGTTCTTTCAACGTCATTTGAACGGTTATATATTTATATCTAGCCGTCCAAACGACGTTGAAACAACGTCTAGGCTAGGTTTAGACGTTGAAAAAACTTTCAATTCTAGACCACTCATAAACCGGATTTAGCCTAGACGGCTAGGTGACGTTTAGACGTCATTTAAACGGCTAATAGACCGAAAAATGCTCAGTGGGATTGTCACGTGTCACGTGGAGCTTGACCAATGTTAGCTTGGCTGGGGGGGGGGGGGGGACACACAGCGGGACGAAGCGAAAACATACTCTCTGCCTCCGGCGGAGACAATAAAACATAAATCAAACAAATCATTACATTGCCTATAACGTGACAATAAAGCAAATATTGTACTTTTATTCCACTACAATTATTTGAAGACTTGAAGAGTTAGGCCTACTAGTTATTTTGTAGATTTTGATTATCATTACAAAACATACATTAACCACACAAGCACAAGAATAATCTGCATCAACAGCAACAATAATAATAATCATAATGAGACAGGACATACAATACAAACAATGAAAGCATAAAAACAATAAAGAAAATCATAAGCACAGTGCACAGAAGCATACCGCCCGCAGTCTACCTCAGCCGAGTCTTTTGTGGTCAATGAAGCTCACACTGAGCCGGAAACATCATCCAAGTCCCAACACATGTAGATGATAGTGTTCCCATTTTAGGTCATATTTATCCATCCTTGTCCACCCTATAAGACAGTCTCTCATATGCGGCCAGTTGGCCCAGGGAGGTGAACCAAAGAGACGGGACAGGTGCAGATGGGTTCTTCCAGGCCCTGACCACCAGTCTCCTACCCAACAGTCTGAATCCACAGGGCAGTCTGCATTCACCCAGCTAAGGAAGGAGAGACAGTTCTTAAAGTGGAAGGGTCGCCCCGAATAAAGAACCTGGTGGAAAAAGGGATGACCAACTCTGTTATCCTCTCCAGCCTCACATGTATAGCAGCCCAATAGACCTGGATTTTTGGACAACTCCACAGAATATGCACTAAAGTACCATCCCTATCCTGACACCTCCAACACACAGGACCCTCTGTCTTTTATGCCTCATAGTTTAGTTCATGTGAATGATACACTGCACATGCGTGCACGCACAAACGCACACACACACACACACACACACACACACACACACACACACACACACACACACACACACACACACACACACACACACACACACACACACACACACACACCCTGAGAGTGGGTTCATTTCTTTTTTTTTACTGTCAGAGCTAAATTGACACTGAGGATTTTGTAGTGTAGGCTACTGTTCTGCATTGGGGAAAAAACAAAAACAAAATATAGCTGCAAGCAGCGATAAGCGGGGCCAGTGAATGAGAGAGAGAGAGAGAGAGAAACGGAATAGATTGAAGAGAAAGAGAGAGAGAGACATGGAAACGGAATAGATTGAAGAGAAAGAGACAGAGAGAGACATGGAAACGGAATAGATTGAAGAGAAAGAGAGAGAGAGAGACATGGAAACGGAATAGATTGAAGAAAAAGAGAGAGAGAGAGACATGGAAACGGAATAGATTGAAGAGAAGGAGAGAGAGAGACATGGAAACGGAATAGATTGAAGAGAAAGAGAGAGAGAGACATGGACACGGAATAGATTGAAGAGAGAGAGAGAGAGCGAGAGAGCCATGAAAACGGAATAGATTGAATAGAGAGAGAGAGAGAGAGTGAGAGAGCCATGGAAACGGAATAGATTGAAGAGAGAGAGAGAGAGAGAGACATGGAAACGGAATAGATTGAAGAGAGAGACCGACAGATCGAAATGGTGAAAAAGCAGCTCACACAGATGATACAGAAAGAAGACCATGCAATAAACATGAGCATTTTAAACCCTCACTAACCTTATCCTCAGTAAAACTATGCCTACCCCTATATAAGTCTTTCCGCCCCTGACGGACCAGGCCTTTGTTTTGCTATTCTAACTACTCTAGATCACTGGTTCCCTAACCATATACCGATAGAGAAATTGTATGTCTACTCGGAACAGAAACCAGTGAAAGTAGCCGATCTACATGATGATGAGAGAGAGAGAGAGAGAGAGAGAGAGAGAGAGAGAGAGAGAGAGAGAGAGAGAGAGAGAGAGAGAGAGAGAGAGAGAGAGATGGAAACTAGAGAGAGAGAGAGAGAGAGAGAGAGAGAGAGAGAGAGAGAGAGAGAGAGAGAGAGAGAGAGAGAGATGGAAACTAGAGAGAGAGAGAGAGAGAGAGAGAGAGAGAGAGAGAGAGAGAGAGAGAGAGAGAGAGAGAGAGAGAGAGAGAGAGAGAGAAACGGAATAGATTGAAGCGAAAGAGAGAGAAAGACATGGAAACGGAATAGATTGAAGAGAGAGAGAGAGAGAGACATGGAAACGTAATAGATTGAAGAGAGAGAGAGACATGGAAACATAATAGATTGAAGAGAGATAGAGATGGAAGCAGAATGGATTGATTGGACGTCTCAACCTATTGCCATTAACAGGAATCGAAACCTTAACCTTCGGATTGACAGGCTGCAACACTACCTATAGTGCTATGGCTTTGTCTAGGCTGAGGTTGTCTGTTGAAGATAAAAGTGAACCAGTGAAAGCAGCCGATCTACAAGCTCAGAAACACGTTGCTATCTGAAAAGTTGTGAGATTGTAGATCGGCTATTTTCACAATGAAGTTTGTCATACATTGCAAAAACATACTCTCAAATAAGCATTTCAGGTTATCTTTAACAATTGCAGTTGCATAAATTGACACAATCATGTTGTGTGCAATGCAACCTAAATGAAGTCTGCATCAGTGAGGCTTGAACTGGCAACCTTGAGGTTCTAAGGCACACACTTAAAGGGATACTTCACTTTCGGGCCGGGGACACATTTAAAAAAAATATTAAAAATAAATGAAAAAAGTTATGGAAAATTCATGGCCCCCTCACACATTAGTAGGACACTGCGTGTCGTGAGGGGGCCATGAATTTTCCATAACTTTTTTCATTTATTTTTTATATTTTTTTTAAATGTGTCCCCGGCCCGAAAGTGAAGTATCCCTTTAAGCAAGAAGCCATTGGACCAACAGACCTGACCTGGTGAATATGAGAGAGAGAGAGAGAGAGAGAGAGAGAGAGAGAGAGAGAGAGAGAGAGAGAGAGAGAGAGAGAGAGTGAGTGGTGAATATATGAGAGAGAGAGAGAGAGAGAGAGAGAGAGAGAGAGAGAGAGAGAGAGAGAGAGAGAGAGAGAGACTAATGAGGAGTGAGTGAGGGCAGGTGTGATTATGGATTGAGAAGGAATGACAGCAGGTGAGGTGGGTAGATCCAATCCATGGGAATAGGCCAGGTGGACTGTTGCTGTTGCTCACTTTCTACAAGAACATAATTATGTCAGAAAACTGACAAACAAACATTGTTAAGCATTTCATGTTATGTTTAACAATTGCACATGTATTCACTGATACAGTCGTGTTGTGTGCAATGCAACTTTAATGAAGCCTGCATCAAGTGAGGCTTGAACTGGCAACCTTGGGGTTGTGAGGCATTTGTTTAAGGGAGAAGCCATTGGACCAACAGACCTGATGCATTGAAAACGGAGGTCAACAGATGATACCATTTCACGCAAATAACTGAAAAATCCTGGGTTTAAGTGTTTTTCAAACTGCTCAAAATTGCGGACAATCTAAGGGCGGAGCTTACTGGTCAACGTGATACATGTGTTCCTCATGAGTCAAGGCACATGTGTAAGCAGGTTTAATGGCTGTCGGCCAAACAAGGCATGACTTTTGCCTGTTTAAAGTTTGCATTTTCAAAAAATCACTATAGCGCCCCCCTTTGACCAATTGGAGTAAGATTGGTTTCAGTGATATTTGGAATGACCCTCAACATTACCGCAAAGTTTCAAAGAATGTGAGTCTGCATGTATGTGTTAGGGGCAGATGAATAATTGTCATAAAACTGCAATATTCATTGGCTCATTAAAGCTTTATTTTTTCACTTATGGAAAATCTTTGCTGCTTGTTTGTCGGCATAGGTCCAAAGTTCATGTGTAAAACGTTTCGTGCAGATTACTCAAAAATCCCAGGAGGAGATAGGTTTTAACTGTTTTTCATATAATTCAAAATGGTGGGAGATCTAAAGGTCAGAGGTCAAAAGTCAGAGGGTAAAAGTTGTTCATCATGAGGAGACGCATGTGTGTATTAAAGTTTTATGGCTGTAGGTCAAACAGGGCATGAGTTGTACCTGTTCAAAGTTGGCATTTTCAATTGAGTGCTATAGCGCCACCTTTTGACGAAAGATTGTGAGAATTATTTCTTGATCGTTTTTCATGACCATCTACCATATGGTAAAAAGCGACAGCACGGTTCACCCAGAACTGCGAAAAGTGGCGGAAACAGAAGAATACAGGAAATATTAAGGTCCAGAGCCCATAAAAAAACAACAACCTGTCATTGTAGTCTCACAACGTCACTTCAGCAGAATACACCCAGAATTGTCTCCAGCTTGTCCCCATTATGTCCCCAGCCTGAAATCTGCCGCTGATCGATCCAGTGATTTGTGAGATTAGCTCCACACAAACTGGCAGACGGTTTAAGAATCGCCAGTGTAGGACACAATGCTATGTCTGTATAACCTCAGCAACATGCAAACCCATACACGCACACACACAGGCAGACACACTCACACAATGGCCACAAATCCCACATCCTCCACCCACCCATTCCCTCAAGGAATCTTTGTTGTATTACACATGTTGCTATTTCATTAGAATGAGTGACAATTTCATGTGCAGGGAGCAGTGGCGGAGCGTCCGGGAGGCCAGGGAGGCGGCCGCCTCCGGGCCCGCGACCCTGGAGGGCCCGGCCCGTCAGATAATAAATCGGTAAAATCAGGCAAAAATAAGAATTAAACAACATAACCCTAAACTAACCCTACCCTAACCCTAAAACCGAAATAAAGTGACAAAAAGCCCCCCAAAAAGTGACAGAATCCGCCCAAAACCTGCAATTTTTTTGACACGGAATGTCACAGCCTGATCACTGTGCTGTGCCTCCCGGCCCGGCCCGGCTTTGAGTTGTTCCGCCACTGGCAGGGAGTCTGAAACTTGTAATGTTTGTCGAAGAATGCTATAGTAAGCAGCGATCATTGATGTTATCAAGAGACCAGGCTATGTGATTCGTGTCATCTATTCTCCTCGGCTCTTAACTAGATCAGTGTGTGAGGACGAGTATGACAGAGCAGCTTCTTGTACTGTGGTATCTCTCTTTTCCCTGTCCTCATTCATGTTTCATTTACGTTTAGTTTTTTCTTTTTGTGTGTGTGTGTGCGTGCGTGCGTGCGTGTGTGCGTGTGTGTGTGTGTGTGTGTGTGTGTGTGTGTGTGTGTGTGTGTGTGTGTGTGTGTGTGTGTGTGTGTCTGTGTCTGTGTGTGTGTGTGTGTGTGTGTGTGTGTGTGTGTGTGTGTTTAAACTGGCCCGTAACTACCATCGTCAATGTAGTAGTTGCAGTGGATGCATTTGCAACTTTTGTGGACAATGTAGCTTGCATACAGGAAGGCACTACTGACCGGTGGAATCTACCGACAGCCGACGCTACCTAACGGCCAGGTGGGACTTCCAGGCCCATGAGAACAACAACAGAGAGCGCTTTAACACCAAGCAGCAGTGCAAGACTAAGAACTTTGTTTCCTCTGGTGATCCAGCCTAGGACATACCCACTGACTGGTTGTTGGAGGGTTTTGACAACTTGGGATGCCCAAAGACGAGGCAGGAAGGCTGGCACAAGTATTGTGCTGTCTCTGCTGCCATGTATGGCAGCGCCGCCGCTACTTGTGCCCATGGAGTGATGAGTTTCACGCGTGTTGTATCATGAGGACATATATCCATGAGTTTGTGAATGTAACCTCTAAAATATTAACCTCTACCTCTATGAAATATTTGTGTCCCTCCCTGTATGCTTTCCCTGTGTGTGGACATAAATAAATTGTTAAACTGTGTGTGTGCATTCATTCAGTTAGCCGATTAAGCCGGATTTACTTAGTTGTGAGCTTGTACAGTAGTCAGCTATTTTCGGTGCGTAACACTGTGCCACAAAGTATATCAAACCCTTTACTTTACTCAGATGTGGCCAGTAGTGCCTGGCTAACGCTGTTAATCCTATATAAAAATTGCCCAGAGGGTGAGTGAACGGTGGACGGTGGGTACAAACACTGTTCAGGGCTAAAGGCACACCGTTGTTCCAATCCGCACCAAACCTGGCACAAACACTGTTTAGGGGCCTGCCATGACAATAGTCCGCCCAGGGGCCACGTTTGGGCCCCAGGGGCCACGTCAGTGACCCCCGGGGGCCACAGGTACACTGTTGCTCCAATCCACACCAAACTTGGCACAAACACTGTTGAGGGGTATGCCAGGACAATAGTCACAAAAGGGGCCACAGGCACACCGTTGCTCCAAACCGCACCAAACTTGGCACAAACATGGTTCAGGGATCTGCCATGACATAGTCACACCCAAAAACCTAAATTGCACACATATGGGCCACTACAGCAGTGTTACAGCAGTGTTTAACATTTCAAATGGCCATAACTGGTGACCATTGCTCTGATCAGCGCAACATAGGGCTGGATTTGAAGGCTGCGTAGCGGCCTGAAATCTAGCTTAATAAAACTGCACAATGAAACTAAAAACTGAAACTCTTCAGCAGTAGACTCACGTTTTGTCCAGGTGGTCCAACCTGTCTAAGTGCACCTAGCTTCCCCGGTTAAGTTGCGCCTAAAAGACGGGGTGCCATGATTTTCAGTGATTCCCCCCCCCCCCCCCCCCTAAAACATAATCATCAGGTATTATGGTTATACTAGGAGGAAGATTTTTTTCAAAAAAGTGTACAGAAATTGTTAAAATTATGTTTTTATGTGGACACGCCTCCAGTTCATTAAGTATACCTGGTTCTCACCTTAGCACCTCCTCCACCACCTTAGCACCACCCACCTGTCCTAGTCCCTCCTCCTCATGCCCACACCTGTTGTGTTATGATAATGAGGGGGAGGGTATGTTTTTACTATGTCACTAAAGGGCTGTTTTTCTATTGGCACGTTTGACCCTCAAGGTTTCAGCCTCCAGGTAGAAACTCAAAATAGTCAGAGAAGACATAAAACACCATAAAAACACCACCAGGGGGCTTAATGAAGTTCTATCAACCTCAGCAAAAAGTGCAAAACCATGGCACCACCTCTTTAAGGTTCCCCTAGGCCTAGGCCGGGGCGTAACACAGAGCATGATAGTAATCTAGTATACAAGTTATTACAGTATCTATTACTTGTTCAGTGTTTACCTGTGAACCCAACACTGAAAAAAGTAGGTCATCTGACTGACGGATTGGTTTCATGAGGTGTTTAATTCTGTGTCGAGGTTGTGAGAGTACAATAGGGACCATGGCCCATGAAATGACTCATTACAATTCAAGACACACTGAGCAATGAGCATTGAAGCCTAATGTCTTACTTTGTCACACAACTGTGTGTCACTTGATGAAAATTACAGATTTTCAACAATAGAACGTGTTTTTGTTTTGCAAATCTTTGAACGACACAGCCATGCAATGCTGACTAATACCCAGGTTAGACAGCACATGCTATGCTGACTAATACCCAGGTTAGACAGCACAAAGCACAAAGAACTGTCTTATACAGTACCATGGGTCCAACGGGCCTAGAGGACAAATGTGGCCTTTGACACCAGAAGCACCCTGTACGAGCAAAACAACGGACAACAGTTGGAAACAACAGAAAAAAGTAATAAAAGGGTAAAGCACAAGGAATGAACAGGGTTAGATGTGAAAAGGTACAATATAATCTTATATAGTAATCTATCTATATAGTATAATTCCTGGATACATTAACAAATAAAAGCAATTCATATTACTGTGTCATTAGACACATCACTGACATCAGCACCGAAAGCTATGCTAACACCAACATACTTCAAAATACATGTAAAGTAGATCTACAGTAGATATAATAATACTGTAAATATGAAAGCGTTTTTTAGCACAGCTTGGAGTCATGTCAGTGTACATATGTCCTTACCTCCTTCCCAGGCATTCCAATTTCCAACTGATGCACCTGGGTTCATCCGTGAGGCAATCTCTATCACACAACAGAACATGTGTCAGCCTTTGTTTTTTAGTTTTTTAAATACATTATTCAAATCGTTGCTGTCGTAAGTAAACCTTGTACTGTATGTCCAAAACTGTTAAAAATAGATACAAATAAAAAAGGGCGGCGGGGGGGGGGGCGGACAGAGGATGCCACTCACACAGGGCTCCTTCAGTGGAGCTCGCTGAGGGAGTGTGTTGTTTGCATTCCTGGGGGCAAGCTAGTAGGGGGGTCAATTTATCTATGTCCAATTAGATTCTGAGAAGCAATGTACTGTAGACATTGAATGCACTGAGCATGAGATGTGTGTATAATTGATATGAAAAAAAAACTGAAGAAGACCGCAAGGTCGGAACGTTGTTTAATTAAACAACGATGACAATCCAGGAGATTGTCAGCTGACGTGGTTGAAATCCAGGAGACTCCTGCAGGATCCAGGAGTGTTGGCAGCCCTTAATTGCTGCTGTTTATTTTAGGAAACCAGGACATAGGTGGAAACCTCATATGTCCAAAGCATAGAGGTATAATATAACTAGAGGGCGGATTGCCCCGCCCCCAGCTATTCATTTCAATTAAATTGCTCAGTGGTGTTTTGAAGCACCCGGAAGCCTGCCGGAAGTAGAATTATTGAGACGTTTTTGAGACGTTTGGAAGTAGAATTATTGAGACGTTTTTGAGACGTTTCGAGCAACCATAGAGTTATGCGCATGTGCACTAGTGTCCCTTTTGCGTCCTACGATACAACCTACCTCCATGAACGAGCCTGTGTTTATATTTATATTTATTAAATACACTCGAGATGCATATTTATATGTAAATGCATATGTATTTATGTATAATATGTTTACATATTTATATTATATTATATATATTTATATATAAATATCTCAGTATTTTTGGCTCGTGCATGTATTTCGCCCCGCCTGCCGTTCCAGCTTTGACCACTGGGATGGCAGCTTCAATGTTTCTCAGCAACTCTGGGGGCCTGGTCCAAAGCTGTGACTTTTCAGGATTCAAATAAAAAAATAGTAGCAGAAAGTAGCAGATTTAGCTCAAGCTTGTGGATCTGCTACTTTTGATGCTTTTGTGATCAAGCGTGTGACGCTGTAGTATGATCTGACCAGGAGTATCTATACTTTGACTCAGGAGTATCTATACTCTATGTCAGTGGTTCTCAACCTTTTCAGGCTGTGACCCCCAAAAATAATCATATTTGAACTGGAGACCCCCGAAAATAATCATATTTGAACTGAGGACCCCCCGCCCTAATAAGCATGCACTTGGAATTGTAGGAGTTGAGGCATTTCATTTTGTTTGACTCAGTTCCACAGATAAATAGCAGATCTACAAGCTGGCGTTGAGAGCTTGTAGATTGGCTATTTTCAAAGATTTTACCTCTTTCTTATGTTATTTGACAATTTGGCCAATGTTTGACCAGTTTTTATAGTATATATTTTTGAGGTATTACAAAGAAGGGGAAAAAATCATGTGGGGACCCCCCAAAAATCATGTGAAGACCCTCCTGGGGGTCCCGACCCACAGGTTGAGACACACTGCTCTATGTGTGTGTGTGTGTGTGTGTGTGTGTGTGCGTGTGTGTGTGTGTGTGTGTGTGTGTGTGTGTGTGTGTGTGTGTGTGTGTGTGTGTGTGTGTGTGTGTGTGTGTGTGTGTGTGTGCGTGCTTGTGTGTGTGTGTGTGTGTGTGTGTGTGTGTGTGTGTGTGTGTGTGTGTGTGTGTGCGTGTGCGCGTGTGTGTGTGTGTGTGTTCTTTCTTCATCCTCGCAAATGTCTCAGTTACATAACACAGTGGTTCTCAGCCCGACTGGCCAACTGCCTTTGGGTCTAATTCAGCAGCGCGCAGTCATCACATCCAAACACAATATTTATACACTGTCTCAAATCCGACAGAGGGTCTAGGCATGTGTCTCCCATCCCCCCTTCCTGCCTCTTACAGTTGCAAATGTATTGGGCCAGGGGGTGGGGTCTCACCTTTCAAGGCTGACACACCCACACATGTACCTCCTCTTTTTCTGAATGTGACTGGCTGCTATAAAGATTGACTATGAAATGTAACTTAGTTAGTGTGTGTGCCACTCCAAGCCGTGAGGCTGTGGAGATGGCTGAGGGACCTCAGGGTCCAAAGTACTCTGTTGTACTATGAAATAAACTGGAAGCAAGTAACCTCACTGACTGGAGTGATGCCTCAATCCATTCTTCAACCATTCATACACATCTCTGGAACATCAAACGAACTACAATATGGCGTTGTTGGCAACTAAAAGTGCAGTAGAACCTTTACCAAAACCTAGTGAAGTCTGTGGATTCAGATACCACACTACAAAATAAGCTTTTTCTGTGAAACAAGAATAATTACAAGAATTCAATTTGAGTCTTCACCTTTACCACACTTCCTGGGGACAGAGGGAGACAACAGATGTTTTTCATTTCGGCCACCATCCTTACATAAAGACAATAGTATTGAAATCAGCCTGCTAACTAACAAAAGACTTGGCTCTGTGACTTGTTTTTAGTTCACACCTAAAGCTGGGAGCTTCTGCTACAGGACAAAGACCAGGATCTTAAAGTGTTGACTGATCAACACATCAATAGCAGAGACATGCATTTGTATTCAAATTTAGGGGGTTATTTTCCACTCCAAGCACTACTAACTGCAAAACTCAGAATCACCTAATCCTGTATCTCAATATGAAATTACTTATATCGAACACCGTGCTATATGTTTGAAACGATACTACACCAGCAAAATCTGTTAAAGAGGTGGTGCCATGGTTTTGCACTTTTTCTGTTTTTCATGTGTCTATGAGGTTGATAGAACTCCATTAAGCAAACGTGCCAATAAAAAAACAGCCCTTTAGTGACATTATACCCTCCCCCTCATTATCATAACACAACAGGTGTGGGCATGAGGAGGAGGAGGGACTAGGACAGGTGGGTGGTGCTAAGGTGGTGGAGGAGGTGCTAAGGTGAGAACCAGGTATACTTAATGAACTGGAGGCGTGTCCACATAAAAACATAATTTTAACAATTTCTGTACACTTTTTTGAAAAAATCTTCCTCCTAGTATAACCGTAATACCTGATGATTATGTTTTAGGGGGGGGGGGGGGGGGAATCATGGCACCCCGTCTTTAATATGGCATCTAAATCAGTTGAACCACTTTAGCTCTTTTGTTTGAACATTTAGCTGTTTGTGTTAGTATTTTTGGAGAGACATTACTTAATTATCAATATAAATGCTTCTTCTTCTTCGAGTCCATAACAAACTCTGATGTCGTTCTGCCAGCAGTGGCTTAACCCTATTTTTTTACATTACCGATACGAAGCGGATAAAAGCGCCAAATTTTGGATCATGACGCAACTTCCCATATAGGTCCCGCCCATTTCCGATTTCAAGATTTTCCACCATTTTGCGTTATCTTCAAAAAATAATGTTGTAATTACCCCTATACATTTTGTCCAAAACTCCACACAAAATGTCTTTGGTCATGTGACCAAGATGTATCAGTTAGATTTTTCATCGGATTGGCTACGATTGGCTTCTGAAATTTGTGGGAGGGTCCGTTTGGCCAAAATTGCACAAATCATGAACACAGCGTCCTATCTGTCCTACATTTTTATCATTGTGGGGCCACTAGTAAACGCAGAGGCAATGCGATTTCACTGCGACATTCTACAAATGTCACTGTTTTTAAAATGACATATTATGTAATTTCCTGTGTTCTGGTAAATTTGGGGAGTTTGATACTTTTATCAGGCTTGCTTTACTGGCATTGGAAAATTATGGGTACATTTAGAAATGTAATCCATTAAAAACCTAAAACTAGGCCTTGCAGAAATTGATTTGAAGACTGAAGCAATTAAAGACCCATCTTTAATAACTATTCATTACTTATAAGTTAATATCTCTGTATGATTGCATGCACTGACCACACCACTTGATGTTCATTAGGAAATGTTCATTCTGACCAGCTATGTTTTTAACAGTTTCATTTGTCCAAAGTTGTGGTTTTCTGCCTGAGTTTGTTGCATGCGTGGTCAGCCGAAAATATATTTATATTTCCCATCAATAGTTTCGTTTTGATACATAGCCCTCTTTCATTTCCTCTTCTTGTGTCCAGAATGGATCATTGTTGTGAAATCTGACCCAAACCCATCCCATGCCCAGGGGTCTATATATATATATATGTTACAGTATGATTGGAGAACCAGTACGATTGAAGAAAGCGCACTCGTTTTTACCACCCACCCAGCACTAGAGGGAGCCACAAGCCAGGCTTGTGCGCAAACATATATGGCCACACACACACACACACACACACACACACACACACACACACACACACACACACACACACACACACACACACACACACACACACACACACACACACACACAAGCGCACACACACGCGCACGCGCTCATGCTTTTTTTGGTTTATTGAAAGCAGGACTGTTTAGATACTTTTATTGTGTTCTGGCTTTTGTTTTACTTTCTCCCTGACACACACACACACACACACACACACACACACACACACACACACACACACACACACACACACACACACACACACACACACACACACAGTGATCCATGAAAAGAACTATTCTGTCCCTATCGGTTTACAACTCAAACGGCGCTGAGTCGTCTAGTAGAGCATCGGCCGGTCAGCGCGGGCACTCGCGCCTGGAGGCGCGAGGGCGCGCTTCCTCGGCCTCAAGCTCTACTAGACGGCGCGCCTCCGTCATGGACAAGCGTGTGCGTGTGAACGCGTGTTCAGCGTTCCCCTCATAGATATTATGGTTCCCCTAGCGTAGTGTCCTGGTTGCTATGTGGGGGGGAACAACAAAAGACAGGTCTGCGTCGGCGCATCAAAGCCCCGCCTCTCCGCGTTCTCCTTCTCCTCCTCCTCGGAGGAGGAGAAGGAGAGAAGGAGGACGGTTTATTACGCGAGGAGGAGGAGGAGGAGGCTCCTCTTCCTCGCGAGCCTCGCGTAATAAACCCCCGCCTCGCAGCGCCGCGTCCTCCTTCTCCTCCTCGCGAGCCTCGCTAATAAACCCTGTCTCGAAAAGCCCCGCCTCGCCCCGAAGGAGCCCCGTGCCTAAAAACGAGCGCTCTGTCTTCAATCGTACTGGTTCTCCAAACGTACTGTGACATATATATATATATATATATATATATATACATAATACGTTATATATACATATAACGTATTATTCGCATGAAAAAAATCGCCCCGGTGTGTAAGGACCTTTAGAGGGGAGGTTCATAATTTAGCGCTATAACAGCCAACTTTACCTTTTGGCCTATAACTTTTGAACCGTAGGTCTTAGAAAAAAAAATCTTTTCCCCTGGATTCCTTGAGTCATGACGGAACTCCCCATATAGGCCACGCCCATTTGCGTCTGGATACAAAAATCGGTACACATGATCTCTGGACCCTTGCGATAAACATATCCAAACGGCATTTTGATAGTCCTTACCGTTCGTCCGTAATTGGCTTCCAAAGTTAGTGGGAGGGGCCTGTTTTACAAAGAATGTCAAAAATCACGAACGAAACGTCCAATCAATCCCAAATTTGAATCACATGTCGAGGGTGGTTTACTCAACGAATCCCCAAAAGCAGTTCCACTTTGATCCATAGGAGGCGCCACAAATGCGCAAAATGTAACAGTTTGATGCAAAAACATGATTTTTGGGGGGATCAGTTGTCTCAAAAAGAAAAGCAAGTGATCTCAGGAGTGACATGACGATGTCATTGGCCCGCTACATTTGTGGGAGGGGCCTGTATCTTTAGTGGGAGGGGCCTATTTCCTCAAATCAAAACGGCACGTGTCACGAACGCGGGATACGATACGATATGATAATACTTTATTGTCAGCTCACACTGAAATTTGTCTTGCGACCCAGCAGCCATGTATGCAACAATAAACAGTACACACATTTGACATGACACAAGAAAAACAAAACAACATACATACAAAGACAAGAGCAGTGTCCACCTCTCAGCCTACCCCTGGCCTATAACTCCTGATTAAGCCTCAGTGTCGTCTGATGGACAAAGGACCTCTTCAGTTTGACCTTATTGTATGTAGGAACACTGTATCTCCTTCCTGAAGGCAGCAACCTATATTCTCCATACAAAGCCATGCTTTGTATACAATACAAAGCCAATACAAAGCCAATTCGAATCGCACGTCGACGGTATTCCTCCAGGCGTATTCCTCGAGTCCCGACGGCCGCGACCGGCGTCGGTGCAACCACACTTTGCAATTTCCCAGAATTTATTCTAGTTTATTCTGGTTTTCTCCTGGATTTGGTATCAAACTCCCAAAATTCACCAGAACACAACTTTAGTTACTAGTTACTTTGCAGATATACATTATTATATTGTAAATCACACACATTAACCACTTTAGCCCTATTTCAAATGTAGGCTATTTGAAAATAGCGTAGCCTGTAGATCTGCTATTTTCAAACATCCCCTCCAAATCTGGTATCTCTAGCTCTTACGGTTTCTGAGAAAAAAATACTTGAAATCTAGTTTTTTCATTTTCCCATTTTCCATTAAAGTGGGTGGGGAAATGTAATTCACTAATAAATTAATATCAATTAAACTATGCAACCAATCTCTTAGCAAAATACAAGCGCACGATTCCCGGTCAAGCCGTGTGAGGAAAACTGTGGGAGGAGATGCGGTTTGAAGTTTTTTTCATAGAGTACTATATAGTCTGGCAACCACACTAATACAGTGGGACTGTGGCGCCCCCTATGGATCAAAGTGGAAATGCTTTTGGGGATTCGTTGAATAAACCACCCTCGACATGTGATTAAAATTTGGGATTGACCGGACGTTTCGTTCGTGATTTTTGGCATTCTTTGTAAAACTTTGGAAGCCAATTACGGACGAACGGTAAGGACTATCAAAATGCCGTTTGGATATATTTATCGCATGGGTCCATAGATCACGTGTACCGATTTGTGTGAGATTTGGAAAAGTTTTGAAGGAGAAGGAGCAAAAAGTGTGTTTTGAAGAAAATTCAAAATGGCCGAAAATCTATCCTGACGCAAATGGGCGTGGCCTATATGGGGAGCTGCGTCATGACCCAAGGAATCTAAGGAAAAAAATATATTATTCTATGACCTACGGTTCAAGAGTTATAGGCCAAAACGTAAAGTGGACTGTTATAGCGCCACCATGAGGCCAAATGGTGTGATTATTTTTAAAATAATTTCGGACTAAATTATGAACCTCCCCTCCAAATCTGGTATCTCTATTTCTTACGGTTTCTGAGAAAATCTAGTTTTTTCATTTTCCCATTTTCCATTAAAGTGGATGGGGAAATGTAATTCACTAATAAATTAATATCAATTAAACTATGCAACCAATCTCTTAGCAAAATACAAGCGCACGATTCCCGGTCAAGCCGGTCATGACGTATGGCACGACATTGGGGGAAAAACTGTTTGAGGAGATGCGGTTAGAAGTTTTTTTCATAGAGTACTATAGTCTGGATGCACACTAATTACATCTACTCTGTTTTAAAAATCGGGGGGAGGACCCCCCGCTAGCCACGCCCCCAACCAAACTCCTGGATTCTAACAGTCCAATGTTGGCAGCGCTGGAATCTAACCACACCGAGACAGAATGCTGCTGAGGAGTAGTCGTTAGTGTCATATATGAATCAGACGTGGAATGTGTTGTTTTCGGAGTTCTTCATAACAGAGGTAAGCTACTATTTGTGCCACTAAATCAACATTTAGGCTGCCGTAACCATAATGTGTTTGTGTAACTGATTGGATTCTGTGGATCTGCTGAATATTCTAGCTGACGTTTGATGCCTGATTTTTACTTTGTTCGTACAGTAGTCTACGTCGGTGTCATGAAAATAGCAGATCTACAAGCTCACAACGCCTTTGCACAACGCATTGTGAGCCATACAGCCAAGTAGTGGTGTTAAGTAACGAAGTACATTTACTCAAGTGCTGTACTTAAGTACACTTTTGAGTGATTGTTACTTTACTGGAGTATTTACCATTTTCAATACTTTTACTTCTACTCCACTACATCTCAGAGGCAAATATTATACTTTTACTCCACTAGTAATTATTTGAAAACTTTAGTTACTTTGCAGATATACATTATTATATTGTAACACATAACCACCCTATTTATTTTATATGTAGGCTAACATATTCTTCTCACAACAAACGTGTAAACAAAAAGTGCTCATTAATTAAGCAGAAGGGTGAACTTAAAATATCAAGACTTATTCAAGTTAATTTAAAGATTATTTGTAAATAGTGAGATGACATGACTTTTAGGGAAAAAAAGTGTATATGCAATCAGACTTGACTTGACTTTGAATATCAAATGAATAACAAATGAGAGCATTTCATTGTGTGTGTGTGTGTGTGTGTGTGTGTGTGTGTGTGTGTGTGTGTGTGTGTGTGTGTGTGTGTGTGTGTGTGTGTGTGTGTGTGTGTGTGTGTGTGTGTGTGTGTGTGTGTGTGTGTGTGTGTGTGTGTGTGCACGTCCGTGTGCTTGAATATGGAATTAAAAAAATATAACTATTTTACTTATGTTGAGACATTACTATTACGTACTTTTTGTACATATTAGTGTACATTAGTATGAATTGTATGTTTTTTTAAAAAGTGTGTTGCAACAAGGGAGAACACTGCTGAGAACACGACACGATTCCTCATCTGATTGATTGATTGAATACTTTATTAGCAGTTTGCCAAAAAAAGAGCACAGGAAAGTACAATACAATATAAGGTCTGTATTCAGTCTCTTGAGCAATGGCTCACCTGGTATTCCCTCTGGGTATAAATGAATATATCAAAGATCAGTCTCTCCTTGCCTGTTGCTGTGCCCTAAAGATACACCTTCAGGAGGCTGCAATTCAAAAATGGCCCCTGTCCAAGTCCTAACCTACCCCATGTCCTAACCTAACCTACCCCCCTACACCCCCCCCCCTCTCTCTTTCTTCTTTTGTACATATTTTTCACTCTTCATACCAGTAACCTGTAAACTGATTGTATGACATTCTGTATAGTAGTGTGTATATCTGTCTGTCTCTTATATGTCATCATGATTTGTGTGCATGGGGTTCTCATCTTAAACAAGCTCAGTGCTTAATGAGTTTTCCAGTTTAGTAGACCTTGTATTGTGAATTTGTACTTCCATGTACTGTTATGTACTGTCATGTACTATTCTCATGTCTTACTAAATAAAGTACATCAATCAATGCCCACACACTGTTGGGACTAGTCTGCAACAAATTTTCCCACGGCTATCCCGATGCAAAATAATCAAACAACAATCTGGTACCACCCACTGTTCAAACCACTTAACCCCCCCCGCGTCTCCCTCTCGTGCACTCTGAGTAGGCACATGTGTATGCTTTTAATATAAACCCCGGGGCGGGTTTAAGCACGGTGATGAGCACAGGTGTTCTGGCACTGCTGCTGTCCTTTGCTGGCGTCTTGCTGGAGCTGGCGGCGAAGTGTAGTAGCATGCTGCTCTGGACGAATCGTTTTTTTGGTTGGTGGCTTCTTCATGTTGTAGAGTAGTAAGTAGACTAGTCACAAGTCACAACAAAATGAAATGTGAAGCTATTTCTGGGCCCTCTTTATACTGTGTACCTGGCAGGAGAACCGGTGTCACAGTTCTACTGGGCTCCCATTTCAAGTGGCATCTCGCTCGCTCCCGACAGCAGATCGTTGTTTGAGGAAGTGGGTGGAGCTCACTTCGTCAAAGCTTAACGTTTCTACAGCTATTAAACTATCATGTGAACGGAGCGCTTATATTAGTCAATATTATATGCTTATATGAGAAACCAGTTGATTCAGTTCATGTGGGGTCCCACGGTTCACATCTGGACACACACTAGAGTATATACATTGTTTCCTGGATTACTAACAGTGTCTCACAGCGTGACAGGTTAGGCGCAGGTCTATGGATTTTTCTCAACTGTGGAGGTGGGATCGAATCCCGCTCGATACTTTCAGATGTTTTTATAGATTTTTTTTCCTTCATTATTCTAACTGTTTTTTATGGGTGCATGTCTTTACTGTTTCATACAAGTAAGATTCCACAAACAATGGGATGGATGTAATGCTTTATTCATTGATATAAACAACGTTAAAGGTTTCATGACGTTCAGTTTTACCACACATTAAAAGTCTTTGTCATGGTCCTTCAAACGTGTATAGAAAGTTTTAACAAAAAAATCCACTCCATTGATCCATGGCAGGTGTTTTTCTCTCACATTTCTAAAGCCTTTTCAACTGCAATGAAAAAAGAAATCTTTGCCTGTTGCTGTGCCCACACACTGTTGGGACTAGTCTGCAACAAATTTTCCCACGGCTATCCCGATGCAAAATAATCAAACAACTCAGTCACAAAACTAGAGGGAGCGTAAACAACAATCTGGTACCACCCACCCAGAATCTTAAAACCCGCCCGCCCCCGGGGCGGGTTTAAGCACGGTGATGAGCACGGTGATGAGCACTGGTGTTCTGGCACTGCTGCTGTCCTTTGCTGGCGTCTTGCTGGAGCTGGCGGCGAAGTGCTTCTTCATGTTGTAGAGTAGTAAGTAGACTAGTCACAAGTCACAACAATAATGAAATGTGAAGCTATTTCTGGGCCCTCTTTATACTGTGTACCTGGCAGGAGAACCGGTGTCACAGTTCTACTGGGCTCCCATTTCAAGTGGCATCTCGCTCGCTCCCGACAGCAGATGTTGTTTGAGGAAGTGGGTGGAGCTCACTTCGTCAAAGCTTAACGTCGTTTGTATCAATGAATAAAGCATTACATCCATCCCATTGTTTGTGGAAGGTTTCATGACGTTCAGTTTTACCACACATTAAAAGTCTTTGTCATGGTCCTTCAAACGTGTATAGAAAGTTTTAACAAAAAAATCCACTCCATTGATCCATGGCAGGTGTTTTTCTCTCACATTTCTAAAGCCTTTTCAACTGCAATGAAAAAAGAAATCTTTGCCTACGGGTGTCGCTGGTGAGGGATTTTGCCTGTCAATCATCGCCTCTGCTCCGCCCTCCCCCCCAAAGGAAAGGATAGTGGAGGGGAGGGGCGAGGAGGAGAGTGGGCGGGATTAATCGGCTGTGACCTCACTGCCGAAGGGCCAAGCTCAGATTACTTTTCAGCCTAATTATTCAGAAAACCCCAGACCACAGAAAATCCACTGAATGTTCAAAGTTCAGATTTTTTGGGTGTAATTGAGGTCATAAAACCCCCCCAAAAACATAAAAACATAAAATGAATGTCATAGAACCTTTAAGTTTTGACGAAGTGAGCTCCACCCACTTCCTCAAACAACATCTGCTGTCGGGAGCGAGCGAGATGCCACTTGAAATGGAAGCCCAGTAGAACTGTGACACCGGTTTGACGGTGAAACCGTTTTTTAATGGCCACTCATTAACAATTCGGCCGAATGCAAATAAGCCCGATTTGATAACAAAGGCGACTTTCTGTGGTTGGCTACAACATAATAGGGTGAGGGGCTGCTAATGTTGTTATGTTGATTTTTACATTTTTTCCCCTGGCGGAGCAGGGTTTTACAGACCGGGCCATGGCCTCGTTGGCCCCAATGACCGTACGCCTCTGCACCCACCCATAAAACAAACATGGGTAAATTCTCCTTGTACAGCACTGCCACCCAGGTTTGGAATAGTCTACCACATCCCTCAAAAAAAGCAGTTCGCTGGGTTCATTTAAAACAGCCCTGAAAATTCATCTTTCAGGAGGCCAAAAGGAGAGGTAGTACCATTTTCCTGTTAGACAGACGACCCCCCCTGCTTTGACTCTCACCCCCCCCCCCCATTGTTTGTACATATAGTGTTATTTTTTTCTGTATTTTTGTTTGTACATGTAGTGTTATTTTTTCTGTATTTTTGTGCTGACATTGAACTGTTTGGTGCTACTATGACTATGAATTGAATACCAAGGACCTCAATGGAAACAAGACCGCAAGGACTTTTTTGGACGGACGTTTTAGTCAAAATGTTATTAACTGTACTTGTGCAGTTTTTAATATTCAATCAATTCAATCAAAAACAACACACACACACACACACACACACACACACACACACACACGCACACGCACACGCACACGTGATCAAAGTAGTAGGCATTCCCTGGCATAAATTAATTAAAGATCAGTCTCTCCTTGCCTGTTGCTGTGCCCACAAACTGTTGGGACTACTGATTTTCCCACGGCTATCCCGATGCAAAATAATCAAACAAAATTATAATTCAGTGGCAGAGACGCCTGGAAATAGAACAGCAGCAGAAAATATTTTGTGCCGGCGATACCCATATAAGAAGGTATCAGAATTATTTTCTAAAATAGCAGATCTACAAGCTCACAACGTTGTGAGCAATTTTCGAACAACCTACATATAATATAGTGTTTAACTGTTCCTTATTTTGCTGGGGACCCCCTGGAACCCCGTCGAGGAGCCATGGGGGTCCCCGGACGGCGGACCCTAGTTTAAGCACTGGCGTTACTAATCGATCATGACCGACCCATCACTACTGGCGTAAAGGAACTCAGGGCGGCACGTTGACAAGTGCAGTGTTGTGGTTGTACATACTGTAATATTCTCACAGAATATGCTGGTATTTGATACTATACTAACATCTAGTGTCTGTTCCTTTAGCTATTGTGATTGGTTGATACAACGCACGTAAGGGGTGTGTCCCCAGGTACAGAGTCAGTCTGTGGAAGTCAGCCTTCCTGTTTACATGTTAATGCAGCGGTCTGAAATAAAGCCTACTAAAGCGTCGTCCTGGATATGATTGTACATATTGTGCAACCCTTGTAGAACACAAGATATTTTGTCCACAGCTAGTGTGTTTAACTTACACAAACCCTGGCTGTTTATTGTCTGTTCTTGTTTGTACTTGTGTGATGGAGAGGGGCACTGTGTGGGCACTGCAGCGTCACAAATTCAGCCATGCTTGTTCCAGCAGGTTTGTGTTTTTGTGTTGAGAAATAATGTAGGTAATAATTATAGGTCTACTCTGATCACACTGTGGGCCCTATTCTGGAGCACTTTCCCCCCCCCCCTAAATCACGTTAAATACTGATAATGGAGCTGCGCCGCCCCAATAGGTTATTCTAGCACCTGCTCTACCCGTCACCCATTATGATGACGCCGGTATTTGCGCATAATGCGCATGGAGGTGTGCCCGTGGGCGTGTTGTTGCTATATCCCCACATTGCCATTCTGCAGACACACATGGGTACGGCTTTGGGGGGGGGGGATAGTGGATTCTAAAACCACCCGCCGGTTTCTAAAACCACCCGCCAAGTGCACACAGACCCTGCAATGGCTTTGTGCGTTGGACCATGAGCCGTGTTGCCAGCCTTGGCGAGAAATAAGCAACCGCAGGTCTATGAAAACAAAAAGAAGCAACTATAAGGCCACATGAGCACTTCAAACTACTAACTAGAGCTTTCATATCCCCTAAATATTTCAGCCTGGCTTGACTAATAATTGACAAATTAGGCCCAGCCCAGCCCGTCAGTCATTTTTCAAAAGAAGCTTAATTGCTGCATTCAGCCTTTTTTCTCATTAAATCTTGGTAATTCGTTAAGAACAGGAGTCATTCCAACCTATTCCAACAGTCTATATTTTATTTAAAAAACAGCTTGGAGCAAATAGGGCTATATAAATATATACACTGCCCCATAACCATTTTAAGAATGATATTCGGTTATTATACGAAATATATTTTTAATTGAGATATTTTCGTTTTTTCCATATTGCTGTCATGTCTTAATAAAATCATGCTTTTAGCAAGCAAAATAAGCAGTACAAAACAGTTTGGATTTCTTTGTTTGATGGGATAGAGTTGCGATGGAGAAATCACATCCAATGTTACCTTCTACTGCCCGCTGCCTGTGCTCTCATTTGAAGAAATAATCCAACATTTACTTTGAGGTGAAAAAGACATGAAGAAAGCTTTTCAATCTCAATAGTCTGAAGATCCATTCTATACGTCATGTTATGGTTTAAACTTTAAAGGGGGCTCTCTGCTGCTGCCATTGTGACAACTGTCAGGACAGCTATAATTGATTTGACTTTGCGCTGCGCTGCCCTGATGATTAATTATTTGGCATCAGCTGTGTAAGAGTATAACTATTTTAAATGGCTTTCATATACTCTTGGGGATCTGACTAATGACAAGTTGCTTATTGTGAACACAATACGCTACAAATTAATTAATATATGAATTTATTTGGATTTAAAAAAAACGTCGACCCGGCCCAGCCGGTGCCGACGGGCCGGGTCGGGTCCCGTTGGGTTTGGGCTAAAGTCTTAAGCACTTACATTTTTTATAAGATGATTGGATCATCTAGTGTGATTTTCATTTTGGCTGCTGTCTCGTTAAACCCATGCTGCGGTGAATATTATATTATATATTATATATATTATATTATTATTATATTCCCCACGTAAACGCTGTCATGTTTACTGCATTAAAGGTTCTCAATCTTTTCAGGCCATCGACCCCCCCAAAATAACCATATTTGAACTGGGGACCCCCCCATTTTGTTTGACTCGGTTCCACAGATAAATATTGTGAAAATAGCAGATCTACAAGCTCGCCAGGCGTTGGGTGCTCCATTGTGGTCTCGACCCACAGGTTGAGAACCACTGCATTAAAAGCTCCAAGCAAGTTACATGTCTAGTATGTTGTTGACCACGTAATGTAATGTTTTTGGTTTAGTGTTAGGCTACTCCGTGGCGCGCGCGCGCCTCATTGTTTATGCTGTCCAAAATAACAGATCTGTAAGCTGTCAACACGACATGACGCAGCGCCGTTGATAGCTTGTATGTCTGTTATTTTGGGTAGGTAGGCGACGCACATACGCATCGCAGCAATGTGTCTGGGTTTGAGAGGCTATTAGATGATTGATGTAAACTTAAGTGTAGTAGCTCTGTTCGGGATTCAACATACAGGCATCCAACATACATGCGGCATCCAACATACAGAGCGCAGCGCAGCACCGGTTAAAAAAAGAGAAAAAAGACGCACCGACATTCCATAGGCTAAATCAATGCATTTTGTGATCGCATCGCACAGAGGCTGCTCTACACACTCACACAGACACAAGCACGCAGATATTTAGCTATTTTATGGATAGATATAATAGATCTGGATGTCATTAATTTATTTACCGCAATATTTCACCCGCGGTTTATCCGATATTAATTAATAATTATATTTGATTGACCCGAATCCACCCAAACCGCGGTTAACTGCGGCAGCGATCCGCGCATCTCTAGTGAGTAGGTTATATAGACCTTTCCTAAAACTGTCCAATTTATTATACCCATGTGCTACTGTTTGTCTGTGTACCACGTAGGAGCGTTGTCGCAACATGATGTAATTAATTATTTGGGAGCAGCCGGTGTGTACCAATAGTATAAATATTTTAAATGGCTTTCATATACTATTCCGGATCTGACTAATATGGCAAGCTTATTGTGAACACAATAGGCTACAAATTCATATAAAAATGTATTTGGATAAAATAAAAGAAAAGAAGGAAAACAAGCCCAATGTGGCTTATAATAATCAGACCAGGCAACAGTGCAGACAGGGAGATAGGCTAGAGCATATATTGGATCGGGGATGACGGCTAGCGCTAGCCTGGTAAACCCTCCCTCCGGAAATCTCAATTCCATTTCATTTCAGGAGTGAGTCTGGCATGAACCGCCTCTCTGCAATATTGGCTGTGTATGCCAAACGGCCGCGCCTATCAGCGTCGTCGCTCATTGTTCTGTGATTGACAGCTTACGTTGGCCAATCAGGTGGCGAGTTCGAGTGAGCCCAAAACACGAACGGCAGCCATCTTTTTCTTGTGCGGCCAATTCTCCGCTATTTTTTTACTTCAAAAAGCTCTCTAACTTCTATTTTGAGGCACGGAATTTACTTATAAGATATCGTTTGGATAGAATTTAGTTGTTTAACTTCATATATGTGGTCAATTAATCATGACAAAGCCTATTTAAAAAATAATAATTAGAGAACCGGTAGGGGCGGGCAGTGACACCATTGTACCCGAAAAAGGCAACCCATTTTGGGTATGGCTGTCTCAAAAGTCCCGTCGCGTCACATTAAGACTGGTGAACTGCTGATTGGCTGAAGGGGAAAAATTATCATTGGCTGAAGGGGTTGTCAGTCAACGGTATTACTCCCGCCCAACTCCAGCACAGCCAATATTGCAGACAGGCGGATCAGGCCAGACTCACTCCTGAAATGAAATGGAATTGAGATTTCCGGAGGGAGGGTTTACCAGGCTAGGCTAGCGCAGTCTTCTCTTAAAGGCAATGGCTTCTGGCACGGTGATTGGTTTTATCATTGTAACGCCCAAACCACACCTATGCATAATGTAACGGGTAGCTCAGGTGTTTGGCGGGTGAGGGGGGTGCCACAGAATACCGAATTTTGCGGGGAAACGCCTCTTGCCTAGTCCGAAATCCGTAATTAGTGGTTTGTTCAAATTTCAGCTGGAATAGGGCCCTGTGTGTGTGTGTGTGTGTGTGTGTGTGTGTGTGTGTGTGTGTGTGTGTGTGTGTGTGTGTGTGTGTGTGTGTGTGTGTGGCCTACTTCTGTTCTTGCTCCCTTTTGGTCTAGGTGTCTTGTAATTCTGTTACTCTGTTGTTGGTATTGTGTATCTTTATTTTGTAGTTATGATTATATATACTTATAATGTTCTGTGCCTTCCTGTCTGCCCTTGTTTGTGTACCTGCCTCTCTCTCTCTCTGAAACAAGTCAACCAGCTTAAAAGGGCGCAATAGACCATATTCACACGGCGGCCATGTTTCTATGAAGTCAATGAAAGTAGCTACCCCGGGTGGCGGCACTTTCAATGTAAAATTCCAATATGGCCGCCGTGTGAATATGGTCTATGCAACTCAGAAACAGTGTTGCCATGTCCGCTTATTATAAGCGACTTTGGGCTTGTTTTTCTGTAGAGGTGCTTGTAAATATTGGTTGTTGCAGGTTGCGTTTTTTTGGGCTTATTTGTGTAGTTGCCTACTTGGCCTTGTTTCCTAATGTTATTTAAACCAGTGGTTTAAACAACACATAATATGTATTTGTCCACAGACAAATTCTGAAAATATGTTGTGCCATAGACCCCCATACAAGATTTGTGTGGAATTGGAAAATATTCCACATTTTAAATGTTTTTCTTTGAAAATAGCTACAACGCGTTGTGAGCTTGTAGATCAGCTATTTTCAAATATCCAATGGTTATAAGTGATCATGTGGCCTATAGTCGCTTTTGTTGGGCTTGTTTTCATAGACCTGGTTGCTTATTTCTCTCCCAAAATTTGGCAACACTGTTCAGACACACGCTGCACACACACACACACACACACACACACACACACACACACACACACACACAGAGCTCTCTCTCGCTCTCGCTCTCGCTCTCGCTCTCTCTCTCGCTCTCTCTCACTCTCTCATGCTGTTTTATAATGTTTAACTTAATACAGGACTATACGGTAATATCAAACCTGCTAGATATCTGAAACGGTCGGGAAGACATTATCATGGCCGGATCCTCTCGCAGTGCCTTTCACACAGTGACCAAAACCTCTGCGCCCGATCTGATCAGATCGGGGGGTTTGTCGGCGAGCCCCAAAAAAGGTAACCTGACTCGGCCAGATGGAAGAAGCTTGCGTCACATTTGTTTCACAGGCTGTATTGTGAAGTCAATACCGCCCCCATCTGGCAGAGTCAGGTTACAAAAAAGGTCCCCAACAACATAATCGGACCAAATATCCTACAGTGTGTATGCTATCCTGTGTTGCTCATACTTTGAGTTCACCTGTGTGTAGTTAGTTCCCTGTCTATTTATACCCCTCTGTTTCCATGTGTTCTTGACAGTCCATAGACCTTTGTCATGTGAGTTTGTGTTAGTGCTTGTTGCCTACTTTCCACCTGTTCTCTACCTACCATTGGAAACTTTGGTTGTTAAATAAACCTTTTGAGTTGAACATTCCTGCCTTGCTCGTCTGCTTTTGGCTCCTGCTCGTTACTCACTCTGACAATATAAGGTTTTGTGGAATTTTTTAAAATTATTTTAATTTTGATTAGGCCCTGGCCCAATGTTCGGGACCCATTGGTCTAGACCATGGGTTTTCAACTGATTATGAACCAGGGACCACCACCCTGACTGAGAATCAACCTGGGGACCACTATTGTGTTGGGAGGAGGGATATGGGCGTGGTGTGGGGGAAAAGCTTGAAATTAAATAATGACTGTTAAGGCCTTAATTTAATTTGTTAATTCTAGGTGAATTAAATCAAGCGCTTAACAGTAATTATTTAACTGAGATGTGCTAGTGGTCCAGAGCTCAGAAAAGATTGAGAACCACTGATCCATTCCTTTCCCATGGTTGCCCTTATTCTGTTCTCTTAACCTTCCATATTAAACTCATGTTAACTGATTCATTGCATCATATGTATGAGCAAGCACATGTGATTGATATGGGCACATTTCCTACTAATGATGACTCGACCAGGTAAACCTGTACAGTTTCCCTTGAAATTCTAACTCCCATTTCTGTGGAAGTTCTTGACATCCGACTTCCAAGTAACTGACAACATTGATGCGTCATCATACATCATACTGTTTCTCAACTAGAGGTCGATAAAATAAAATATAATACAAATCTTCACTTTCCTACATTACTAAATGCATGGTCAGGGACCACATGCAATACCTCCACGGACCACCAGTGGTCCACGGACCACCAGTTGAAAACCCATGGTCTAGACTCTAGACCACTGGTGGGGTCCCCAAATTATTTTGGGGGGGTCCCCAGATGATAAGCTTAATTTGCAACATTGTTTCCTCACTCAACACAGTAAACAAACTAACATACAGTCAGTATAAGTGTATACAGGGTATCTGCACATTTCTAAAGTTAATCAATTTAATGACGTTTAAGACCTTTTTCATAGCGAATTGGCCACATTTCCAATTACGTAAGAAAGAGGCAAACATTGTGAAAATAGCTGATATACAAGCTCACAACGCCTCGCAGTGCAAGGCATTGTGAGCTTGTAGTTTGGCTAAAATTCCTCAAAAAAATTGTTTTCCTGGAACTACAATTCCAAGTGCTTGTCAGGGTGGGGGGTCCCCAGTTCAAATATGATTATTTTGGGGGGAACCATTGGTCTAGAGACGTTACCAACAGGTGTTATGCAGAATTAAGCCCCTGTTGTCAGAGCTGGATCCCTGAACGGGCCTGTCAGGCCCAGGCCCAGGTGCCCAAAGGTCAGGCCTTCTTGAAAATTCAAGCTCCGTTCCAGAGCCTGATCCTGAATTTCAGAAGAAGAACCAAAAAATACCCCTTTGCTTTTATTAGTTCACTCTCAGTTAGAAAGGTGTTGTGGTGAAAGTCTATTTCTCTTCTGATGTATTTGTCTCATCAGTTGTTGCTGATGAGACAAATACATTACATGCGCACTTAAAGTGCCAAAAGTACACCCTGCGTATGTCACTGATCACATGACCTCAAAATCCCTCATGGGGTCGCAAAAAAAAAAATCCCTCATAATATGGGGTTGTGACTCGTGGTATAGAGACACATGGCCGGAAGCGGAAGGCCTACAAATTCACGGCCACTTTTGAGACAGCGACGCTACTCGAGGTCCTGCCAATGCATTCCCTATGAGAGGATATGAGAGTTAGCCTACTTTAAAAATGATCCTGCATTTAACTGAAGACGATATTGATTTAAATAAAAATATGTTTCCAAATGTATGGAGTGTCTTTGTCAACATATCTTCTTGTTTTCTTAATAGTTGATGTGATTCACATTTAATTTGCCACTTTAACGAGTTACCCATAATGTTAACACAGCAGAGGCGAGACGGCAGACAGACAAGTTGTCGCATTTCAGTGACATCACTGTCTTTACGAGCGCCGAGCGCCGACCAGTGGCGTACCCACTGTAGAGGCAGGACAGGCGGTCGCCTGCCCAACTAAGATCTCGCCTCCCCTAAAAAAAACAAATAACTCGAAAAGGTCTTCAAAGTCACGCATCCAACAAGCTTTGAACTGAGCAGATTGGACCTTCTGTTCCAGAGATAATGACCAAAACATCTTGAAAACGGCCACTTTCGCCGGTTTTCTGGGTATTGAAAACCTCAAGGGATGCGTCCGTGACGTGTATACAGTACCATGCGACCACTTAAACTCTAGATCTCCGATGCTAGCGGTTTTGACATACTGATGGAGTATATCGTCGGTGTCCGGGACGAACCAGCTAACTCCATTTTCAGCTTTTTTTTTTTTTTTTCATAAATCAATGCTATTGAACACCCTTTACGTCTGTGTAAAAAATCTAAACATTTGAACCAATGAAAAGTATTAAAAAGCGCCTCTGACGAAACCTCCCAACTCCATTGGATCCTCAAACTGTCCGTCAAAAACAAACAACTCCCCCTCTCTACTCTGCTGCAGCTTTTTCATAACACAGAACAGAGCGTGCTGCGCAGTGAACGAGGAGGAGTATCACGTAAACAAACTCACCGTAGTCTGTTAAAACTATGCAGTGTACCTGTTTATCAAACTTAGCACTGACGCTAATGTTATGAATACAAGTAATTCTATTTCTAAAATCTATGAAGTGTTTAATGAAGAGAGCAATGTGACAAGAAGAAAGGAGTTGATAGCATTTCTGTCGCGAAACTGGAACTGGTTCTGTAAACCCCTCTTTGCAAAAGTTATTGTAATATTTAAAGTCCTGTTTATTATTGTTGGCCTATATAAGTGTCATGAAGCATCAGGGCATTAATTCACACGTTGTTGTGATGCATTGTGAGCTTGGAGATCCATTGTTAGCTTTTGGAAATTTGTACCCTTTTGAAACCTCTCCCTCAGCAGCAAGTGGAGCTATTGTTGTTTGGACACCTAACTCCATTTCAGCTTGATTTCTGCTCGTCTGAAACTACTATCTCCACTTGCGCTGGATTTGGGTAAAGTGGTGATAATATAATGACACATGCAAGTATCTGACGATATATAAAGTCACTATACCAACTTTGATGAGGCAGTATTGCTTTGTTTTAAAAATATTCATTTCCTGAAAAACTTATATTTTGTTCCGCTTCCGGCCGTGTGTCTCTATTCACCTGTTTCCTAGGCTGTGTGTTTTCCACTTCCTGTCGATTTCATTGGATATCATTGGTCATCTGACCAGTTTCATTGGATTTCATTGGATCAAATCGACAGGAAGTGGAAAACACACAGCCTAGGAAACAGGTGAATAAAAAGGTTTGAGAACCCTGGCCCTGCCCTAGGCTAACCTTTGTCCTTCAGGAAACCCTGCATGCTAGCCTTGGTAAACCAGCCCCCTCCGGAAATCTCACTCGCATTCAGGGACGGCTGGTATCAATGGGCTAGTGGGGCTAAGCCCCCCCTATTTTATGGAAAGATGAGAAATTATTATTAAAATGTTTTAGAAGAGATTATTTATATGCTGGTGGAACCTGAAGCAGCAACAGCATCAAACAGTTACAAGAAAAACACAAAATATGTAAATATGGGCTGATTTCTTTTAGCCCAAATCAGCTTCCATTGGCTTTCATTGAGTTGAGTGATTGACAGCTGACATGACACGCCTGCTTGATTTACTCACCATTGGGGCTAATATATTTTAGCCCCCAAGCTCCGCCCTCACTGGCTTTTGACCAATGACAAAAAGGTGTACCTTTCTGTGCTTTGTTCTGGGAAAGTGAAGGAGGATTAACAGGCAGGCGCCAGTATTCAAATGGATTGCAGATTACTTACTTTCTAATCCGTCTTCAGAAAGGTATTGTGGATTTGCTTCATTTATCTGACAAAGTCAAGAAACATGATTGCTGCTTTAATCACATTGGAAGTGGCTCAAGCTGTTTGGGGAACGCTAGGTGTGTGTGTGTGTGTGTGTGTGTGTGTGTGTGTGTGTGTGTGTGTGTGTGTGTGTGTGTGCTTGTGTGTGTGTGTGTGTGTGTGTGTGTGTGTGTGTGTGTGTGTGTGTGTGTGTGTGTGTGTGTGTGTGTGTGTGTGTGTGCTTGTGTGCGTGCGTGCGTGCGTGTGTGTGTGCGTGTGTCACAGTCAGGGGTCATCACCATGGCAGCTTGTGATGGACATTTTCATTAATATTTAATTTTTGCCACGGACATGCAAAATAATCATCTTATCAAAAACACAGTGGCCTAGCCCTAAATGTATACTAATGGACTCCTAATGTGTCATAGGGTCTATTCCAATGTGCTGCACATTTTAAAACGATGTGTGCATTAACTACTAGTATGTCTGCATTAACACCCAATAATTATTAAATCCTAATTATTTTGGATAATAATAATTTAGTCTCATCAGTACAGACAGTGCTTCAACCTCAAAAGGGCCACTTTAGCTGCAATTACAGTATACATCATATGGCTTTTCAAAAGACAGTGTTGGTAGCTAGTGCACATGTAACAAAAGAAAAAGACACACCCTACAAGCTACACTAGATTTGTTTTTGATTGACATATTTACATGTTAAATGCTTCTCACGGAACTCATGAAATGAGCATGCTACTTTATGTGTCACCAAAGTTATTCAAGGCATTTTTATGTTTCTACATTATACCAGTTATACCAGTTAGGCCCGTTGAGAACCAGACATGCAAAAGTGTCACTTTTCAGCTACAGTCACCTTTTGAACCCAAATAGGGCAATTGTGTGACACCTGACCCAAAAGAAAACAACATGTTGTCACCTTTTTCACCTCGGGGCTGTTTGCATGCCTGGAGAACGCACAGACAGACTGTGTGTGTGTGTGTGTGTGTGTGTGTGTGTGTGTGTGTGTGTGTGTGTGTGTGTGTGTGTGTGTGTGTGTGTGTGTGTGTGTGTGTGTGTGTGTGTGTGTGTGTGTGTGTGTGTGTGTGTGTGTGTGTGTGTGTGTGTGTGTGCAACACAAAAGCAGAGTAAACTAGAATGCTATCTGGCCCTAAACAGAGAATACACAGTGGCAGATTACCTGAGCACCGTGACCGACCCAAAACAAAGAAAAATCGTAACTAGGTACAGACTCAGTGAGCACAGTCTTGCGATCGAGAAAGGTCGTCACAGGCAGACCTGTATCCCGAGAGAAGACAGACTATGCACCCACTGCACACAAAATGAAGTGGAAACCGAGCTACACTTCCTAACCGTCTGTCCATTGTACCAAGACATCAGAGACACATACTTCCCACAGATTACGACCACACACGGAGATTTTGAAAACATGACCAATGACAAAAAACTCCCATATCTGCTGGGCGAAGTACAACAATGTGCAAACACAGCAGCAAGATTCGTGAGTTGCTGTGATAGGAGAAGGATATCAAACGGAACACAACCACCCTAAAGACTAATCATTGTGTATATTCCTGCACTATACCTGCACCCAGTGATCTTGGTACATAGAAATTGAAAAATTGAAGATTCTGACTTTCAAATGTACATATTTTTTGTTTTGACTGTATTGCTGTATTGTTGTATTGTGCTTTCTGCTTTGGCAATGTAAACGTATGTTTTCTCATGCCAATAAAGCCCTTTGAATTGAATTGTGTGTGTGTGTGTGTGTGTGTGTGGTGTGTGGTGTGTGGTGTGTGGGTGTGTGTGTGTGTGTGTGTAGACAGACAGACAGACAGACAGACAGACAGAGGCTGTGTGTATAAAACTTTAAAAGCAGTGCTAAGGAACATGGGAAGAGGTCTACTGTAGGAGGAGAGATGAGTTTCAGTTCATACATACCACTTGCTGCTATGTTTTAAGCAGATTTAAATAATCTAACCTTTTAATTAATTGTCTGGTTCTGGTCTTATTTTGTTTATAAAGTGCATGCTATTCTTGTGTGACCCTCAACACAGGATTTGATCATTCCAGGCTCAAATTTTTAGTATTGCCACCACCACCAATAATCAAGATATAAGAGCAGCTTTCTGCACTTACAAACAACGTTCACTGGAGCAGTGGAAGCTCTGCTTTGTTGTGGGTACTTGTGTTGTTGTGGAGCATTTCCTATAACAAAGTATAGGTAGCCTACAGTAGTGTAATTGCTGTAACTTGCTATCTGGAATGTGATGCTGTTGCTGCAGGCCCAGGTGAACTATGAGTATAGTATAATGGGCGTAGCACCAAATTCTGGGCCCTGGGGACAAAGATTCACTGTGGGCCCCACTATGATTTTTGCCCTTTAAAAAATATGTTTATTTTTTATTTTTTAGGCCCCCCTTACCTGGGGCCCTAGTAACTCAGTCCCACTTACACCCCCCCTGTGACGCCCCTATATGGATGTCTTGTAGCCCCCCCACCCAAAATCACCACCAGCCGCTACTGCTCGCATTTGATTTCAGGAATGCAAATGGGAACCTCAACCAGGCATCATGCACAAACTGTTTGTGCAATATGATGCCTGGTTGCCTTCCCAAAGCTGAGCCTCGTGGAGCAGCTGAAAGTGAAAGTAGTGTGTCTATATAACCACACCGAGGGACAGAACGCTGAGGAGTAGTCGTTAGTGTCAGACGTGGAATGTGTTGTTTTCGGAGTTCTTCATAACAGTGGTAAGCTACTACTATAAATCAACATTTAGGCTACCATAATGTGTCTGTGTAACCTATAGTGTGTAACTCAGTGGTTATCAACCAGTGGTGGTGGTGGGTGGGGGGGGGTTATGGGGTCCCCAGCAAAATGAGTTAACATAGTGTCACAATCATTTTAACCACTTAGCTTTGGCTATTAAAAAATAGCAGATATACAAGCTCGTAGCGCGGCACCGAGTGCCGCGCTATGAGCTTGCAGATCTGCTATTTTGGGAAAAACTTGAAGATGTGTGCATATCTTTGAATAAATATATATATATATTTTTTAAAGCGAATTTTAAACTCAAATTTTTGCTTCTGGGGGTCCCCGGCACAAAACATTTCCCGATGGGGGTCCGCGGCCAAATGTATATCAATGTAGGGGTCCTTGACATGAACATTTTTTAAAACCACTGGTGTAACTGATTGGATTCTGTGGATCTGCTGAATATTCTAGCTGACGTTTGATGCCTGATTTATACTTTGTTTGTAGTGATGTGTTCTACCGTGGTACGCTGTATACGTAGTATGGCCTACAGATTTTTTTCGTCGCCACCGTATACATTCAAAAACAGTTCGAAACGGCGTATCTGATACGTTGATACGCATCTGATACGCTGCACCCAGGAGTGGCTGGCTGGGGACGCAGCAATACAAACAGCAAGAATGTGGTCTGACCGTCTGACTAGTCTAACTCTGAGGTGAAGGCTTATCATGTGCGTGGCTATTGTTCTTGAGGTGATAATTAATGGCTACTGGCGAAGGAATTCACACATTTCAACGACCTGCCATTCACTTCATTGAACGTAGGTCACTGAATTGAGTACTTCATTACAGCAAAATCTTGAATCTTCAATACAGTTTGTGTCTTCAATGCCAAGTTAATACTATTCTGTAATAGATACAGGAATGCTCGCTTTTAACACTGCTATTATATCTGATAAGCCTAACCAGCATTTATTTATAACAATCCTTGCACTTCTATGGTAATAAAAATAAATAAAAAAGAAATGCATCCAAGGCTAAAAGCAGCTCCGAAGTGGTTGAGTTACAGGGTGATTAACATTAGAAACAGTAGAAAATCAGTACAAAGCATATTGTAAGTGTAGCCTACTCAGTGTTACTGTGAAACTGGGCCTGAGTGGGCCTGGTCGAGTTTGTGCGGAGCAGAAACGCGCACGGAGCAGCATTTTTTTTTACATTAATCAATTATACGCGCGTGCGGTGCGTGTGGGAGGAACTAGGGGGGGAATTGTTATAGTATACCCTCCAAAAAAAGCTAGAACACACCACTGTTTGTACAGTAGTCTACGTCAGTGTCATGAAAATAGCAGATCTACAAGCTCACAACGCCTTGTGAGCATTGTGAGCCATACAGCCGAGCAGTGGTGCAAAGAAGTACATGTATGTACACTTTTGAGGATTTTTTACTTTACTGGAGTATTTACCATTTTCAATACTTTTACTTTTACCCCACTATACATCTCAGAGGCAATATTATACTTTTACTCCACTACAATTATTTGAAAACTTTAGTTACTAGTTACTTTGCAGATATAAATTATTATATTATAAAACACACATTAACCACTTTAGCCCTATTTTATGTGTAGGCTATTTTAAAATAGCCAATCTACAAGCTGTGAGCTTGTAGATCTGCTATTTTCTAACTTTCTTGTACTTTTACCTTTGGTACTTTAAGTATATTTTGATTGCCTTTTACTTGTAACAGAGTACTTCTGCACATGTGGTTTTGATACTTTTAGCTACTTAAAGGTAGTGTAAGTGATTTGCAAAGTTTCAAATAATTGCAAAATGGGTATATGTTCTGATAGTACTCGTCACTATAGGGTGTCCTGTCCATATAAAGAGTCTCCATGTCTCTCCAGCTCTTTATAAAACAGAAAATGTATTTTGTAGTTTTTTTTTTTTTGTAGTTCTTTTCATTTCCAATTTTATCCAACCAGGACAGAGAACTCAATCAGGATACAGATTAAACAAGTGAAATTGGAAGTGATGACACTAAGAAATGAGCATGCAAAATTGGAACTGAAAACTATACAAATTAAGCTTAAAAATGGGTACTTTCTCCTGATTGGCTGAGATTTTGACACCTACCGAAAAATGTATTTTCTGTTTATTAAAGAGCTGGAGAGACGGGGAGACTCCTGTTACTGAACAAACACTCTATAGCAATGATTACGATCAGAATATAGTATTTTAACCTTTTAAAAAAATACTTTTTGTTTTAACCAAAAAATATCACTTACCCTACCTTTAAGTAAAACATTTCATACTTTTTCCAAAGCTGCAGCAGAGTATAAATTAAGCTTAATCTGGCTTCTGGAATTCAAAATGATACAATGATTGCATGATAGCTTGAGACTAGATGTTTTTGTTAGAATCTTGCAAATAACAGCTGATGTGTCCTACTGTAATCTGATGCAGACGGCTCTCATCAAGCAATGGTGATTGAACCCGGCTTTTGTTTCAAACATATTCTTCTCACAACAAACGTGTAAACAGAGTGCTCATTAATTAAGCAGAAGGGTGAACTTAAAATATCAATATTTATTCAAGTTAATTTGAAGATTATTTTTAAATAGTGAGATGACATTAGACATGACTTTTAGGAAAAAAGTGTATATGCAATCAGACTTTCCGGCTCTCTGATTCATGATTTACATTGTTTGAATATAAAATGAATAACAAATGAGAGCATTTCATGATCTGTGTGTGTGTGTCTGTGTGTGTGTGTGTGTGTGTGTGTGTGTGTGTGTGTGTGTGTTTGAATATGGAATATAAAAAATATAACTATTTTACTTATGTTGAGGCATTACTATTACGTACTTTTTGTACATATTAGAGTACATTAGTATGAATTGTATGTTTTTAAAAAAAAGTGTTGCAACAAGGGAGAACACCGTTGAGAACACGACACGATTCCTCATCTGATTGATTGATTGAATACTTTATTAGCAGTTTGCCAAAAAAAAAGCTTCTTGAAAATTCAAGCTCTGTTCCAGAGCCTGATCCTGAATTTCAGAAGAAGAACCAAAAAAGCCCCCTTTGCTTTTCTTAGTTCACTCTCAGTTAGAAAGGTGTTGTGGTGAAAGTTTATTTCTCTTCTGATGTATTTGTCTCATCAGTTGTTGCTGATGAGAAAAATTAAAGTACATACTTTATTTTTTTTCTAATTCCCAGTCGTCATGCCAATTATTTCCCCCCACACACATTCCTGGGTGTTGTATCCTTCCTGCCCCATCCCGTAGGATTACATGCAGTAACAATTTATCAACCCCTGGCGCGGCTTCCCTCCCCCTAACACGGGCCAATTGTGCTCATATAAACACGAGACAAAGCCGGATGCAACACGGTGGATTCGAACTCACAGACTCCGTGGTGGTGGGCAGCTACTTCATCACTGCGCCACCCATGCACCAGACAAATACATACTTAAAATATAGTTTAAAGCACTTGATCCAGTTTCATGTACACTGCACATCTTGGATGTTCCGTTCTTCTGGGGAACGAGTGGAGAGGGTAAGCCCAAGGCGGCTGTGCCCACGGAGCACAAATTGTGCAGAACGACAGAGCAAATCCTAAACTTTCAGTGAAATGACACATAAGTAATGAAAAAATACTGTTGATCTCCTTTAATTGTTGGGATTTAAGCATCTGTTTAAATCATGTTTGATGATTTATGTTTTTATTTATGTTATTTTAGAGTGCTCCTCTTTAATCTGTATGAAACATCTTAATTCATGCTCTTATGCAATGATTTTTTTTTTTTTCATGTTATTTCATAATTGTATGAAATAACATGAACATTATGTTAATGAGAGAAAAAGAGACCAACTCTAAAGAGACATCGTTCCATTCTTCCACTAACACAACACAAAGCTCCACCAGTTACATATCTTGGCTGTCAGAAAGAAACTTTATATCACTGTATTTCAATGTTTTATGTTTTTCTCTCGCCCCCTAGTGGGGGGAGAGACCAGTGATGTGTTCTAACGTGGTACGCTGTATACGTAGTATGGCCTGCAGATTTTTTTCGTCACCACCGTATACATTCAAAAACAGTTCGAAACGGCGTATCTGATACGTTGATACGCATCTGATACGCTGCACCCAGGAGTGGCTGGCTGGGGCAATACAAACAGCAAGAATGTGGTCTGACCGTCTGACTAGTCTAACTCTGAGGTGAAGGCTTATCATGTGTTTGGCTATTGTTCTTGAGGTGATAATTAATGGCTACTGGCGAAGGAATTCACACATTTCAACGACCTGGCATTCACTTCATTGAACGTAGGTCACTGAATTGAGTACTTCATTAGTATTCAAATTGCGCGTCATAGCACAGCAAAATCTTGAATCTTCAATACAGTTTGTGTCTTCAATGCCAAGTTAATACTATTCTGTAATAGATACAGGAATGCTTGCTGTTAACACTGCTATTATATCTGATAAGCCTAACCAGTATTTCTTTATAACAATCCTTGCACTTCTATGGTAATAAGAATTGCATCCAAGGCTAAAAGCAGCTCCGAAGTGGTTGAGTTACAGGGTGATTAACATTAGAAACAGTAGAAAATCAGTACAAAGCATATTGTAAGTGTAGCCTACTCAGTGTGTTACTGTGAAACTGGGCCTGAGTGGGCCTGGCCGAGTTTGTGCGGGGCAGAAACGCTTTTTTTTTTTAACATTAATTAATTATACACGCGTGCGTGCGGTGCGTGTGGGAGGAACTAGGGGCTGGGGGGAATTGTTATAGTATACCCTCCAAAAAAATCTAGAACACACCACTGGGAGAGACGTAGGGCTATTTGCTACAATTCTAAGTGAGTGAACTTGTTATGAGAAGAAAGCTTGCAGTAATAGTGTACAATAAATAAGGAATGCAATAAATTGAAATATCAGCAATTCAGGAGTCTGTTTTCTTCACTCTGAGATAAATTACTCTGATACTCATTATCAAAGGACCACTTCATCCATTCTCAACCTAAAATGACAAAACATCTTTTTGAAATGACCAAACCTGCCTACAGATGTTGTCACTGGTAGGCAGGTTTCGGAACTGTCTACAGTCCTCCTCTGAGACACAGAGTGAGTAGACAGAAATGGTCATATTATCAGGGCCGGCCTAGCCAATGTTGCGCCTGTGGTGTTTTTGTCATCTTATTTCCTGACTGTCTGTTGGGTAGCTATAGGTAGCGCCGTAGCGAGTGCAACAATACATAATAATTAATCCATTTCACCTGTGGTGGCACGGCACAGCTAGGGACTTTGCACCCAGGGCAATTGCCTGGTTTGCCCAGCGCATGCGCCACCTCTGCATATTATAATGAGCATTAGTGTGTGGACCAATTATATGAAGGCAGTTTGAAAATGGGGGAAGTGGTCCTTTAAGGGTGTTTATACTAACATTGGAGTGATAGAGCAACAAATAGTAAGTTGCAAAAAAATAAGATCTAAAGTGTACTTAAAGGGGGGGAGGGGGGCTTGAAAAGTAATCAGCTGGTCTCAAAGACTGGAAATTGGAAATAAAAGTACCCCAGGTAGCTGACAATTTATCGGATAAATGTATATATGTACCAGTTCTTGAATATCGTATTACCTTTGGACGAACACTTAAAAAGAAAGCTGTTTTAGTTTCTACTGCATAAGATAAAAGGAAAGAAAATTACAGAAAGGTTTTGATTGTGTATGGGGCTGAACTGCGTAGCAGGCTGGGAATCCCTTATGTTTCAATGACCTGCAATAACTAACCAACATGCAAACTCACCCGCATGGACCACTGACACAACAATGGTCTAAGGCATTTGTACACAATTTAAAATACTCTCCAGACATTTTACGTTTTGCGAGGCTGTGAGGCTGGCCCGTGTTGTGCAGGGAAACGTTAGAAAGCACACAAGTGGCTATACCAGATTACATTGCAGTTGACAAAATAAAGGTGCAATGCAAAGTGTCACATTGATCAAGATTCCACGTGATTCTTCTGTTCAATAGAGGGGGCTGGCGTTTCAATGCCAAATTTCCTCCTATTAAAACATAAAGTTGGTTTACAGTAAGTATGGATATATAGTAGGCTTGTTTAACCCATGCAGATCAAAATAGCCAACTGAATAAAATAGACTGAGGATTATATATATATATATATAACGCCCGGGATTCGAACCCGAGTCTCCTGCTTGGAAAGCCATTCAAGCCAACATCTTAACCACTAAGCCAAAGGGATATCCCTATCGCTCAGGGGAGATATTAGACTTTCAGGCCATCAGGCTGAGACTGAGGTTGTGAACCACTCTGTTACATATATATAAATAGTATATAGTATATATATATATATATATATATATATATATATATATACATATATATACATATATATACATATATACATATATATACATATATATATATATACATATATATATATACATATACATATACATATATACATAGTTTCCTCTCTCGGATTTCGGGAGGTGTAGTTCCAGACTAGCAGTCGGAGATTGTGGAATAGTTGTCTGGCTACGCGAGACTATCCCCATAATAATAACTAAACCTATCCCTAACCCCGTTTTAGGGTGGAATTTCACTTAAAGCTTTAAAAGTGATATCCTGAAATTGCAAGCTTGGTCAAATAATTCAATATGAATAAAGACAAGACAGTCCCGAATCATCAATGTACACTTCCTAAACTATTCTCTGGTGCTATACCATAAGGTTTTAACCAAGTACACTCAATCACAAAACAATTGTTCAACTGTTTGAATGAGGTTTCCTCAAGGCAATGGCATTTTTAAGCTTGTTATTTGAGCTACTGCCACTACTATGAGCTACTGTACTGAAGTTGTAATTGCATGTTTTCCATTAATGAGAGAGGGAGACAGACATATTTGTGAGACAGATGAATGAGCTTCATTCAGCAACTTCAGTACAGTAACTCATAGTATAGTTCTCATAGTTCGCTTATGTGACTGTCAGTCCTGTGCGTGTGTCCGTATGTCTGTAGTTCACGTATCTCGAGAACCGTGAGAGACGACCGGCAAGGCGGTCGGACAGGCTGAGCTTCATTCAGCTAAAAGTGAGGGGGAAGTACACTTGGAGAATGCAATTACAACTTCAGTACAGTAACTCATAGTAGTGGCAGTAGCTCAAATAACAAGCTTAAAAATGCCATTGCCTTGAGGAAACCTCATCTGAAATTATTGTCATTAATTCACAAATTTGTTGCTTTTTCCAAATTATTATGACCTTGAGTGTCACGTCAAACAGTTGAACAATGGTTTTGTGATTGAGTGTACTTGGTTAAAACCTTATGGTATAGCACCAGAGAATAGTTTAGGAAGTGTACATTAATGATTCGGGACTGTCTTGTCTTTATTCATATTGAATTATTTGACCAAGCTTGCAATTTCAGGATATCACTTTTAAAGCTTTAAGTGAAATTCCACCCTAAAACAGGGTTAGGGATAGGTTTAGTTATTATTATGGGGATAGTCTCGCATAGCCAGACAACTATTCCACAATCTCCGACTGCTAGTCTGGAACTACACCTCCCGAAATCCGAGAGAGGAAACTGGCACTTCCGTTCACGAAAATATATTTAAAAATATATTTAAAAATATCTTAATATTTATTTATTTTAATTGCCATTTCTGCTAAGCAGCAAGCTAAATATACTTTTTTCTATTAGGATAAATTTGCGCTACTGTAAAAACGAAACGGAAGTTGGGAAGAGGCTTCACATCCGCTTTATATTTTAATCATGATCAGTCCCAGACTGTATAGACCAACATTAAACATTTGAATATTGTGGGAGGAAACAGTCTGGCCACGCAAGACTATTATGGGTCCAGTCGGACCAACGGACGCAAAAGTCAGTCTGTGGCCTCAGCCAATCAAACACAAGTAAACGTTTTTAACCAATCACGTCGCTTATACAGGGTCATTGTTATCTAGTGGAGGTATTGTATGTATTGATGTATGTAGTAACAATTCTCTCCGCCAGGCCAGAACAGCAAGGATTATGTTTTCGCCCCTGTCCGTCCGTGTGTGTCTGTCTGTGTCTGTCTGTGCAGCTAATCTTGGGCTACGTTGGAACGATCATCTTGCACGTACTTCCAGTAGGCCAAGGAAGAACCTCCACCCCAAATGTTTCAAATCGACCTCATGGTGGCACTATAATAGGCTGCTTCACGTTTTGGCCTATAACTATATGGATTCCTTAGATCATGACACAACTCCCCATATAGCCACGCTCATTTCCGCCTGACAAGATTTTCTGCCATTTTTCGTTTTCTTCAAAAAACACGTTTTGCTGCTTTGGGGGTTTGGTAGCGCAAAGATTAAATAAGAATAGATTAATTAAAAAATATTAAATAAATCTTGAGAAACAGAACAGTCAACAAGGCAGAAGTAATCTGACGTGACATCAGGAGGTCAGGAAACAAAGCTATAGGAAAATGGACAGGAACAGGAAACGGGTATGCCACCTTCGGGGACTACAGCCATGTACAGAGCCTACTATCTGAAAAATAATGCATACCTTCTGGCCAATCAGAATGGAGTATTCTCTGATCTGATCATTGTTACGGCCCTATATGGCCTCATATTGTGTTTTAACCCTCTCTAAAGGCCTCTCTAAATGGAGGGTGGAGTGGAGGAGTGGCATGGTGTCTGGTGACACACCTGGGCCTCATCCTCAATCAGCCAGCAGCCAACATAAAAGCCTAGGAGAAACTCTTTGTCAGTCCTTTTGACATCCGTCACCATGTGCTGAACCTTTTGTTGTTAGCTAGTGTTACTTTACTAGGTCTATAGGCTGTGTGCCATACCTATGCTTAGTGCTCAGGGTAACTTTATTACTGAGTGTTTAAAGTATAGAGACCATTCTAATCTCAGCTATTCTTAGTTTAGGAAACTTGACAGTATTACAAACCAATTCTTGAGTGTAGGGAAGGGAAGCTTGGTAGGGGTGTGCCACCATTTCTTTTGTTCCCCCTTTTGACCCTGTTTTGTTTAGCTAGGGAGTCTGGTTTGTAATGATTGTTTTGGTGTAGTTTAGTTTGGTTCCTTTTCAGGTAGGGTGGGGTATTTTGGCTTTGGCCACCCTGATGTTTTGTGCTTTCCCTAAACTGTTTATGTATCTGCTGTAAATTTAAGTTTAATCCTAATAATAAATGTACACTTTTTTTTACTTTACTCTGATTTGCGATTTTGATATGTTACTCCTTTCTAACCTCTAGAGTCTAGACCATATAAGGTTGTAACAATCATGGTGTAACTGATATTGATGCACAGGAACATCTGTCTTTCTTTCTTTCAGATATGAAGATGGCGTACCTACATGTGATCTACAATCAGAGACATTCCTCAAATATTCTTCTCATTTCAGTTCTGTATCTGCTCTGCTACGCTGAAGGTAAATTACACTGCAATTAACCTACAGTCTATGGAATTGAAAACTGATAGGCTGTTAGCCCTTACATTAACACATTGCATTAGTTTTTCCAGAGCATCTTTAGTTTAATGATCAATCAATTGATTGTTTTCCGGCTTGGATCAATGGAACTAACATAGTATACTTTAACTACGGTATTACAATGAAAACTTAATTTAGAGTAAAATTACTATGACTTTTTTTTGGTTTTAGATCAGGGGTTTTCAACAGGTGGTCCGTGGACCACTGGTGGTCCGTGAAGGTATTGCATGTGGTCCTTGACCATGCATTTAGTAATGTAGGAAAGTGATGAGGAAGATTTTGTATTTATTTTCTTACACGGTATTATACTGTATCTGGTATTATAGATATTTTTTTTTAGCTGTTGGAAATAACTAGGCTGCACTTGGTTGGAAAGTCCAGATGACAAAAATTTGAGGTTTGTGGAATTTATATTAATGCAGTATTATATTATATTGGTCAAATATATTTGTCGAAAACAGCCAGCAGACATTAAATGCCTTTTCACATAGTTTTATTTACCTCTCCACGGACAAAGCAACCTAACAGATCGTCCTCAGTGTTATCACACCTCTTAGGTTGAGCCGTACATCTTGAGACTTTTGTTTAATCTGGACTTCAGCTGGCATTCTGCTTTGCAGTGCTTTATCTTGCCTATATAAATGGACTCACTCTGCACACTCACTGCTAGATCCTAAACAGGTGCTAAGTTGTGTTCCTCATCTTGATGTTCTTGCTTGCTGTTCTACCCTTCATGAAAGCCTTTGTCTTATAATTGGACTTGACCTGCATTCCTACTTGTCTGCTTTTTAATGACACCCCAAAGGGCCGCAGAGGCTCCGTTTCTCCAATCCGTACCAAACTTGGCACAAACGCTGTTCAGGGGTTTGGCTTGAGAATAGTCACACCAAAAAAGCCTATATTGCTTGCACATGTGGCACTACAGCAGTGTTACAGCAGTGTTTAACACTTCAAATTGCCATAGCTCAGTGACCATTGCTCTGATCAGCACAGTATAGGAATAGATTTGAAGGCCAGGTAGCAGGTTGAAAACGTAGTGTTTGGGCTAAGAAATAGTACTTCCACTTAAAGCATCGACCATTATGCCAACAACTTATACGAGACCTTTTCTTAAAAAAATACTAAATATCACACCAACAACACAGAAATAAAATATAACATTGCTCTCATAGACTAGTAAAGACATACAATATTCCATCTCTACAACACTTCATCATCTTATTTCTCTTCATACTCTTGAGAGAACAGCTCTACAAAGCTTTAAACCTCCATTGTGTACAATATTGTCAAGAGTTCACTTGACACCAAACAAAAGTTTCCCAACATCACAGTCTGGAAAAAAACTATTAATTCGATTTAACAAAAGCAGGAAGTGGAAGTCTAAACAAGGCTTAACATAACTTCTCCCTGGATCTGGCTTTACTCTCCTAGTCTTTTATACTCTCTGTCTATATTTCCTACAATAAAACACAGTATAATCAGTACACTAGACTAGAGAGAGCCAGAGACTCTCTGCAAAGAACAACATTTTAATCTTAAATATCTCAATCTAACATCATTTTTGCGTTATTCTTATTGTTTATTTGTGCTGTTTTATTTGTGTATTATGGAGCACTACCCCCCAACCTAAGTTTTTCACAGTACTTGTACAGATATGTGACAATAAAACTCTCTTGAACGTTTGAGAACAAAATAAGTCTTAGCTTATCACCAGACACAGTATATTGTCAACCAAGGAGAGTAAGTTCTGAGCGAACAGTCAGCTTACAATGCCCAAACCAAACTGTAATCAGATCTCCCAGCCAGGTGTAACCAGTGTTGTATTGGTGATTTTGTAAGTGGTGGGACGCTATTTTAATGACGTCACGTGCACGTCGCTTAACACCTACACTACAGGTCACACATGCACAATTGATATGCATCTAGGCTCATTCCTATGTTAATCCTATGTTAATTCATGCTGGTGTGACAACCGGCAGCCGGCAGCCTTCGTTAACTTTGTTGAGGTGTGAATTTAAGGTTGTTTTAAATCTATGCATGTGCGTGCTCCTGCTCAAAAAAGGGGTTGCACGGCGTGTTACCGCGTCCCATGACCAATACATCCCTGGGTGTAAGCACTTCCAGTTGATGAATTGGCACACATACCTTAAAGGAGCACTTCACCCATGTTCAACCGTATCTTCATTGGTCCCCACCAATGCTCATTATAAGATGCCACAATTTGTGTCTCAGAGGTGGGCTATGGACAGAAACCTGCCTACCAATGACAATCATCAATGGAGACTCCAAGCCAATAGAAACTAGACGCGTCGCAATTCTGGGAAATTGCAAAGTGTGGTTGCGCCGACGCCGGTCGCCGGTCGCGGCCGCCTGGACTCGAGGGATACGCCGGTAGAAATACCGTCGGAGGCCGCGTGACGTGCCATTCGGTGCCGATCGGATCCCGCGTTCGTGACACGAGCCGTTTTGATTTGAGGAATAAGGCCCCTCCCACTAAAGAAACAGGCCCCTCCCACAAAAGTAACGGGCCAATTATATTGTCACGTCACTCCTGAGATCACTTGTATTTCATTTTGAGAGGATTGATCCCCCAAAAATCTGTTTTTTGCATCAAACGATTACATTTTGCGCATTTGTGGCGCCCCCTATGGGTCAAAGTGGAAATGCTTTTGGGGATTTGTTGAGTAAAGCACCCTCGACATGTGATTCAAATTTGGGATTGACTAGACGTTTCGTTTGTGATCTTTGGCATTCTTTGTAAAACGGGCCCCTTCCTCTAACTTTGGAAGCCAATTACGGACAAACGGTAAGGACTATCAAAATGCCGTTTGAATATGTGTATCGCATCGGTCCAAAGATCATGTGTACCGATTTTTGTAAAATTTGGAAAAAATATGTGGGAGGAGGAGCTAAAACTGTGTTTTGAAGAAAATTCAAAATGGCAGAAAATCTCTCCTGACGCAAATGGGCGTGGCCTATATGGGAAGTTGCGTCTTGACCCAAGGAATCTATTTTGATTTTACGACCTACGGTTCAAGAGTTATGGGCCAAAAGGTAAAGTGGGCTGTTATAGCGCCACCATGTGGCCGACTGGTGTGATTATTTTTTAAATAATTTTTCAATAAACTATTAACCTCCCCTCCAAGTCTGGTAACTCTAGCTCTTACGATTTCTGCGAAAAAAATACTTGAATTTGAGTTTTTTCACTTTTCCATTAAAGTGGATGGGGAAATTTAATGCACTAATAAATCAATATCAATAAAACTATGCAACCAATCTCTTAGCAAAGTACAAGCAGTCTATTCCCGATGAAGACGGTCATTATGACATATGGCACGAAATTGGGAAAAATAAACTGTGGGAGAAATAGCGAATAAGAAAAAAGTTTATCTAGAAAGTGGAATAATAAAGTCGGTAGAGTACTATAGTCTGGTTGCCCATTCGGGCAACCACACTAACTAGACGCGTCGCAATTCAGGGCAATTGCAAAGTGTGGTTGCGTCGACGCCGGTTGCGGCCGCCTGGACTCGAGGAATACGCTTGGAGGTATACCGTCGGAGGCCGCACGACGTGCAATTCGAATTCGGTGCTGATCGAATCCCGCGTTCGTGACACGTGCCGTTTTGATTTGAGGAAATAGGCCCCTCCCACTAAAGAAACAGGACCCTCCCACAAATGTAACGGCCCAATCATATTGTCACCTCACTCCTGAGATCACTTGCTTTTCATTTTGAAGGGACTGATCCCCCCAAAAATCATGTTTTTGCATCATACGGTGACATTTTGCGCATTTGTGGCGCCCCCTATGGGTCAAAGTGGAAATGCTTTTGGGGATTTGTTGAGTAAAGCACCCTCGACATGTGATTCAAATTTGGGATTGACCAGACGTTTCGTTTGTGATTTTTGGCATTCTTTGTAAAACGGGCCCCTCCCTCTAACTTTGGAAGCCAATTACGGACAAACGGTAAGGACTATCAAAATGCCGTTTGGATATGTTTATCGCGTCGGTCCAAAAATCATGTGTACCGATTTTTGTAAAATTTGGAAAAAATATGTGGGAGGAGGAGCTAAAAGTGTGTTTTGAAGAAAATTCAAAATGGCAGAAAATCTCTCCTGACGCAAATGGGCGTGGCCTATATGGGAAGTTGCGTCTTGACCCAAGGAATCTATTTTGATTTTACGACCTACGGTTCAAGAGTTATAGGCCAAAAGGTAAAGTGGGCTGTTATAGCGCCACCATGTGGCCGACTGGTGTGATTATTTTTTAAATAATTTTTCAATAAACTATTAACCTCCCCTCCAAGTCTTGTAACTGTAGCCCTTATGGTTTCTGAGAGAAAAAAAATACTTGAATGGGAGTTTTTGCAATTCCCATTAAAGTGGATGGGAACATTTTATGCACTAATAAATCAATATAAAAAAATCTATCCAGACGCAAATGAGCGTGGCCTATATGGGGAGTTGCGTAATGACCCAAGGAATCCAGGGATTTTTTTTTTGATTTTACGACCTACGGTTCAAGAGTTATAGGCCAAAAGGTAAAGTGGGCTGTTATAGCGCCACCATGAGGCCGAATGGTGTAATATTTGTTTCAATAATTTGGCAATAAACTATGAACCTCCCCTCCAAATCTGGTAACTCTAGCTCTTACGGTTTCTGAGAAAAAAATACTTGAATTTGAGTTTTTTCACTTTTCCATTAAAGTGGATGGGGAAATTTAATGCACTAATAAATCAATATCAATAAAACTATGCAACCAATCTCTTAGCAAAGTACAAGCAGTCTATTCCCGATGAAGACGGTCATTATGACATATGGCACGAAATTGGGAAAAATAAACTGTGGGAGAAATAGCGAATAAGAAAAAAGTTTATCTAGAAAGTGGAATAATAAAGTCGGTAGAGTACTATAGTCTGCACCACACTAACTAGACGCGTCGCAATTCAGGGCAATTGCAAAGTGTGGTTGCGTCGACGCCGGTCGCGGCCGCCTGGACTCGAGGAATACGCTTGGAGGTATACCGTCGGAGGCCGCACGACGTGCAATTCGAATTCGGTGCTGATCGAATCCCGCGTTCGTGACACGTGCCGTTTTGATTTGAGGAAATAGGCCCCTCCCACTAAAGAAACAGGACCCTCCCACAAATGTAACGGCCCAATCATATTGTCACCTCACTCCTGAGATCACTTGCTTTTCATTTTGAAGGGACTGATCCCCCCAAAAATCATGTTTTTGCATCATACGGTGACATTTTGCGCATTTGTGGCGCCCCCTATGGGTCAAAGTGGAAATGCTTTTGGGGATTTGTTGAGTAAAGCACCCTCGACATGTGATTCAAATTTGGGATTGACCAGACGTTTCGTTTGTGATTTTTGGCATTCTTTGTAAAACGGGCCCCTCCCTCTAACTTTGGAAGCCAATTACGGACAAACGGTAAGGACTATCAAAATGCCGTTTGGATATGTTTATCGCATCGGTCCAAAGATCATGTGTACCGATTTTTGTAAAATTTGGAAAAAATATGTGGGAGGAGGAGCTAAAAGTGTGTTTTGAAGAAAATTCAAAATGGCAGAAAATCTCTCCTGACGCAAATGGGCGTGGCCTATATGGGAAGTTGCGTCTTGACCCAAGGAATCTATTTTGATTTTACGACCTACGGTTCAAGAGTTATAGGCCAAAAGGTAAAGTGGGCTGTTATAGCGCCACCATGTGGCCGACTGGTGTGCTTATTTTTTAAATAATTTTTCAATAAACTATTAACCTCCCCTCCAAGTCTTGTAACTGTAGCCCTTATGGTTTCCGAGAAGAAAAATACTTGAATGGGAGTTTTTGCAATTCCCATTAAAGTAGATGGGGAAATTTAATGCACCAATAAATCAAAATCAAAAAATCTATCCAGACGCAAATGGGCGTGGCCTATATGGGGAGTTGCGTAATGACCCAAGGAATCCAGGGATTTTTTATTTTATTTTACGACCTACGGTTCAAGAGTTATAGGCCAAAAGGTAAAGTGGGCTGTTATAGCGCCACCATGAGGCCGAATGGTGTAATATTTGTTTCAATAATTTGGCAATAAACTATGAACCTCCCCTCCAAATCTGGTAACTCTAGCTCTTACGGTTTCTGAGAAAAAAATACTTGAATTTGAGTTTTTTCACTTTTCGATTAAAGTGGATGGGGAAATTTAATGCACTAATAAATCAATATCAATAAAACTATGCAACCAATCTCTTAGCAAAGTACAAGCAGTCTATTCCCGATGAAGACGGTCATTATGACATATGGCACGAAATTGGGAAAAATAAACTGTGGGAGAAATAGCGAATAAGAAAAAAGTTTATCTAGAAAGTGGAATAATAAAGTCGGTAGAGTACTATAGTCTGGTTGCCCATTCGGGCAACCACACTAACTAGACGCGTCGCAATTCAGGGCAATTGCAAAGTGTGGTTGCGTCGACGCCGGTTGCGGCCGCCTGGACTCGAGGAATACGCTTGGAGGTATACCGTCGGAGGCCGCACGATGTGCAATTCGAATTCGGTGCTGATCGAATCCCGCGTTCGTGACACGTGCCGTTTTGATTTGAGGAAATAGGCCCCTCCCACTAAAGAAACAGGACCCTCCCACAAATGTAACGGCCCAATCATATTGTCACCTCACTCCTGAGATCACTTGCTTTTCATTTTGAAGGGACTGATCCCCCCAAAAATCATGTTTTTGCATCATACGGTGACATTTTGCGCATTTGTGGCGCCCCCTATGGGTCAAAGTGGAAATGCTTTTGGGGATTTGTTGAGTAAAGCACCCTCGACATGTGATTCAAATTTGGGATTGACCAGACGTTTCGTTTGTGATTTTTGGCATTCTTTGTAAAACGGGCCCCTCCCTCTAACTTTGGAAGCCAATTACGGACAAACGGTAAGGACTATCAAAATGCCGTTTGGATATGTTTATCGCATCGGTCCAAAGATCATGTGTACCGATTTTTGTAAAATTTGGAAAAAATATGTGGGAGGAGGAGCTAAAAGTGTGTTTTGAAGAAAATTCAAAATGGCAGAAAATCTCTCCTGACGCAAATGGGCGTGGCCTATATGGGAAGTTGCGTCTTGACCCAAGGAATCTATTTTGATTTTACGACCTACGGTTCAAGAGTTATAGGCCAAAAGGTAAAGTGGGCTGTTATAGCGCCACCATGTGGCCGAATGGTGTAATATTTGTTTCAATAATTTGGCAATAAACTATTAACCTCCCCTCCAAGTCTTGTAACTGTAGCCCTTATGGTTTCCGAGAAGAAAAATACTTGAATGGGAGTTTTTGCAATTCCCATTAAAGTGGATGGGGAAATTTAATGCACTAATAAATCAATATCAAAAAATCTATGCAACCAATCTCTTAGCAAAGTACAAGCAGTCTATTCCCGGTGAAGCCGGTCATTATGACATATGGCACGAAATTGGGAAAAATAAACTGTGGGAGAAATAGCGAATAAGAAAAAAGTTTATCTAGAAAGTGGAATAATAATAAAGTCGGTAGAGTACTATAGTCTGGTTGCCCATTCATTCTATGACCTACGGTTCAAAAGTTAAAGGCCAAAAGGTAAAGTGGGCTGTTATATTTATATATATATAGTTTGATTGATAATGCCTTTTGAGGGTAACTAGACAGGTGCCCGTTGGGCACCGGCCTTCTAAGGATATGTATCGGTATGTCCTTGTCCCTGTTATGCCCATATATGGAGACCCCTGATGTTATCAGTATACGGGCATATGGTAATGCCCATATATGGGCATATGGTGGGGGGATCAGCGGTTCTGGAAAGTCCTTTTGCAGTGGTAAACGTTTGTCTGTGGCGAATGTGTGGAGAATGTCTGAAGAATTCGGACAGGTGTGGGGAATTTGCCAAATCAGATTAAGGCTGGGATTGCCATGGCAATAAATTGGCTAATTTGGGTAATTTTCTGGTGGTTCTGGACAACCGCCTATCCGACCGACTCTGCGGTGTGTACACAACTCCCTCGGGCCAAATTTGAAGTCGGTTGGTTGAATGGTTCTCGAGATACGTGGATTACTAGACGTATGTACGTACAGAGATTCCGTGCATTTATTGTAAGAAGATTGTGAACCTGCATGTTTTGGCTTAGCCAGTCAATCTCAGTTTGAGAAATCTGTAAATATTACATCTGGCTCGGTCAATTCGGACTACAATTTTAAATTTAACAGATATTGAGCCATATTTCATGTCCCTCAAGTGGGTAACATTACAAATATTAGTCTAATGCCCCTGTGTGTTCAAAAGGTGTAACGTCTACTCTGCCACATGAACTTCATTAGATATTGCTGGAAATTAGTTGTCACTGCCCAATGCCAACTATGTTGTTTTGTTTTGTTTTGGTATTTACCTGTACCTCTCTTGTGTTTCGTTCTTACTGTTGTTGCTATGTCACCTGAATGTCCCTCTGGAACAGGGCAGGAATTTCAAGGAGGCCATGAAGGACATGGCGGCCCTCGTTTTGGCCTTTTGCCCTTCAAAAAATGATATACCCAAAGGCCACAGTGGCCTTGATGATGTGTCTACACTGCCCCAGTGTGCCAGCTGATTTCACAGTTTCTCCCTTGCTTCTTTTCTGTCAATATTGCTTTTAGACACAGTAGTACTAATAGTTTATTTTGGTCATTAAAAGCATATCAATACAAAGCCTTCATTTGTTGTCATCAAATTACACCAGTGTCTTGTTGAGATTCTGAAATAATGAAAAGCTGTATTTATTTATTTTGTTGATAGTTATACTGTGTATTTAAAATGAAATCATTCTTAACCCTTGAATTCAATTAATACAAAAAAAAAAAGAAGTTTTATTTGATGGCCTCCCTGCCCAGGTATTTGGCCTTTGTGCCCTCAAAAAATGGACTACACCAAAAGTCAAGTGGCCTTGCCCCTAAAACGATGAAATTCCAGGCCTGCTCTGGGATCAATAAAGGTTTATCTTATATTTATCTTATCTCATATTTTCAGGGAACAAGAAAGTGAATACATGTGTTGGAGAAAATGCTGTTCTACCCTGTGAAAATCCCATTATGGATGCTGGCATGGCTGTAGAATGGACCAGAGCAGACCTACCAGATGAATATGTGTATTACCAGAGGAACGGGGAAGAAGATCAGGATGTTAAGAATCCTTCCTACGATAATAGAACGTCACTCCTCAGGGAAGGCAACGTGTCCCTCAAAATCAAAAAAGTGAATTCATCTGATCATGGAACCTACAATTGTAAAATTGATAACACCCAGAAGATCTGCACTGTTCGACTCATTGTTGGTAAGGGAATACATTTTTGTCCATTTTTATTTGACCTATGTCACACCACCGATCTATATGTCCATATGGAGATCTCTGTATCTGTCATTCCATTTTATTTTATTTATTTTGGTTCTTGGCATTTACCTCTCCTGTGTTTCATTCTCACTGCTGTTGCTGCTATGACCTCTGAATGTCCCTCTGGGATCAATAAATGTTTATCTTATCTTACCGATATCTTATCTTATGTAGTAGGGGACTGTCTGTACGTGTATGCATCTGTTGGAGAAAATGCTGTTCTACCATGTGAGAATCACATTATGGATGCTGGCGTGGGTGTAGAATGGACCAGAGCAGACCTAGAAGAGGAATATGTGTTTAACCAGAAGAACGGGGAAGAAGAGACGGATTCTAAGAATCCTTCCTACCATGATAGAACGTCCGTCTTCAGGAAAGAATTGACAAAAGGCAACGTGTCCCTCAAAATCTCCAGAGTGAAATTATCTGATGAAGGAATCTACAAATGTAAAATTGAGAAACCCCAGAAGGAATGCACTGTTCTACTTATTGTTTGTAAGGGAATACATTTTTGTTTTGAGAAATTATGATTAAGAATGTGTTTGTCATCTATGACATCATCTATGAAGTCAGCACTATTACGTCTGTGGTCTCCAGATTTGGACAAGATTTGGGTAAGCCAGATTAGAGTGCGTTTGACTTCCAGTATAAAATTCTTGTTAAAAAAGAAGACGTTGAATATATTAGATATAAGATCATTTTTGGCCTACTGGCAGTGTGCACAAAAGTTGGCACTAATCAGTACACTGGTTTGAAAGATTCAAAATGGTCACCCCTAATTCATTATTACATGATATAAAATGATAATAATAACGAATTTTTTTTACATTTATTTGACATTGATTGGAATATGGATGTTCCAGCGCTCCCCCCCGGTGACCAGAGTAAGCTGTCTAATGTCACTGACACTGAAGAAATGGGTGAGTGTAAAGATTGATTATTGTACAATGTCTTCATTCTAGAGCAGTGGTTCTCAACCTGTGGATCGGGACCCCCAGCTTACCCCAGATTACAATGAAGTGACAATTTAAAGACTTTTAAGACCTTTTTAATACCTAAAAAAGAAAGAGAAGAAAAAAGACCACCACTGCATCAAAAGTAATCAACAAACTATACTATAAAAACTGGTCAAACATTGGCCAAATTGTCAAATAATATAAGAAAGAGACAACATTTTTGAATATAGCCGATCTACAAGCTCACAACGCCTCGCACTGTAAGGTGTTGTGAGCTAGGAGATCTGCTATTTTCACAATATTTATCTGTGGAACAGAGTCAAACAGAATGTAATGCATCAACTCCTGCAATTCCAAGTGCTTGTCTTGGTGTGGGGCCAGTTCAAATATGATTATTTACTGGGGTCGCGGCCTAAAAAGGTTGAGAACCACTGTTCTACAGGAAGGGTCTTCAACGTTTTTGCAGGCCTAGGACCCCTTTGCTGAGAGAGAGATGAAGCAGGGACAACCCACGCCCCAACAACATATATTATATAAAATTGTGTTGTAGATTAAAAATGTTCATAGATTACATAGATAGCTTCATAGAATTGTTTGACAGCGTTGTGTAAATTAATGTGTTTACATATATTTTCTAATAATATGCTGGATGCATGTGTATTTTCAGACATTTAACCACTTAAACACTAGTAAATTTGACTTGATTTGGCTCTGTACTTGGTCTGCTCTTTCACTCTACACCAAATCTCTTTGCCGAAAAAAGGCGATCTACAATCTCACAACGTGATATCAATAGACTTCACCCGTTTGGTTGATCCTGTAAGGGCATCACGTAGCCTACCTCACGGACACACACTCACAGGCACCACACATGTGCATGCACAGCAGTCACCGCTTTAAAAAGAAGCATCACTTTAGGCAGAATCCCTAAAAAACTACCGAAGCAACCACTTCCTCAGCTTCTATAGAAGCTTTGTGGTTTTCTACTACAGGGTGCTCAATTACTGCCCCAAGGTATTACAGCAGTGTTAACAGCAGTAGTAACAGTGGCCGCTTTAAAAAGTAGCAAGTTCACAAGACATTTGTTTAAAAAGTATCTAGTTTACAAGGAATCCATCATGGCAGGAACACATGGCTTAACTAATACAGGGTTAAAATTATGTAGTGTAACATCTCAGGTTAATTATAAACCTGTTTAAACCTAGATTTAGTAACCCTAGATTAATTCTAATCTAAACCAGGATTAATTGAATCCTTGTTGGTGAAACCCAACCAAACTTCTCCCTTCCCTCCTCATCATCTTTCATTCTACTGTATCTCTCTCACTTTCTCCAGTTGGAAATTTTTCTGGGTGGGGTTTGCTTATCAGCATACCCCTCATCATTGTCTTCATCAGTGGCCTGGTTTACCAGAGGCAAAGCATTCTGAAGCTTGTTCACAGCAGATTCCAGAGACCTGACGATGGCGATGAGCAAAGGTGCAGTAGGCTACTACTGCATGCATGAATGAATGAATGAATGAATGAATGAATGAATAATTTTATTTTCGTGTCTGGCTGCCTTTCACAGCCCATCCCTTACGGGATTATTCAGACACAATTTAAAGAACACACTGTATACACAACTCTGATCAAAAGTACAGTTTAGTAGTCTAATTTTCAAACTAGAGAATGCATGTTTCATCCATTGAATTCACACTGAGTTAAGTTGAATTCATGTCAACTTAACTCAGTGTCATTTCAATCAATCATTCTATGCATTTTAGTAAAAGTTTGACTTTTTCTGCAGTTCAGTACAATTTCTGTCTGCTTTTTCCTGTCATTTGTCCAGTCCTGGGAATGGTGTCTCTGAAGGCAGCTCTCCACTGCACCGAAATCGTCCCGACTGGGCCGCGGGAGGCGCTGGAACGCCTCTCCTGGTGACAACCTGCCGACAACCTTTTGTAGGTAGTGGCGTGTTGCCGTCGGCAAGCCCAAAAAAAAGCAACCCGCAACTATGAATATTTAGTGACTTTAGGGACGAGTCGAAATTTAGGAAATGGGGGGTATGGAGGAAAATAGGGGAGGGTCATGCCATTTTAAATTTAGTCCGAGGGAGGGTCAACTAATTTTACTTTGAGTCCAAGGGAGGGTCATGCATTTTTGAATTAATAAAATAGTCCGGGTTTTTATATATATTTTTTTACTACAGTTTTTATGAATTACATTCTCCCCTTCCCCTCATCAATTTTACAAACAAGTTATAAATTATTATAACACCAAACAACCACCCGCCAGAGCGCACACTCCGCACAGGCTGCAATGGATGCGTGGAGATGGCCAGGACGCACAGCGCGCACCTCTGTCAATACGGTAATGGTAGACACCAGTTCTCTGGTTGAGATTCAACATCAAGTGCAACGCTGCACATAACCAGTGATAGGTTAGATTTAAAGCCTATATTCCAGTTTATAATGCGCGGAAGCCAAGCAACACTTTTGACAGAGAGAGGGGGGGGGGGGGCATGAGAGAGCACGCGGGCGCACGAGAGAGAGGGGGGGGGGGGAGCATGAGAGAGCGGGGAGAGAGGGAGGGAGAGAGAACCCGACGTCGGATCAACAGCAATACAAATTAATAACTGCAAACAGATCCAAAGATTAGGCTATCAATATCATACAAAAGCAGAGAGAAGCTGTGTTCTCACCGCTCTGATGGACAATAAATAATCCTTTTGCAAACAATATCCATGTTCTGTTCCTTTGTCAACAATGATCCAAATGGGAAGTTTATTTCAGCAGCTAGAACTGACTGTTTGACATAGATTAGTTTGAGCTGCGCAGCTCCTCATTTCAGTTAATTGCCTTCACCTGCTGCTGTGCTGCTGCGCAACAGGGCAGATCTCCGCCAGGCCAGGTGGCCCTATCCAGGCCCATGAAATTCATAGGCAGTCTACAGTAGCCAATTAGAATGAAATGTGCTAAAACTGACTCATACACTGATACAGAACCATATATAGGCTAAATATTGTCTCAGACTCTCTGTCGGTTGGGAAAACTGTTCCTTTTATTTTAAAACAATTTCAAATGCTGAAAAAACCAATCTACAAGCTATAATTATTAAAAATTAAGAAATACTATATATTAAATAGTGAAAAATACAGAAAATAGGGGAAAATACATAAAATCTCTAATCTGTGATTCTAATGTGATTAATGTGACCCCTACAGTCAGTGAAGTCCAGTGCTGAATGTGACAAATATTGAGACAAATAGGCTATAACCCAATACATAATTTTATGAAATAAATGGGTTATATTTTACAGATAGTTACACTATTCTTGTACTATATTAAAATTAAATCATACCTTAACCTTCAAGTTAAATTAATTATTTCCGTGGACTTATTTCCTGTGTGTGTGTGTGTGTATATATATATATACACACACACACACACACACACACACACACACACACACACACACACACACACACACACACACACACACACACACACACTCTAAATACATTATAAATGTATTCTAATTCTTTGAAAACAGATGCTTCAGTAGAAAAAAACGAAACATACCTGGTCAAATTTGGAGACAGGTGCTGTATCACTATCAGGTGGTGGTGGCACAACTGCCTGCATGTGTTGGCCAGGGGCATGGCCACAATAATCACATGCTGCAATGTCGTTCTGGGTTTCATACACATCACATGTGCACTCCAGGCACCTGCCTCTCATTATACCGCGCTTGTGTTTCATATTTGTTTTTAATACAGCAAGTGTTCTCTATTGATGATGCGTCGCGAGCAGCGCAACTTTTTAGCGGTGCTAACGTCAAGTCTTTCTGACAACTCAACCTTTTTATCAGTACGGGTAGCTCCTGAGTAAATTGTCAGACTCTGAATCCGTGCGCTCCGTCGTCTGCGGTATTGAATCCCACTCAAGTCAGTAATTTTCTGCGATGCAATGTTACTTCTTGCGGTCAATTTATTTACTCGAAGTTAAGGTTAGGAATAAGATTAGTGTATAATAGACATCATTTTAGTGAGGTAAATGTCATTGATATTTTTGGGGGAGGGTCATTCTTTTTTTTTTAATCACTTGGGGAGGGTCATTGATTTTTTTTCCCATTCAGAGGGAGGGTCATCGCATTTTAAATTAGGGCACATATATTTCCTCCATGCCCCCCCTTCTGTAAATTTCGACTGGTCCCTTACAGGAAATCAAGTCGCTTATAGACCGAATTCCTGGCCACGCCCCCTACTTCCGCTCCTGTACCTCACACATGACACTGCCATTTTCAGACTACTCAATGACAAAAACAGTTCTCACTTCACACAACTAACTATACTGTTCAGTATCAAACACCCCACACTGGACTGAACACCCCCCATCCATTGAAAGACAGTTCAGGCACAGGAGACGATATGTAAAGGTAACTCCGCACCAAACAGACTCGTCCAGACTATTGCAGACTACTCCAGACTGCAACAGACTGGTATTCGGTTGGCAAAAGTTGGCATTTAAGTCTGTCAGCCGACTGGCCATTCATGTGCTAATTTGACTTTTAGCCTGCCAGCGTTGCCAGGTCTGCTTATTATAAGCGACTTTGGGCTTGTTTCCCTGCAAAGCCACTTGTTCCCAGCGTTTTTTCTTCACTGACGTGCAGTGGTGTAAAGTAACTAGTACATTTACTCAAGTACTGTACTTAAGTACAATTTTGAGGTACTTTTACTTTACTGGAGTATTTCCAATTGTCTATACTTGTACTCCACAACAATTATTTGAAATGTTTAGTTACTAGTTACTTTGCAGATATAAATCATTATGAAACATACATTAACCACTTTAGCCCTATTTTATACCTATAAGCTATTTGAAAATAGCAGATCTACAAGCTCACAACGTGTTGCGATGCACGCGTTCTGAGCTTGTAGATCTGCTATTTTCAAACATTTTTGTACTTTTACTTTTGGTACTTTAAGTACATTTTTATACCAATACTTTAGTACTTTTACTCAAGTAAATGTTGAATTCCGGACTTTTACTTGTAACAGACTCAGAGTACATCTATTGCATTCAAGCCTGGAATTTCGTCATTTTAGGGGCAAGGCCACTTGGCCTTTGGTGTTGTAATTTTTTGGAGGGCACAAAGGCCAAATGCCAGGGCAGGAAGGCCATCAAAAAAATAAATAAAGATTTTTAAGTCCAAAAATGATTTTTAAGTCCACGGAAATAATGCATTTAACTTGAAGGTTAAGGATGATTGTATTTTAATATATTATAAGAATAGTATAACTATCTGTGAAATATAACCCATTTATTTCACAACATAATGTGTTGGCAAATGACCAATATTTAGTTATATAGGTCTCAATATGTCACATTCAGCCCTGGACTTCACTGACTGAAGTAGGGGTCACATTAATCACATTAGATTCACAGAATGTATTTTACCCACCAGTTATTTTCAATCAAATGAAATGTGAATGAACTTGCACTAATAATGACTTTAGTTGATTTTTCACTCTTTAAAATATAGTATTTCTTAATTATTAATAATTACAGCTTGTAGATTGGCTATTTTCACGATTTTAAATTGTTTTTAAATAATAATAAAAAAGGAACATACAAGATTTCCACCCGACAGCCATAATATATAGCCAATATATGGTTCTGTATCAGTATATGAGTCAGTTTTTGCAGATTTCATTCTAATTGGCTACTATGCCTGAATATGAATTTCATGAGCCTGGGTAGGTCACCCTGGCTTGGCGGAGATATGCCCTGTAGCGCACAGCAGCAGCAGCAGGTGAAAGCAATTCACTTAAATGAGGGTTGTGTTGCACACCAAAAAACTGACTAAAACTGTCACTAGCTGGGTCTGGGTCTCTCTCTCTCTCATTCACTTTTCCATTCTCTCACTCTCTCTCTCCCTCCCTCTTTCTCGCTCGTTCTCTCTCTCCCTCTTTCCGTCTCCTCAATCTCTCGCTCGCTCTTTCTCTCTCAATCTTTCACTCTCCCTTTTTTCTCTCCCTCTGTCTCTCCCTCTCTCTTTCCTTCTCTCTCTGCCGCTTTTTACCTCCCTCTTTCTCCCTCCCTCCGTTTCTCTCTCCCTCTCTCTCCCTTTCTTTCTCCCTCTCTGTTGCTCTCTTTCTCCCTCCCGCTTTCTCCGTTCCTCTCTCTCCCTCGCTCCTGGTATCTCCCTCTCTCTCACCCACTTTCTCCCACCCTCTTTCTCTCTGTCTTCCTCCCCTCTCTCTTTCTCTTCCCTCTCTCCCTTCCTCTCTCTCTTTCCCTCTCTCTCTCTCTCTCTCTTTCTCCCTCCCTCTTTCTCTCCCCCTCTACCACTCTTCCTCTGTCACTATCTCCCTGCTTTACGAGCCTATTCATGCAATGCTTGAACTCCCACTCAGAAGGACATGTTTACATACTTGCGCATTACATATTTATACATAAACACGGATGCATGTGACTCCGTCACTGGACAAATTTACACACCTGCTCCCAATCACCAGCGCAAAAGTAGGTCAAATCAATCAATCTCTCTCTCTCTGGGAGCAACAACAAGAAACAGTGAATGTAGGTTTTCATAGACATGGTCGCTTGTTTCTCTCACATAATCTGGCAACACCGACAGCCCTCTGTTGTCACTGCCACTGCTCTACCAGTCGGCTAAAAAGCTGAACATGTTCGGTCGGCTTTGGGTCGGCCGAAAAGGTCCCGACGGACCCCCCGACGGACCCCTAACCGACTGGCCGACGCTTCCCGAAGCCAATTCGGCCCAAAATCGGGCCGATTAGGATTGGTCTGGAGTTAGCTTAAGGCTCTGCAAGATGGCTACAGTGAGATGCGCAAGAAGCTACTGATACTTGAGATGCATTCAAGACGTTGAAATATCAGAATAACAGGTATAGCTGAAGGAGAGGAAAAAGATAACCCGACTGACTTTGTGTCTACTCTGATTCCATTGCTGTTGGGAGCCGAGCACTTTCCTGTTAAGGTCCTAGTTGACGTAGCTCATAGAGTAGGCCCAAAGCCTGCTAAAGGCAGCTACTCGCGCGCGCTCATTGCGAAGATACACTATCTACAAGTGCAGATGCTTATCACCAAGCTGGCCCCTAAAAAGGCTCCTCTGCGCTACAAAGATGGCAAGGTCTCCATATTCCCTGATCTGCCGACGGAGGTGTTTCAACAACGCAAGAAGTTCCAGGACGTCCGGAGCAGATGCAGGGCCGCTGGCCTGCTAGCCGGTTTCATGGGCCAGCAGACTTGACTTCGCATCACCGTGGATGGAGCCACGCAGTACTTTGATACACCCGAGGCAGCTGGACGCTTTCTGGATAAAAAGCTGGTCATCGTCGTGGAGGAGGAAGACATGAGCGGTGATCCCCCTGCATGATTCTCCTGTCTGTCGCCTTGGGCTGAGGAGCTAAGGGTATGTTAATCACACACGTTATGTTTCGTCCGGCTGGACCTGAGAGAGGTTCTACTTCGCAAGACTTTTTATTTTTGCTTGAAAAAGGAAGCATTTTTAATATTTTATTTATATGAACACCTGGACTTATGCTAGTGTGGCCCACCCAAAAAAAATCCTTTATACTTAGTATGTTATGATTGTTGGTCTCATTATTTCCTTTCTCTTTTTTCTCAAATACTGGTGGGCTACATTAGTTTATGGACATTGGAGTTATTCGAGGGGCTATGCAGCAAGATTTTTCATTTTTTATTATTTTTTCATATATATGAACACTGGGATTAATGCTCATATTCCAATGCAACCTTTTTTTCTCTTTTTTTATTTTTGATATATATATATTTTTTGTACTTCTATTATATTGGATGTCATGGAAACAATTCATGATGATTAGCTTTACTTAGATGGTCTCTATGGACAGGGCTGTTAAAATGCTGTGCAAACTTTAATTTTTTTTCTTCTCTCCCTCAAAGTGGAGGGCAGCACTGAGTATTTGTTTATGGTCATGGCAGGATGCTTACACTTTACAACTTATTTTTTCATCCTTTATATAGTCGTGTTTATATATATGTGTGTATACATTTTTTTTTTCTCTTTGTCTAAAACTCTATATGAACGTTGATCGCAATGCACACATTTTTTTATTTACAGGAGTCTTGTGCGAGCGGCTCAGGCCGGCGAGGGTTTAGGGGTTCGGTTGGTTACAACTGATGTATACCGATTTTCTCAGTGACCGTGTGATTGTGTCACTCTGTTATTATTGTATTTTTTATTTCTTTTTATTGTTTTATTATGGAGCGGAGCCGTGGGTGGGAATTTTACTTATGCCCCGGATTGTATTAGGGAGGTTAGAGAAGGATGCCAATAAGGGGTGTCCCTCTGCTTGGGGGTGGGGGGTGGGAAATCTGTGTTAAATGTTTTGTGTTTTGTTTGGCTGGTGCGCGCCTATTTGGTTCGGCGGGCGGTGTCACTACTTTTCATCCTGATCTGTGTCAATGACACATAGGGCGGTTAACAGGCTACCCAACGGGGCTCTGAGGTTTGTCAGCTGGAATGTAAAAGGACTAGGCAATCCGGTAAAGAGGGCAAAAGTTTTAGCTCATCTTAAATCCTTACAGCCGGATATTATTTTCCTCCAGGAAACACATGCGAAACGCAATGTGCAGTCAATCCTCCGAGCTAACTGGCTAGGCCAGGCATATCATGCTAACTTTGGAGCTAAGGCGATTCAGGAAAAATATTCCATTCACTCAAACTACTACAATAACTGATCCGGATGGTAGATACTTAATTATTACTGGTCATCTGGCGTCTCTGCCTGTGACCCTAGTGAATATTTATGGCCCGAACTTTGATTGCCCGGATTTTTTCAGAAAATGGTTTAATTTAATTCCCGATATACACCATACTAATGTTCTGATTGCTGGCGACGCTAACTGTGTTATGAATGCTGCGCTGGACAAAAGCTCGCCTCTTTCCTTGCAGCAGTCAAAGGCTGGATGTCTTTTGAATACTTTGTTAAAAAATTCAAATGTTGTGGATATTTGGAGATTGGTTAACCCTACAGGGAGAGAGTATTATTTTTTTAGTCCAGTACACAAAACCTCAAGTCGCATTGACTACTTCTTCCTAGATTCTAAGCTTATACCTGCGGTGATTGATAGCACTTATCATACAATATTGGGTAAAATTATAAAACTAAGGTATGAATATAATTCAATTATTACAAAACAGGTCTGCTCCCAACTACTAAACTACAGACAGAAGATTTTTGAAATAGGTGATAAACCACACAAATTACTCGCTAGACTGTTGAGGCAGTCGCAAGCCTCTCAAGCCATTCTCTCTGTAAAAAATAAAAAATGGTGACCTAGTTACTGTACCAAAGGAAATTAATAAATGTTTTGAGGAGTTTTACCGAGATCTATATAGTTCTAAAAGCACATCTAGCCAGGCCGCAATTGATCGTTTCTTAGAAGAATGTGATCTACCTACTTTGGATGTTGAGGCAGTGTCAACATTAGATGCAGATATTACACTGGAAGAAGTGAAGCTCGCTATTCAGCAGTCACCAAATAACAAGGCCCCTGGACCTGACGGTTTTGGGGCTGAATTTTATAAAGCTTATTCTACTCTGTTGGCTCCTCTTATACTTCGTGTGCTGAATAATTCCAAAGAGATGGGCTCTTTACCGAAAGCTCTCTATCATGGTAGGATTTCTCTCTTGTTAAAAAAAGGACGGGACTCCACTTTGGCTTCCTCATATAGGCCCATTTCTCTTCTCCCAATAGAAACCAAAATTTTTAGTAAAATACTCTCCTCTCGCCTCAAGGAACACATAACGAGTATCATTCATTCTGACCAGACCGGTTTTATGCCCAATCGCCACATTCAGTTCAACATGAGGAGGTTGTTTAATGTTATATATAATCCGGCCCGTAGCACAGAGGACGCGGTCGTGATCTCCCTTGATGCTGAAAAAGCCTTTGATCAGATTGAACACCCCTACATGATGTCTGTTTTGACAAAATTTAGATTTGGATTTTTTTTAATTAATTGGATAAAAATTATTTACAATAAACCATCTGCCTCAGTTATTACCAACCAGAATGTATCAGAGCCATTCAGGCTATTTAGAGGCACGCGTCAGGGAGATCCGATCTCGGCTTATATCTTCGCTCTGGCGCTTGAACCGCTAGCGTCAAGAATACGAACTTGTCCAGAGATACATCCAATATTACAATCTGGTACATCGCATAAGATATCGGCATACGCTGATGATGTGGTGTTGTTCATTTCAAAACCAAGGTCTTCCATCCCTCCCTTGCTAAGTCTTATAAATACATTTGGTTCATTTTCTGGGTATAGGATAAATTGGACGAAAAGTGAACTGATGCCTTTGTCGCAGGTTGCGGACCGAACTTTTCTGGAGTCCATCCCGTTTAGGATTGTATTAGATAAATTCACGAGTCTGGGTATAATAGTCACAAGTAAATTGAATCAGTTGCTGAAACTAAACTGGGAGGAAAAGATGAAACAACTAGCGAAAAACATAGAGTTCTGGAATACTTTGCCTATTTCAATGGCCGGTCGCATAAATGCCATAAAAATGGTAACTTTACCCAGATTCCTTTACATCTTTCAGTCACTTCCAATAAGTATCCCTCAATATTACTTAAAAAAATTGGACTCTGTTATCTCCTCCTTTATCTGGTTCGGAAAAACACCCAGAATAGCTAGGCCACATATTTGTAAGAGTAGGTGCGAGGGGGGATTTGGGCTTCCTCAATTCAGGTTGTATTATATGGCGGCGCATTTGAATTGGCTTTCTTTTTGGTATGAGTGTTATCCGGGTTATATTTTGGAGAATATGCCTTCCTGGCTGCGAATTGAGCATTTATCATGTGTAGGGTCGAGTTTACCAGCACTACTCAATAGCCCTACTAAGATTAAGGGAATCAGCTACGGGGACAACCCTATAATTCAAAATTCTCTGAAAGTTTGGTCTCAGGTATTAATGATGACGAAGGCCCCTAAAATGTATCTATATACCCCCATATGTTCCAATCATGCCTTTAAACCAGGAATGGCTGACCCTGTTTTTTTTAGCATGGAGGGAGAAAGGTATTGGTTCTTTGAGAAATGTATATATTGATGACCATCTTGCATCTTTCCAGCAACTGCAGCAATCCTTTCAGCTCCCGGCATCACACTTTTTCCGCTTTCTTCAGCTGAGACACTTTATCAGATCACATTTCCCACAATATGAGCAAAAACCCCATCATCCCGTTCTAGAAGAAATAATGAGAATAGAGCCTTTTAGTAAAGGTGCGGTCTCTCAATTTTATGGCATATTGCAGACCCTGATTAGCCCTTCTTCACATCCCTACAGGGACAAGTGGCAAAGTGAGTTGGGCATGGAAATTTCAGATGACATGTGGGAAGATTGTATCAATAATATACACCGCAGCTCAATTAATGTCAGACACTCTTTAATACAATTTAAAATTGTTCACAGGCTACATTTCTCCCCAACTAAATTGAATACGATTTTTCCCAACTCTTCTCCCATGTGTGGGAAGTGCTCTATTGAACAGGGAACTCTGTCTCACCAATTCGTTACATGCCATAAATTGCAAAACTTCTGGAGTCAGCTGTTCGATTTTCTCTCCAAAGCTTATAAAAGAGTTTTTCCCCCGGCCCCGTTGACCGCTCTTTTTGGAATCGTGGAACCAGGAATGGCTCACAATAAATATGAAAACCAGGCCATCACACTATCCACCCTGCTAGCCAGGAAGTTCATTCTCCAGGCCTGGAAATCGGAGAAACCCCCGACAATCAATATGTGGCTAAAGGAGCTGGGAGGAGTGTTGCACCTGGAGAGGATAAGGTTCACCCTTTCTAATAGGGAACCCCTATATCAGAAGATCTGGGCACCTATACTTGGGCTGCTTGACGAGTTGAACTGAGTGAATATAATGTTGTGTTGCCCCCCTGGGTAGTACCTGTTGTATGCCTTTTTATTATTCAGATTGTGATGCTGTACGTTTTGCCCTCTGGGTGTGTACCTTCATCAGCCTCATGTTGTTTGTATGTCGTTTTATTTAGTTAAGTTGTCTATGTGATTGTTCTGTTATGTATGCTTTTGTTTCGTTTCATATTGTTTTGTATTTCTTATTTCATGTGTCTTGTATTTCTTTTATCTGTGCAAATCGTGTCCCAGCAAATCGTGTCCCAGTCACTTGAGCCCCTGGAACGATCAGCTTTACCTTCCTTCCTTCCATCCCCCCCTTTGCCCACTATACCAGTATGGGAGGTATATAATAGATTGTCTTCCATCAACTGTCATAAATCCCCTGGCCCAGATATGATCCCCCCCAATATTTTGAAAGAGTTTGCATGTGAGATCAGCATTCCTCTTTGTGATATCATCAACAGTTCATTTGATGAAGGGGTGGTTCCTAGACAATGGAAAGAGGCTAGTGTTGTCCCTATACCAAAATCCTCCCCTTGCAACATAGATGAATTAGGCCGATCTCATTAACAGCTCAACTCTCAAAAATATGTGAACAGTTTGCTGGCAACTGGATTCTGAATGACATCACGCCAAATCTAGACCCCATGCAATTTGGCAGCCGACAGAACCGTTCCACAACACACAATCTAGTCAGTTTAATGGACTTTGTGTATAGGACCAGTGATGTTTCAGGCTCAGTGTGCACAGTAATCACAACTGACTTTGCCAAGGCCTTCGATGCCGTAGACCACACAGTGGCAGTGCAGTGTCTCCTTGATCTAGGAGTGAGACCGGGTCTGATTCCATGGATTTGCAGCTTCATGACTGACCGGCAGCAAAAAGTGCGCTACCAGGGACATCTGTCTGATTGGGAATATCCCACATGTGGAGTTGCACAGGGGACCGTATTAGGGCCTATAGTCTTCCTCGCACTGATTAACAGTGCCCTCCAGGATGGACCAAACCACTGGAAATATGTGGATGATATGACTATGGCCCAGTCGTGGAGGTCCAAGGTACCTTGCACCCTCCAACAGACCCTGAATGGTTTGGACATCTGGGTAAACGAGCACAAAATGAAACTCAATCCAAGAAAATGCAAAGTTGTACATGTCACTTTCATGAGACAAAAACCGGCCCTCCCAACACTTTCCATTGACCAAAACATACTAGAAGTCTGTGACACAGTAAAGGTTCTGGGGGTCACCATTCAAGCTGATTTGAAATGGGACAGCCAGGTGGACTATATGTTGACCTCAGCCAATAGAAAGCTTTTCGTCCTATGTCGCCTGAAGAAATTTGGGGTCCAAGACCCTGAATTGGTTTCGATCTACACAGGCTATGTGCGTCCGGTGCTGGAGTATACAGTCCCAGTCTGGCACAGTTCCTTAACTGCTGACCAGACGAAAAGACTGGAAAGAGTTCAGAAACGGGCTTGCAAAATCATACTTGGCCGGAGGTACTCGGGATACATAGAGGCTCTCCGCAGCCTCACATTGTGCACCCTAGCAGAGAGGCGCACTCAACTGTGTCTCGACTTTGCCAGGAAGCTGTTTAAGTCCAACTTCAGAAACTGGCTACCCTGCCTCAGGAAGGAGATCTCTGGTCGCCAAACAAGGAATGGAGATGACCTGGACACTCTACATTGCCGAACTGAGAGATACAAGAAATCACCAATCCCATATATGTGCAGACTTTTAAATGATAGTGGATGTTAGATTGTTTTATGTTACTAGATTTTTAGATAGGCAATTGCATTTTTTAGATTTGAAGTTTTATATTGTAATCAGCAAAATAATTCAGTGTTTTTAATGGCACCTGTCTTTTTAAACATCTGTGATCATGCTGAAATCTGAATAAACAAAATCCTGTTTTCAATTTCTGAAAAATGCCTGTGTGAGAGGAAAAAACTACAATAAACAGATTTAAAAAAAAAAAAAAAAACGTTTTGTTTTGTTAGCAATACCAGTAGGCCTATAAGATATATCACTGCTTGTGAATGTAGTGCATAATAATGACTAATAATAAAGCGAGTTTTTAACTGAATTCTCAGAATTTTTATCATCGGTTGTTATGAAATTTGATAACTTGATTCTGACAGGAGACTTCAATTATCACATTAACAATCCCTCCGACAACTTGAGTTTATGAGCCTTACTCCATCGCTAAATCTGACTCAGCATGTGTCTGGGCCAACGCATGACCATGGTCACACACTGGACTTAGTTTTCACAATGGGCGTGAACCTCAATAATTTATGTTTGGGTGAGTTGTTTCTCTCCGACCACAAATATATCCTTTTTAACATAGATTTTACTGCTGAGACCCAACCCATCATACGTTCTATCCGCTCCCGCCCTCTCAACAGCTCCTCTGCTGAAACATTTTGCTCTGCTTTTTCAGCCCTTAGTAATGATGTAACAGCTCCAACTGCCACCAATGACCTCGTCTGCCATTTTAACAATTTATGTCTGTCTACCCTTGATGTAGTTGCCCCCCTCAAAATAAAAAAGAAATGCGCTGGTGCCGTTAATTCATCCCCATGGATGAACGATGACATCCGCAGCCTAAAAAGGGAATGCAGAAAGATAGAGCGGCGGTGGAAAAAGTCCAAGGAGACAGTCCACTTCATCCATATGAAGGAACTGCTGTCTGCTTTTAATCATAAAATTGAGGATGCAAGATCGGCATATTTCTCAAATCTGATCAATCTTAATAAGAATAAGCCAAAAGCACTTTTTGCCGTCATTAATACTCCGGTTAACCCAGCCCCCCCGCCCCCCAGTTCAGGTCTTCTCTGACGATGATTGTGAACAATTCTTATCTTTCTTTCTGAACAAAGTTGACAATATAAGATCCAAGATAACACCACCTAGTAGCACCTAGTTGACCATCCTCCTCTAGTCCCCTCACTGTCCCAGTTTAATATGATCTCCTTGGATGATCGTTCACCAATCGTGTCACATATGCACCCCTCCTCTAGTCCTGTTGACACCATTCCTACTGCACTCTTAAAATATGTTTTTAACTGTCTAAGCCCCTACTTTTTATCCATCATCAATAGCTCCTTATCCTCTGGTTGTGTGCCTGATCACTTTAAGCATGCCATTATCCAACAACTCCTAAAAAAAACAAGCCTCGATCCACTAGTTCACTCCAATTATAGACCAATCTCCAAACTCCTGTTCATTTCTAAAGTCTTAGAAAAGGTTGTCTGTAATCAACTTTTACATTTTCTTAATAACAATAACAGTTTCAGTCCGGCTTCAGCCAGAAGCACAGCACTGAAACTGCACTCCTCTCTAGTGACATCCTCATGAGGGCTGATGTTGGTTTCGTTTCGTTTCGTTTTATTTGTTTCGAACATCATACAATAAAAAAGTCACAATAAAACAATAAAGTAAAGAATACAAAATATTCTAAAAACTGTTTCAACTATCTCATTGAGCAATAAATCAAAAGGAGCAGGAAGAAGCTAATGCTTATAAAATATCCTACCCCCTATTACAGTTTCATATTTACACAAAATCTTATTAGAAACAATATCTTGAAAAGAAAAAAACTAATAGAAAAAACAAATGTATACATTTGTACTTCAATACAACTTCACCATGCACAAACCTATCCATCACCATCAACAATTCACATTAAAATTTCCCTCCTCATTACTATACTTCTTAAAAAGGCTTTTCTTATATTGATGTTTAAAATGTGGCATACTATTGCTTTGTTTTCTTTCTTCCTGGAGTTCATTCCACAGTGTAACCCCGCAGACTGAAATACACTTTTTTGTGTAGTGCGAGCAAAAGGCTGCTGTAAGTCTTCCTTCCTTCTTAGGTCATATCTTCTGATGGCAATTTATATCCTTTTAAGCTTTAGTTATTAAGATCATATGTGTGTGTCTTCACTACTATTGTTTCATTGTTGTTCATATATACACCGAAAGAAAAAAAATTATTACCCTATGAAATCATTATAGCCCTGTTAGTATTATATTCTTAGAAGTACAGTTATGGTGATAAATATTATCTATTCGCATAGCGGAACTCTGTGTGTTATCTCCCAGTAGACAAAATTCACTCCCACTCTGGGCCGACACTGTGAGAAAGAGAGGATTACAATGGTATCAGCATCTACTTTTTAGGGAGGTTGTGCTTGCATTCCGCAGGTGCGAGGGACTCGGCCTGTGAGAACCCAAGGTCTTCGGCTGAACCTGTAAATCAAGGGGGGCCACTCGCACACCCTGGGAAGAGAACCTGTGGGAGGTGGCTGGACCCGTGGGATCCAAGGTCATGATTCAGCTCGCAAATCAGCACAGGGATGAGGCCCATCTGCACGCCCTGATGAAGAACTATGGTGGACCAACAGCGACACCTGTTGATGACTTCTATTGACAACTTTTTATTATAACATAGGACATACAGTATATAAAGGCTCCAGGGAGACATAGCGGGGCTCAGACCTGAATGAACTGACCTCGAAGTAACTTGTTGCTGCTAAGGCCAGTTAATGGGGAGCCCAGAGATCTCTGTTAAGTACATTTCTATATTCAATCTGTAATTATTTTAACTTACTGCTTTATTATTAAATACACTTAATTTTGACAGTCTTGTCTGCTCTTAATTTCACCAATTCAACGGACGCGCGGAGACGTGTGATCTGAAGGGTTACAAATTATTACATTGCACAATTTGTCTGTTGTCTTAGCCCAGTCTCCGAACACTTCCTACTTCTTTATCTTTAAACATTTTCTGAAGGTTCTTTGGGAGTAAATAATTCCTTGCTTTAAAAACCATCAATACAGATTTAAAATTGACAAGGTCCATAAATGTTTTGATATTTGACTGTAAAAACAAAGTATTTGTGTGCTCAAGATAACCAACATTGTGAACTATCCTTATTGCTCTTTTTTGAAGTGTGCATATCCTTTTTAGGGAGCTCTTATAGTTGTTACCCCATACTTCCACACAATAGTTCAAGTATGGTAGGATAAGTGCACAATAAACTGCTTCAGGTCATCCCCAGAACAAAATATATTTGTGTCGTCAGCAAAAACAAAAAAATGTAAGTCATTAGAAACTCTACAAATATCATTAATATATAAGATAAATAGTTTGGGGCCCAAGACTGACCCCTGAGGGACACCACAGGAAATATTAAGACACCTGGACTTATGATGGCCCAACTGTACGAATTGCTGCCTATTTTCTATATAGCTTTTCAGCCAGTCAAAAACCACCCCTCTGACACCATATGCTTCCATTTGTTTTAGGAGTATTCCATGGTCAATTGTATCAAATTGGTGAGTGTTCAGTGCTGCTGCTGCTCGACTTAAGCGCAGCGTTTGACACAATCGATCACTCCATCCTTCTAAATAGGCTTCAACAGTGGGTGGGATTAAACGGGTCAGCCCTGGAATGGTTCTCCTCCTATTTGTCAGGGAGAAGTGTGGCTGTCGCTGTTGACAGTTATGTGTCCTCCTCAGCTCCCTTGACCTGTGGGGTCCCCCAGGGCTCCATACTTGGTCCAGTCCTGTTCTCCCTATATATGCTCCCCCTTGGTACTCTCATTAACAGCTTTGAAGGTATGTCATATCATTGCTACGCTGATGATCAGCTGTATCTCTCATTCAAGCAAAACAACCTCAGTAAACTCACAGTCATGCATGACTGTTTAACCGGTATTAACAATCGGATGGCACAACATTTCCTACAACTTAACCCAGATAAAACTGAAATCCTCATCATAGGCCCTGAGTTTAGCTCAGATGTAATTGGGCTGTCCCTTGGTCCACTGGCTACTAATGTCAAACAGACAGCAAAGAACCTGGGTGTCTTTTTCAACAACCAGATGAACTTTGAGTTCCATGTTAAAAAGGTAACTCAGTCATGTTTTTACCATCTGTGCAACATTAATAAAATAAAATCAATTCTCACGTCTCAAGACCTGGAAAAAATCATGCACGCATTTGTCACTTCCCGTCTTGATTACTGCAACGGACTCTACACCACTCTGAGCCGTGCGTCACTATCCCGACTTCAACTAGTACAGAACACGGCGGCCAGAATTCTCACCAACACCAACCGCAGAGCACACATAACACCAGTGTTAGCCGCACTTAACTGGCTACCAATTAAGTCCAGAATAGATTTTAAAATGTTGTTAACCACTTATAAAGCACTACATGGGCTAGCCCCACTTTATATTACTGACCTACTGCCCCCTAAGGACAATGTGAGATCCCTAAGGTCCTCTGACAAAGGCCTTTTGAAGATACCCGCGTCCAATCTCAAAACAAAGGGTGACCGGGCCTTTGCAGTGATTGCTCCCACACTGTGGAACGCCCTTCCCCTGGCATTAAAAAATGCTGAGTCTGTTGAAGGTTTTAAGAGCATGCTTAAAACACATTTGTTTCGTAAGCCTATGAAGTTTTACCTGACTCACATAGGTCAATGCTTTGTTTTTATCCTTGCTGTTTTGTACTTTTTCACTATTTTGTACTATAATACCCTGTTTGTATCTTGTTAATTGTGTGTATTTTGTGTTCCATTGTACAGCACTTTGTAACACTGTTTCGAAAGGTGCTTTATAAATAAAATGTACTTACTTACTTACTTATTCAGTACCAGCTGTGTTAATGGTGAATGAGTGGTATCTGGGTGTGACTGGTAACTAGTAGGTTGAACCTCGCAGGTGATTGGCTCCTGTCTTCATCGACTGGAGTATAAAGCTGCATACACTGTTTAATAGATGTCTTCCTCCTGGCCTTCCAGATTCTAGCATATTTACAGATTCACCCAAATATAACATTTGTAGGTCTATATTGCCAGGTTTATTATTTTTTTCTATTAAAACTTTAAATATGAGACACTTTAATGTTAGCAAATAAAGTAGATAGGCCTATAGCTCCAGTACATTGGTAGAGGAGACAAAATGTTAATAGTTCTAATGCGTGTGCACTGTGCACATGCATCTGTGTGTGTGCTCATACTCCATTTTCAGCTTTTTTTTTTTTTTTTCATAAATCAACGCTATAGAGCATCGCAGTTCCCGCCCACTTCCTGGTTTTTCCTGGTGCCGGAAGAAAAAACTCAATGCATTTTTCCCATTGACATTTGCAAAAATATTTATATCTATTAATTTAAGCCTCGAATCAAGCCATCATGACATCACATGAATCATGACCATAAAACGTTTTTTTCTGTGATTTTATTTTATTTTATATTTAATTATATGATATACTATATTTAATAAATACCCTTGTTTTGCCGTTTAAAAAATAAATAAATCACAGAATCAAACGTTTTATGGTCATGATTCATGTCATGTCATGATGGCTTGATTCGAGGCTTAAATTAATAGATATAAATATTTTTGGAAATGTCAATGGGAAAAATGCATTGAGTTTTTTCTTCCGGCACCAGGAGGGGGCGGGAACTGCGATGCTCTATTGAACACCCTTTACGTGTAAAGTAAAAATGTAAAAAAAAATAAATAAATCTAAACATTTGAACCAATGAAAAGTATTAAAAAGCGCCTCTGACGAAACCTCCCAACTCCATTGGATCCTCAAACTGTCCGTCAAAAACAAACAACTCCCACTCTCTACACTGCTGCAGCCTTTTCACAACACAGAACAGAGCGCGCTGCGCAGTGAACGAGGAGGAGTATCATGTAAACAAACTCCCCGTAGTCTGTTAAAACTATGCAGTGTACCTGTTTATCAAACTTAGCACTGACGCTAATGTTATGAAAACAAGTAATTATATTTCTAAAATCTATGAAGTGTTTAATGAAGAGAGCAATGTGACAAGAAGAAAGGAGTTGATAGCATTTCTGTCGTGACTCGCGCTAGTTCTACTGAAACTCCAATTCTGTGAACCCCTCTTTGCAAAAGTATTTGTAATATTTAAAGTCCTGTTTATTATTGTTGGCCTATATAAGTGTCATGAAGCATCAGGGCATTCATTCACACGTTGTTGTGATGCATTGTGAGCTTGAAGATCCATTGTTAGCTTTTGGAAATTTGTACCCTTTTGAAACCTCTCCCTCAGCAGCAAGTGGAGCTATTGTTGTTTGGACACCTAACTCCATTTCAGCTTGATTTCTGCTCGTCTGAAACTACTATCTCCACTTGCGCTGGATTTGGTGATAATATAATGACACATGCAAGTATCTGACGATATATAAAGTCACTATACCAACTTTGATGAGGCAGTATTGCTTTGTTTTAAAAATATAAGGTTTTCTTCATTTCCTGAAAAACGTATAGGCCTATTTTGTTTTTCCTGAACAATGAGCGTTTTGGAGTTAGCAGGTTCGGGCTGGACAGCAGAGATATACTGTATAGCTAGCTTGTATATTGATGATGAATTGCATTGTATGTCTTGCATATCTTGATTATGAATTGAATGCATTTTTTGTTACCCTTTTACGCATTGCTTGCGTAATTGTGCCTGCTGTACTGTATTCAATCAAGACTATACATATGGTAATGGATTCTTATTTTGATATGATTTTGTACCGTAGTAAATTGACACGTTGGCTGCCTCTGTGTGTCTCTCTGTGTTATTTGATGGAAATGTTTACATCGATTTGTCAATTATTTAATGTTTTGTACTAGTAGCCTTTATGTCTGGTTTGCAAAACTAGCAACTATTTGCTTGGCTAACAGCTAATGTGGCAAGGCTAACCCTCCTGGACAGATAGTATGTACATATGATGTTCAGTTATTCCCATGGTTACCGTATTCCACCTCTGAATCTGCCAACAAATCTGCTTTTATTTCCTGTTTTTACCAGCTTGTGTCACTGGGTGAAAAAGGTGATATACCTGGATACGTGGGCAAGGCATACATCCACCCAACATAAATGATTGGTGGGAGTTTTTCAATGAATGCGGGAGAGGACTGTTTACCTTCAAATGCCTTTAAGATACCTGGATATGCATCTCTCTTTTCTCTGCTAGGGAAACTTCCTTACATATGCAAATTAGAGGTTTGTTCAAACAATGGGAGGTGTGGGGTTCAGAGTGGGGGGGGGGCAGAGAGAGAGAGAGAGAGAGAGAGAGAGAGAGAGAGAGAGAGAGAGAGAGAGAGAGAGAGAGAGAGAGAGAGAGAGAGAGAGAGAGAGAGAGAGAGAGAGAATAAGAACACAAACTATTGCACAATTACTGATTAAAAACAATGAGTGAGATATGTGTGTGTGTGTGTGCACACACACAGATCAGAGTGCAGTCTTGGGGCAAATATACTTTGCTCCACTACAATTATTTGAAAACTTTAGTTACTATTACTTTGCAGATATAAATGGTTACATTATAAAACATACATTAACCATTTTAGCCTTATTTTATACCTAGGCTATTTGAAAATAGCCGAGCTTGTAGATCGTCTATTTTCAAACATTTTAGTACTGGTACTTTAAGCACATTTTGATACCAATACTTTTGTACTTTTACCAAGTACGTTTAAGGGTCATTAAATGGTTAAAATGATATCACAAACAAGGCTTACTTTATGTGTGTTTTCGTGTGTATTTTAGGGGTAGAGATTTACATGCAGGCACAACATTTGCATGAAAGGTGTTGATGGGTTCAGGTCTCTGCAACAATATAGGAGCACCGCCTCTATCACCACATTAACCACTTTAGCCCTATTTTATGCATAGGCTATTTGAAAATAGCCAATCTACAAGCTTGTAGATCTGCTATTTTCAAACATTTTAATACTTTCACTTTTGGTACTTTAAGTATATTTTGAATACTTTTTTCTACTTTTACTCAAGTAACATTTTGAACACAGGCCTTTTACTTGTTTTATTATTTTTAGTATTAGTATTTTTATATTGTGGTATTGCTACTTTTACTTAAGTAAAATATCTGAGTACTTCTGCCATCAATGCTAAAAATACAGGTTACCACCAGTCATGTGGTTAAACTATTTAGTTTGTTTTCTAGTCTAGGCCCAGTAGTGCTCAAAAGAACAAAATGTTATGGACTTTTACTTGTAACAGTAAGAGTATTTCTACATTACACTACTTTTACTTAAGTATAAAATGTCAGTACTTTTTTTTGTGCTTGTTGTTTAGTGCAAAGTATTAGTACCTCTACATAACTTTTAACTTGTTAAAACTAACTAAACCTAGTAAATAGTTTATTTCCAGTCTCTCTCTCTCTCTCTCTCTCTCTGACTGCCAACATTTAACATGCACATTTCAAAGTGGGAGGGGAACCTGTGTGTCTATCCAATCAGATTCGTCCAAACAGAGATTTCAAACTTTCGAACTGTTTGGGCGGTTGGGTGAATTCATTCTACTCACATTGTACTGCTGGCCTGTTGATGTTTTCGGACTAGCTTTGTAAATGGTAAGCTGCTATTTTATCTAATTGTAAATCATTAGTAGGTTTTACTGTTTATTGTATTTACTTTGATCAGTTCTCTACAGTTTGTTTGATCAGTTGTAAGCTAGTGTTTCTTTACCTGTATGAGCTCAGATTGTTTTAAAACATGTGGCCTAGCTAAGTGGCTAGTCAATTCATATGCCATGATTTAATTTGTCAGCATAATGCAGTAATAGTAAAATACACAGACTTTATAAATGTTTGTAACTAAAGCTTTGTAGTTTGTCTTTACTGTGGATACATTGAATACAATGGAAAAGCATTGCTTCATCCCACTAACCCCTAAAATTATATTTGCAGGGAGATTTCCATTGTTTTCCCCACTGTTGACGAGGAAGTTTTAAAAGGTACACACCCACACTCTTCTTCTTCATTTAACTATTTTTGTGAACTCCTGTTTCAGTTGAAGTTTTCTGAGTTTTAATTGCTGTTATATATTTTACAGTTGTTGGCATCCAGGGGTACATGTGTGAGGACCTTTCGGAGTTTTAACAGGTAATCTCCAGTACACACTCTCTTCTTCTTTTTTCTTTCTTTCTTCTTTTTGTTTAAGGCTCGCAAATTCAGCAAGAAATGATGTACTTTTACTTTGATCATTTAAGTATACTGCTACTTGCATGTGTTTTGGGGCGAGCGTTTTGGTATTCCTTTGGTGCTTTGCCAAAAGCATTGATTTCCTCAAATTAACCTTTTATAATCATGCTGTTTACAGGAAGCTGTGAGGCATCTACACAACTCGGAGAAGAATAACCACAAATACAATCCAAAAGAAGCGTAAGTAACTAAATTCAACTATATCACAATCATGCTTTAGTAAGGGGAGACCTTGCCCCCGATTCGATTTGTAGTGGGGGATAGTGGGGGGAGGTAGGCCTGTGGATTGGGTTCCTGTCCTGGTGAAATGTTTTAACTGATAAAGAAAAAATTGATAAAAACTAACACGGTTCTTCTCTTCCAACAGGGTAAATTCTCCACATAATATTGATGTTGCGGCTCATCTTTTAGGAGAACTAAGCATTAGTTTCTGTAATGTTGATCCTGTTTTTATAAAAGGTAAGCGCACATGCATAATACACTCACAGTATTCACATAAGCTATTTGCATCTTAATAGAGTGGGCTAGACCTGCAGAAGCCAGCAAACCTGTATTTCTTATGCACAGGAGAAAGCAAAGGTACAGTAGTCTATGAGGACACGACAGAGAAAATTACGGGTAAGTGAGGAGAGCAGTTTTGGTAGGCCTCACTCACACAGTTAAAACAATTTCTTAGTTTTGTGGTTTAATTGTAATTCTATTTTTTTTGTGTTGGTTTTTTTACAGTTGTTTGAGGGCAGGAGATCCGTGTTGCGGCCTGCTGAGGAAATTCTCTGGAACAGTACTGCAACCAAAGAGCTCATGTCTGATGAGGAAGATGGCTTCGAAGATGGTTTGCCAGTATGGTTTATCAGACCTCCACCAGGAAGAAGTTCAGCGCTTTCAAAGCTGTGCAAGGAGCTCCAGGAAAGAAGACCCCCAGGACCTCGTTCCAGACCCCGCGTTCTCCAGAACACAATGCTTGTGGTTGACGAGTTCGAGGACTATAACGGGTCTTTTACACTCCTCCAGCTGTAGGACACAGCAAGGACACCCAAGATATATATTTGGGAACTCCAGCGGCGTATAGTGTCAGACATTTAATTGGATGCCTTGCTGCCTTTTTGTATTTATTTTTGGGTGCATCAGCACCTTTTTATTAGATTTTATTTGATTTTTTTTTACACAAGTATAAGTGACTTTTTTCCCCTCATGGCACTACTTGCTGACTATATACCAGTGTCAGTCTACTTTATGTGGATTATGCGGTCGACACACAATGACATTTTGCACCTTAATCCCATGTATAACGCACTTGACTTTTGTCTTTTATTGTGTTTTTTTCCCCTAAGCACCTTAACTAACGTCCATAAGTATATCATGCACAGTATAAATTGTTGCTATCTTCACGCACACATCTTATCTCAGGTACTAGTGTAAATATGTAGACACGAATTTCACCCAATTTTAACCCAATTTAACCCAAGATTAGACTCAAATCTTTGCTTCTGGGGTCCCTGGAACAAAATCCAGGGATTCTTTGAAACATTTGATTTTATCTGTGTGCTCCTGTTCCATTGTTTTGTATAAATAATGTTTTTCTTTTTTTGGATCAATAAACATAATTACATGAGTTCTGCCTATTTGTTTTTCTATATTGTGTATGTGTATGTGTGTGTATATATATATATATATATATATATATATATATATATATATATATATATATATATATATATATATATATATATATATATAAATAAATAAATAAATAAATAAATAAATAAATAAATTAGTGTAGGTGGGGGTGGGGAACTATGAACCACCCCTCCCAATGGGGAATTAGCATGCAGAATTGTGGGGTGGGTGGGTGGGGTTATAAGCCACAGCTTCCAATCAAATGTGGTTTTCTGCACATGCTCAGAAGTGGTTGGGGTGGGAGTGGTGGGAGGGGTGGGGTGTGTGAGGTCCTTGCTGGCAGACACCACAGGGGGTAAATGCAAATGAATGTCTCAGAAATGGTACATTTACCTGGACATGTGGGAGGTATGTGGGAGGTGGTACATTAATGAATGAGGGCAACTTACACACACATACTCCCGTAAGTATCAGGGGTATGCCTGATGAATACCCTCCCAAAATCATTGCTTTTCACCCAGTGTGTGAAGTGCAAGCTGGTCTATATTCAGTCGATGCACTAGTACTGACTTTTTCATCACTTTCTCGTTACAAACTCCTCATTGGCTATTCTTAAGCCAATGGGGAGCCCGCAATGCCTTCCCATACCCTGAACCCGTTCACCTGCAGCAATGTTGTTTTATTTCTGTAAAGCCGAAGTCAGAGAATTCTTTATGAATGCAGAATGTTATTTAATTATGAAAACAAAGTTATTACAAACAATTGTTTGCGTGAATGACTTATAGATATAGCGCAGGTCCTTATTGTCAGTTATTGATATTTGATTATTACCTCTGCCCAGGTGCATACAGGTACATTTTCCTAATGATCTTTTCCCATTCATTACATGATACTCAGTCACTAAAGTCACCTTTACTAGTTTGGTTCCATACCATTCATACAATTTCCAACATACAAGACGACTAAACATAAAAAACTAAAAACCAACATGTGTATATAGAACCTGCTACATCTCAAATAATAAACGGTTAGTCCAACTGCTATTCATCTAGCTCTTTATGGAGAACTTGACAGGACGCTACTAATATAAACACAAATCTATCAGGGTGCTCGTTTTTAAGTATAATTTTTTTGTTTGTTTCAAAGTGCAAATAAAAACTAAAAGAAAAGTCGTATTACATATTAAATTAATATGTTTACGTAAAGACGAAGATGAATAACTCCCACTCCTTTTCCACAAATACATAATTACCTGCTGGCCGCTATGCCATAAGCCATGTATGTACAGTATGTGTGTGTGTGTGTGTGTGTGTGTGTGTGTGTGTGTGTATATACACCCTCCTCATGAATGTAACAAAAATATACTCTTCATACGTACAGTATATCAAATGGCCATTATGTTTTTTTTTATATCCCCTCATGAATGCACCAAAATGACTCTTTTATCAAAAATATGTATATAACACATATCAAAAATATATCCTCATGTGAGCCAAAACAATTTCACTGACACCCATTGCACCACAAATACTACAAATGTCACCGTTTGTTGCACAAACATGATTTTATCGCCAAATGCTCTCGTGAATCGTGTGACTTTGACCTTCAAACAGGATTAATTAAACTGAATGGTCTGTGTGGTTAAGCAAACGCAGATCAAACAATATTTTATTTGTCTTTGATAAGCTTAACTGAAAACTGCTGATAAAAACAACTTATTCACACAAGGAATTAACAGTCACACTTTTGTGGATTACAGTAAAATTGTAATGACAATCACATTCACAATAACTTAATTCAGACGTGTGCTGAAAACTCATTGCAATGGGGCGCTTGGACACTATACACAGCGTTTGCATCATACTCTCTAGCCTTTGATTGCCTTTCAATAAAACCATATTTGATAAAACATAATTATTATCACCCACATATTGCTGATTATAGAGAATGCTATATGATTGTAATCCGTTATTTATTTCCTGCGCAATGGATTAATAATACTGAAGTGTGTATTTTGGAGCGAATGACATCGTGCAGCACAAATCATTGTCTTCTTTGAATAGACTTTCATCTTATGTAAACACAATTGACACAAGGAATTGACACTCACTGATTATAGGAAAATTAGAATCACAGAGCCTAGTGGAGAATTAGGTGCCTTGTGCGTAATTAGCGGGTTGTGCCAAGGGATAGCGCTGGTCGGGAGATAGGGCCCACTCACACAGAATAGTCTAGCATTATCTACTGCGGTAATGCAGTAGAATATTAACAGTAGAATATACAGGTTAAAAATGGGGGGGAAACATAGAACCTTCTGCTTCTATTGCAGTGTTTGGAGTTGTTCCCCAAGAAAGAGATGATTAGTCACCAAGTAAGGAATATGATAGCCTTTGCATCACTTTTGGCTAGGCGTCTGATACTGCTTAAATGGAAAGAAAAACTCCCACCAACTTTCAAATCATGGGTTAATGATATTATGCATCACTTGACTTGAAAATTCGCTACTCCACAAGGGGGTGTGCTCTGACATTTTACACCACCATTTTTTTTTTCATGAAGGTGGTTGCTTGTTTCTGGCGCACATCTGGCAACACAGACCTGTCTGCTTGTCAACCCTGACGTGGCAACCCAGATGCCGACTCGTGTGTTGTTGTTGTGGGGAGATTACAAAAGCGGCTGCGTGGTGTTGGTTGTCTTTGGGATGTACATGGCACGTGAATGACGGACATATTACCGTGAGTGTGGTGTGATAGAGACATGACTAAAGTGAAAGCAACGGCGCGGGTTGAAGCGAGGTGGGCGCGTGTGTTGTTGTTGCGGGGAGATTTCAATAGCGGCTGCGTCGTGTTGGTTTCGGTTTGGCTCGGCGGTGCTCACGCTAAAGGGAACAAAATGGTGTACCCGTAATGTTGTCAGTTTGTGCTGTTCGCAATTAATTATGCTCCGAGGAGGCAAATGTGTGGTGAGCAATGAAAAGTAGCCTACGGCACCTGTCAATTAATCATGCACGTTGTGGCTTGTGTGGTTAGTGACAGTGATATGTTGTGGTTGTGTTAATGGAATGGAAACAATGATAATGGAAGTGAATGAGTGAATGAGTGAATGATGACGGAAGACAGGACTTATCTGCAATGTATTATAGGATAAGATGATAGTCTATTCAAAGAAGACAATGATTTGTGCTTCGCAGTGCCATTCGCTCCAAAATACACACTTCAGTTTTATTAATCCATTGCGCAGGAAATAAAGAACGGATTACAGTAATATAACATTCTCTTTAATCAGTAACATGTGGGTGATAATTATGTCTATCAAATATGGTTTTATTGAAAGGCAATCAAAGCTAGAGCGTATGATGCAAACGTCGGGTATAGTGTCCAAGTGCCTCGAGTTATTGCGTAACTATAGGTTACTAACCTAACCCCGGTTATATGATATATGGAGCGAGAGTTTCGCCTATGGGAGAGCGCCCTCTGGCGTGAACATAAAAGCATTACTTGATACTCTCCGGGCAGTACTCTGATTGGCTGGACTTAGATGTCTTTCCTGTCTGGAGGTCCCGCCCTCCCCAGGAGACATCTACTTCCTCCTTTTCAAGATAATCGTTTTCCTTCTCGTTCTCCTAACAAGAAGGATGTTGTGGGCGAAACTCTCGCTACATGTATCATATAACCGGGGTTACGCTAGTAACCTCTAGTTATATTTCTATATATTGCTTCGAGTTTCGCCTATGGGAGCGAATTTGATAAACTCCCGTATTGTTATCCCGAAGTCAGAGGTCACAGCCTCAGGTACCGCCCGGTGTCTGGAGGCCACGCGTGGGAACGTATGCGCCCCCAAGGCGCAGTCACGTCCCACCCGTAAAAACCTACCAAGGTCAGAGGTGAAGCTCGGCCTGCGGCACACCTTAGGGCCTGAATAGAGAACTCTAAACAGTGTCCCAGATACTGCCTGGAGCCTGGAGGCCACGTTTAGGACTGTATGCGCCACTGAGGGTGCAGTAACATCCAAACTGTACAACCTCACGAATGTGCTGGGCGAAGCCCAGCTGGCAGCATCACAAATGGCCTGAATAGAGACACCTCTAAAAGCAGCCATTCCCCTGGTGGAATGCGCCCGCAATCCTTCCGGGGGCAAAGTGCCACTACTGGAGTAGGAGGTTAGAGGGTTCTTGGGGATATACCCAGGTCTGGGTTTAAGCACCATCCTCGTCGCCCCCTCACTGAACTGCATGCACTCCTCGTGCACTGATAGTGCATGGAGGTCACCGATCCTCTTGGCCGAGACCAAGGCCATCAGTAGCGCAGTTTTGAGCGTTCAGTGTTGCAGGTCAATCTGGCCCAGAGGCTCGAAGGGCGCCCTAGACAGGGCGTCCAGCACCAGGCCCAAATCCCAGGATGGTACCCGGGACTTGGCCACTGGCAGGAGGCGCCTCGCCCCTTTCATGAACGTCTCACCAGATAGTTCTGACCCACCGTGTCGTCACGCAGGCCTAAGTGACAAGCCGAGATGGCTGCCAGGTAGACCTTCACCGTGGAGAAGGCCCTTCCCCTGTCCATTAGGTCCTGTAGAAAGGACAAAATGACAGGCACTGGGGCCAAATAAAGAATGGTGTGAGTCTTCCCACATCATAACTCAAAAGAGTGCCTCGGGGCCCAGGTTCATCCGCCAGGCCCAGAGACTCAGGTCCTCTGGGTGTGGGCACAAAAAATCGCCTCCAGCCTGCGCTAGCATGTCCCTGCGTAACGGTAGCGGCCAAGGACGATCCTGTAGTAGAGTAGTGATTTCTGAGAGCCAGTGGCCCCATGCTGGGGCCATCAGTATCATCCTCAATCCCTCTATCCTCACTCTCTCGAGTGTGGGAGCAATGAGGGATAGCGGGGGATAAGCGTACAGAAGTGTCCTGGGCCATGCGTGCGCTAGCCCGTCCAGGCCCAGAGGCGCCGTCCCCCTCACTGAAAAGAACAAGCGACATTTTGTGTCATCTTGTGAGGCAAACAGATCTATCTGAGGTCGCCCAAAACGAGACCAGATCTGCTCTGCTATGACGGGGTGAAGTGACCATTCCGCGTAATGACACTTCCCACCGGATAGCAGGTCTGCCCCTCTGTTCTGGAGCCCTGCCACCTGTGACGCTCTGAGAGAGAGCAGTCGTGGTTCGCTCGAGATTAGCAGTCTGTGTGCCAACTCGTGCAGCACGCAAGACCTCGTGCCTCCTTGCCTGTTGATATAACACAGCGTCGACTTGTTGTCTGTCTTGACCAACACGTGACGCACACGCAGGAATGGGAGAAAATGGCGTATGGCCAGAAACACGGCCAGGAGCTCTAGGTAGTTTATGTATTGGGTCTAACGTCGGTGGTCCCATAAACCCCTGGCTATCCTGACGTTGTAGGTGGCACCCCACCCTGTTAGGCTGGCATCCGTGGTGATCACTTCCCTGCCCTGGAGGTGAAACCCTGACTCCCTCCACTGATCGAGGGCCGTCACACTCTCTTGTGTGACTAACACTGTGTGACTAACACACACACACGGTGTACAGCCTCGCCATGCGTATTAGCACGATGGCCGAGGCCATTAGACCCGTCATTCTCATGCATGTTCTGAAGGTGACCCTGTGGCCCACCTGGAACTGCAGAAGGCATGACTGAAAGGACCAAACCCTTTCTGGCGATAGGCGAGCTGTAAACCACACCGAGTCTAGAGCTATGCTTATAAAGGATGTGGTCTGCGCTGGTATTAACACGCTCTTTTCGTGGTTGATCTTGAAACCTAGTTTCAGTAGATGATCCACTACTCTCCGCGTGTACTGCTGCGCCTCCGGGTCTGCTTGCAGTAACCAGTCGTCTATGTACATAGATAGGCGAATGCCCTCTCTCTGGAGGTGGGGGGGGCGATCGTACATTTGACGAACACACTCGGGCTGAGTGACATGCCGAAGGGCAGTACCGTATACTCGTACACCTTTACCCTGAATCCGAAGCTGTAGCCCGCCCCCCCTTCTTTTTGACCAGGAAATAGCGGGAGTAGAACCAAGGGGCCAGCCTGACATATTTACAATGAGGCCGATACGGAAGAGAGACAGTTCATATGAATGGCCTGTATGGCGCTGTTTTACCCCTGCAAGTGTCAGAAGGAATATTCTCTCATTGTAAGGTTGGGTTTTTGATGAACTTTAGACTAGATTTTCTTACCTTAATAAAAATTGTCATAAATACTATATGCTTCCAGTCGCTAGTTTAAAGTCTCCTTTCAATCATCATGATATGCGTTTTGCTAAATTATGGTCCCATTTATTCTAAAATTGACGATAAAGTAGGCTATGCTCCAGGAGGGGCGGGATGATTTGATTGACAACCTACACAACCAATAGCATTCATTCCCCGCCCCCGCTCTTGATTGACAAGCTACCCAACCAACAGCATTCTTTGGGGATTGTTTTCCGGTTCCCTGGTCACATGTCTGGTCTCAAGCAATAGCGGTTGAGTTCCGACGTGCCCAATGGTATATATTAAAGATGGCGGATTTCACTTTCCTGAACAATCGGCTTCATTTGCGGTCTGTAGAAACCAATGGGTGACGTCACCGTTCCCTTTGTCCATATTTCTTACGGTCTATGAGTAGAACCCGCTGTTGACCTGATGTTTTGGCACCCCTATTATGGCTCTTTTTTCTAATAGGGAGAGAACCTCTGCTTGTAGTATCTCGCCCGCCTGGCCCCCGGAAACGGGGTTGCTGGCCGCCCTGGCCAGACCCACTGGATCGTCTGTTGGCAGGGGGTGGTGGAGACGCCATTGGCCGTGAGTTAGAATGGGCTGGTGGTGGCGGGGCTCGGCGAGGAGCAGCAGCGGTGGCCCGGGGTGCCCTAGCGGGGAGACAGGCCTTCATGGCCTCGCTCTCTTCACGCCGTAGTTTCCACCTGGCGATGATTCCCGACATCGCATCCCCGAACAGTCCGTCTTGTCGGATAGGCTCGTCCAGGATCTGTTTACGGTCCTGGTCGGAGATACGGGATAGGTCTAGCCAGCCTTGGTGAGGTGTAGGCACTCATCGGAGAGTCGCCTCAGCTCTTCCATGTGCTCCGGGGTGGGGGCGTCCTTCGTCTGTTTGAAGACGTAGGTCATGGACCCGCTCATCATGAGCGAGGAATTCAGGGTGCGTACCCCGGCGCCCATTACTGCGTAGGCCCTCCGATTCAGGGCGGAGAAGTCCCTGTCGTTCCTCGACAGGAACCCTGACCCGCGGGAGGTGCCCGACGATCCAGCCGATTGAAGGTGGTCTGCGAAGCCACTCTCCATCGGTGGAATGGATTCCAGGCCCTCCTCCTTGGACTTCACGCAGTCCGAGTGCTTGAAGGCCGAGATGGAGGCGGAGAACGGCTTTTCCCACGACTCATGGACGAAGGTCAGAGTGTTGAGGGTAAGCGGTATCTGGTCCCTGACCGTCTTCTTCGGTCAGGGACCAGAGAAGCCATCGGTGCAGGGGCCTCCTCCTGTGCGGGCCAGGCAATTTTTAGGTGCTGGGCCGCCAGGTGGAGGATGTCGTGCATGCTCGACTGGTCGAGCTCCAGGCCCGGCTTCGCAGCTGAACGCTGCGAGGCGGGGAGGGGAACCTGCACGGCAGGGAGTGGGGCGTCTTCGAGCGAGGGGAGTGAGGGAAGCTTTCCTCGGTCGGACCCCTCCAGCGATGAGGCGGATGAAGAGAGGACTTTTAAGTCCTCGCGGTCCTCTGCGCAGACGATCGGGTCAAAGACTCGGTCCGCCAAGTCGTCGTCGAGGAGAGGGTTGGCCACATCCATGTGCCCACTCCAACTGCCCACCGGGGATGGAGCCCTAAGCGCCCGTAGCGGCTGGGGTTCATCTGGTGGCTGGCTCTGACCCCCCTCCTGATCGTCCAACCTGGAGTCAGGAGGTGGTGTTGAGCCTTCTTGGGGGAATTTCTTGGCCCTCTTGCGGAGGTACTGCAGGTCTGTATCCCCACAGACCGTGCAGAAATACGTCCCCTCTCGAAGGCCACGTGTGGCGTGGTCCCGGCCTAGGCAGGCCACACACTGGGTGTGCTTGTCCAGGCCGGACATCAGGCGACTGCATCTCTCACACATCTTCTGCTGGGTGCTGACAACTGTGGATCTGGTGCTGCGCCTGGTTCCCGACGCCATGCTCTTCTTGGTGAAGGGTTGGGAGGTGGTCTCGACCCACGCAGGAAAAAACATGAGGTCCGCTCGTGCTTGTCCGAGTGCTTAGCTTTGGTAGCTTAGCACTATGGTGGCGAGAAGCCTATCCCCCACGTGTTGCCCGACCACCTAGGCTTTGTTAGCCTAGCAGGGAGAAGGCCGCGATGTAGGAGCCTATCTTCGTGGTTGTTTCTCTGTTGGCTAGCTTTGGTAGCGTAGCAGGCAGCCACGCGGAGTCACCCGTTAGCTCGCTAACAGTGTGCTGTGCGGTTAGCTGGTAGTTAGCATAGGCCGAGACACCGTTAGCTGTGAGGCTAACGTGTGCTGGGCTAGGCTAGTTAGCAGTAGCGAGGCTCGAAGTCAGGCTGTGAGTTCAGGCTAACTGGTTGTAAAGATCTGTGTGTGATCTGTGCGTCAGTTAACTGAGGATAGAGTCGAATCACCTGGATTATTAGCGCCTCGCGGTCACAGAAGACTATCCTGGCCTTGTGAGGCTCGTTAGCTAAGTAATCCGTGCAGTAACTGAGGGAAATGCGTCTTAGTTCTAACCGAGAAGAAAACGAAAAGGAGGAAGTAGATGTCTCCTGGGTATTTATACCAGGGAGGGTGGGACCTCCAGACAGGAAAGACATCCAAGTCCAGCCAATCAGAGTATTGCCCGGAGTGTATCAAGTAATGCTTCTATGTTCACGCCAGAGGGCGCTCTCCCATAGGCGAAATTCGAAGCGATATATAGAAATATAACACTGCGTGGTGGCACTTGAATTAAGAGATTGTGAATGTGATTGTCAACAATTGTACTGTAATCCACAAAAGTGTGACTGTTAATTCCTTGAGTCAATACGTTTTTTTCAGCAGTTGCCAGTTAAGCTTATCAAAGACAAATAAAATGTTGTTTGATCTGTGCTTGCTATAACCACACAGACCATTCAGTTTAATTAATGCAGAACACAAGCAATTGCTGTAATTTAAAGTTCTCTTAAATCAGCCATTTGTGAGTGATAATTCTGTGTATCAAATATAAATTTATTCCAAGGCAACGTCGGACTGCCTCTTCGCTCTTCCATGGGCAGAGAGGGAGGAGAGCGTAAGATTGCACTGGGGATAGCGGCTTGCGCAGCCTGGTCTTAAAGGCAATGGCATCTGGTGTCACTAGTGGGTATAGCGGCTTGGGTGCAGAATAGGGCTCTGAATTAATTCCACATCCATTATTTAAGAGTTTCATCTTACGTAGACTCATTCCTGTTTCCTGACTTTTGAATAAACTGGATCAACTGCACGTGTAGGTCTTGATGATTCTGTGTGTGAAACATGAGTTGAAAGACAATTAGCAGCTTTGCAGAATGTGGGAAATATTTTTCAGTTTAATGCATATGTTGGTATATTCATCTCTCAGTTTTGTTGTTCACTGAGTTCAATTCCCATTCCATCTTAACAATTCACTTATATTTCTGTTTACTGGCAATTTACTCAGCAAAAATAACTCTGGACAACATATGACATGAGAACATTTAAACAGTGTACTGTACCATTTGTAAAGTGATCTCATTACTTCATAGGTGGAGTCTGTAAACAAACATTAAAGTGGAGGGAAAAAATGTTAAAGATAAATTAGTTTCAATTGTTCTTAACCAACGATTGAACAATGATTGGTTCAACTGACCTTGCTGCTGTGCAACAACAGGAGCCCCACTTTGATTGGTCCTCTGGTCTGCAGCTGAGTCCTGATTGATTCTCTGAGACTGAATGGATCTGTAATCAAAAGATATAGGCTATACTTATAAGAAATGAAGTACAAAACCAGATGGAATTGACTGCTGTCATGTAGATGAATAGACAGAGTTAGCTACTTTACTTACCTGACACAACATGGATCTGTAAATAAAAGAAAAAAGGCCACATTCAGTAAGTAGCAGGTCATTCTTCAATCCTTCATAATTCCTATGCAATAATACTACTATTATATGTGATTGTAATGTAGGTGTAATCCTTCATAGTAGTACTCACTTTTAGATGTTCTGTATCGATAAAGCAGGACCATAAGGACCATAAGGATGGTCAGTAGAATCACAACAAGTCCCACAATCAGACCCACATGTAGAGAACTCAGACCCACTACAGGTGGAGAGCTGGGAGGTGGAGAGCTGGGATCAACAGATCCAGACACTGCCAGCAAAGAGAGGTTATTATAAAAGGATTGGCTCAATTACACTGCACTTCAACCCAACCCCAATCCAGAAGCACCCCCCTCCCCTACACCCCACTACACCATGACCACAACACTGAGAAAAAATAAAATAAAAACTAATTTGCCTCATTCACCAATATCTTTCAGAAAAGTCTTATCAGATTCATGACCTTCAACAATGATGTTGTTAAATGATTAATCCCATATTATCCCCATAAAAGTCATGACTGCATGACTAATCACACACAAAAAGTTGAGATACAATCAACAATGCCTAAAGTCTACAGAGAACATTAAAAACATCAATCAATCATCAATAAGCAGCTCTCAAGTGGATGTTCTTCAGGAAGTTTAATTTATTTATAATTGAATTGGGGCAGTGCACATTAATCAACATATCAGCACTACATATCAATGTAAATGTGCTAAAATTGCTAAATGTAATACAGCGTCAGTACTGGACAAGGACAAGAATTATCAGAAAAATGGCCAAACCTGTACTAACTTCCTTACCAAGAAATGTATTCACATTAGTTTGTAAAGGTTTCTAGTAACACATAATTCTTTTAAATAAATTCAACTCCCATAGGGGAACCCATGACTGCTGCTGAAAGTTGGGGTACCTTATGCAGGAAACATCTAAACTGTAAGTAGCCTGTGAGGGGCCAAACGAGTTTTTTTTCTCATGATTCTGAATCCATTGAATCAAAATCACTAGATAATTCTGGGTGCATGTAAATAAAAAAGTAGCTTTATTAGTTTATTTCAAATCTTGAAGTAAAGGGACTGGTGCTGGAGTGTAGCGGGGCTGGGGGGCCTTCAGACAGGCAGAGGTGCGTGTGGGTGTGGAGGTAAGATGGGGGACTGTATACAATAAATAAGCATTAACATTAAATTAACATTAAACAAGCATTTCTGCCTTGTTCATTTGATATCTGAGAGAATGTAAACTCTGCTGCTGGACCTTTTTTCAAAGTTCACACACAGAACATGTAAATAACGATCTGTCAGTCATTATTTACAGAGTTCTATTGGCAATGCGATCGCGATTTTCTGAAATGCTTTTTAAAATGATTCAATTACATATTCATTTGCATCTATCTACATTAAATATCCAACAGATTTGAAAAGTTTTGCATTATTATTTGCAAAAATATGGGCTTCTTTCCCCGCAGCGGTACCCATGTTATAAGTTTACGAAAAGCTCAGTTTGCAAAACATTCATGTCTGAAGTCTGCATCTGTGCTCCTTCGAAGGAGTCGTTGAAAGGCTAGATGCACCCTACCCCTCGATGCACTAAAGGAGCGGGAAACCCTACCCGATGTGTGAACGCACAAAACAGAGTGGTAGGGCCTAGGGGTAGGGCTAAGGAAGGTTATTGGGATTTGCCCAAACTCTCTTCAACCATGAATTCAACCAAATCATCCATAGAGGGGGCACGGTGGCACAGTCGGTAGTGCTGTCGCCTCACAGCTAGAAGGTCCTGGGTTCGATTCCCGCATGTTCTCCCCGTGTCTCCTAGGGTAGGTACCCTCACAAAAACATGCAGTAATCCTGGTCACTATACTGCCTCCCCCTGACCAGCCAGGGCGCTTGATGGAGGGGAAAGGAACTGGTTGGAATAACGTGTTCCTTACACTCGCTACGTCCAACCAGGGAAACTCACCCCTGTCAGGTGACAAGAAGGTCAGTTGGCTCTCATGCATTGAAGGAGGCATGAGCTCGGCCCTGGCCTCCCTAGGTTGGCAGAGGGAAGGTAGTGCCCAGGATTACATAGACAATTGGCACTGGGTGTAAAAATAAGGTTACAAAATCGTGGGATAAAAAAAAATGAAATCATAGTAACCACAATCTGGGAACCCATCGCCAAATGAAAAGGAAAAACAGCACCCTCTGCTGTTTTTTACTATCTCACTTGGCTCTGGGAGGAGGTCGACGTAGCACTCGCAAGGAAACCGGGGTTTTGGTCTGCCTTCAGCCTTTCACTTCCGGTGGTGCGACGTTTTCATTCCCACTAACAATATTTCTACACGGAACACTAACACCACTTCTCCCAGAGAACATGGATCGTTTTGGTTATAAGCCCACTTGTTTCTATGATGAAAGAGCAAGTTAAAATGTGAATATCTTTCCATGGTTGTCTGCTCCGAGGATGCTATTGTTAAATGAGTTTCGGTTTTGTTTTTAGTGGGAAGCAGAGCGCAGACAGTAAATCCCGCCCACTACATTTGATTGGGTAAAGCGCGGCCTGCTTCCTGATCTGAAGGCACGACCACTTGTAGGTCAGTGCGTACACGTTATGACGAGCCCCCCCGACAGATTCAAACGCAGAGCAGAATCTGTTCTTGAGAGATTATAGTAACCATGTTTGGCAGCGAGTTTCATCCTTGTTTGATGATGAGTTACCTCAGGGAGTCATGCAGAGAGATCACTCACAGTGTCAGTTGACCTCACCTTGACACTTTAGCTGTTCTGAGCTACTAAAGTCTCTTGCACCCCTATAGCTTACATTGATTGGTCAACTGTTGTATCAGCCCTAGGGGTTATACAGCAGCTGATCAAACAGCACAAGTCCTTTTATAACTCTTCATATAAAGTCACGGTATGTACAACTATCTCACCTCTCACAACCATCCAGCTCTTTGGTGACTGTCCAAGGTTAGAGATGTCACACTTGTAGAATCCTTCATCAGACTTGGAAACACGTTGGATGGTCATCTGTCCTGTAGACCCAGTCCTGATGAGGGATCCATCTTTATAGAAACGAGCTGGGAGCTCAGGGGATGGTTCAGCAGTGTTCTTGTACCTGCAGTGCAGAGTAACATCACTTCCTTCCATCACAGGAAGTACAGGGCTCTCCAGGATCACAGCTGCATCTGAATAATCAGAATAGAAGAACATTAGAGGTTACATCACTCTGAACAATACTATTCTAACATGATGAGGTTATAACATGAAAAACGCTTTAACTTGTAGCACTGCCACATAATATTGAATAAGGATTATTTTAAAATGTCATTTAAAAGTGTATGACTCAAAGTAGTCGCATTTGTGAATCTATCTCTGGTGGGATGCTGTTTTGAAGACGTCACGTGCACGTCGCTTAACACCTACACTACAGCTCAGACAATGGACGATTGATATGCATCTAAGCTCATTCCTATGTTAATTCACCTGGTGTGACACCCGGCAGTCTGCAGCCTTTGTAAACTTTGTTTAAGTGAGAACGTAAGGGTTGTTTTTAATCGATGCATGTGCGTGCGCGTGCTCCTGCTCAAAAGACTGGTGGGACGGCGTGTTACCGCATGCAATGACCAATGCAACACTGATTCTCTATGAGATGTATCTATTTTGTTTTTGTTTATGTTTTGGGGGGGTTTAAAACTCAATGTCAATGTCAATTGATTGATTGATTGATTGACGGGGCGACGTCTGTGGATAAAGGACATGGAAGTTGCCGGCCCACGGGGGGAGAGACAGAGAGAGACAAACGGCCAGGGAGTCCGAGTGTGACCTGGGAATGTTTGATTAAATCTCTATATAAAGCTCGCCGTTGAAAGGAGTGCGTCCGGCCGGGACTGTCATCTACTCCGGTGAGACTATTGTTTATTTTTGTATCCAGCGAGGAGTATCGTTTGTTTTTCCGTTGGAGAGACAGTGGACTTTCCGTTTGGATTAACCTTTTTCTTTCTGTTTGTGAGTGTCAGCGATACACGAGGACGGTACGGACAGTAACGTGCGTGCGTGCATGAGTCACAGACTTTTGCGTTCGGTTTGGACACCACATAGACTTATTGTTTAAACCTTTCATGAACTGTATTCTAGCAACTGTCAATATTTAATTTAAATCATTCAGATAAAAACATCTTCTGAGCTTTATTACTGTGTTTGTGTCTGTTGTTATAATGTGAAAGCCATAACAACAGATGGCTTTCACTGTAAAACTTGAAAAACTTGCATGGCAAGCCTTTATAAACATGGCAAGGGTTTGAAAAACAATGGTAAAAAAAAAAACATGCATACTAAGTTTTTTAAACATTATCAATTTTATCTTGAGGAGCATCATTAACGACCCGTGATATTTTTTGTAATTGTTGATAGCAATATCTGACAAGACAACGACAAAAATAAAAATAAACAGCTGAACAAAGTAGTTGATTTGCTGAACGTACCAGCAGTCACAGTCATATTCACAGTGTTACTCTTTCCCGTTGAAGACTCACACCAGTAAATTCCCCTGTCAAAAGGTTGCATGAACGTGACATGACAACCTGTGGAGTTCCTCTTCCCCCATTTACCACCATCACCACCACACTCTGTGGTGATGTTTTTGATGTTGGTTCTCTTCACACTCCAGACAGTAGAGTTAGACTGTCTGTCCTCACAGCTCATGAAGACATCCTCATATCTAACGAACTGAGCTCTGTCAGGACTGAATCTGAGGGAGGCTGGAGGGCAGAGATGGAGAAGAAATTGTATTTCTCGGTAGATGGATTGTGAACAAAAATATATTTATTGTTAGAGTTCCAGACAAACAGACTTACCTCTCATAACATCACCACTGTTCTGAACTTCTGCTGAGACAATTCCCATGGAAATAACCACTAGAGAGAGAAGGGGGGGGTGTAGTTTTCAGAAATTTTTGCACATGTGAAGAATTTGTCTCAGTAAGGTTAATGCATTACACTGAATAATGACAATATGGAAACATTTATAAATGATTTACACATTTTCACAAACATAAAATTACAGCATGTTTATTTGTATAGCACGTTTAATACACAAAAGCAATTAAAGGTGCTTCACATATAAGAGACATACTGTATAGACGTAAAAGGCATTTAAAAGCATAATAATAATGATAATCCTTATAAATTAGAATAGAAAAGTGTTCCTTTTTTCGTTTCGTTTTTTTACAGAAGCCTAACAAACTTATTTAAATTGAGAATATTTACACATAGGTCTATAAGAGGTACTCATTCAAAAGAAAAGCATTCTGTTTTTTTTATTTTTCCCTCCCTCAACCCTATAGATCTCCCTCTCTCCCTCCCTCAACCACTCTGTAATTTATTTTGCATAGTAAGAAGGCGTGACTTTTCGTTTCGTTTTTCACAGAAGCCTAACAAACTGATTTAAATTTAAATAGATAAAATCGGAGGAGGAGGAACAGATAAGGAAATATGTGATTTATATTTTGGTTCTCCTTTTGTTTTGCTAAATGAAGCAATGATTTGTTTTTGCATGTGTATGCATATATGTACAGATGACTAACGTTTTTTTTATTATTATTTAAATTATTATTATCATTATTTAGTTTTGATATAAGGCATAATAGACCTATTTAGTTTGGTGACATCAAATTACTGTAGGTCAAATAAACATTATGATAAAATCAGAATTTTTTTTGTTGTCATTATTATGTTAGCTATTATTGTATTTGTATCATCATTCTTATTATTACCTGAGGATTACAAGTTTAAGGTAAAAGTAAAAAAAGGACTTAATTATGAAAGGCCACGGGCACAGTAGATAGCTCCCACCTGTACAGAGGTGCAGGTGTTTTCTTTTTCATGCGGGAAATATTAAAAGGGTTAAAGGGATGGGGGTGGGTGGGTACATGTTATGTGTTAAGTGTTATGTGTTTTGCTAGGTGTAACCCCCATGTCAAATTAGGGTGTACACATTATGACATAAAATAAATAAATATGAACCAGTTCATTACAATGAATAAATAAGTCATTAAAATACATGAGCAATTCATTAAATGTATAAATGATAAATAAGGATTGAAATGAAAATGGTTTGATAAAGTTTAGAGTCAACAGTAAAACTGTGCCTGTACAAAAAAGAACACATCCCTTTAAGGCAGACAGGTTACTTCCCCTTTAAGGGCACACTGTGTATCATACTGGAGCTGAGAATGGAAGGAGAGAGAAGCAGCCACAGAACGTCTGAAAGTGACTTAAACTGATTTGAGAAAGATTAAACTGATAAAAACGTTTGATACAGCCATAAAGAGTGTCTTAACAGTTTGATCAGACTTAGGAGCAGCACCTGCCTGGTTTGTGCTGGTGTTTGTACAGACCAAGTGTTTTGGTGAGTTAAAAACAAATTCATTTGTCACTGCTGAATGTTTGTACTTGCACCTTTTTAAATTGAAACGTTTTGGGTATTTTGTAAGAGTAACTGTGTATTGTGTACATTTGATGGTAAAATGTAAAGATGTTTATTCATGTAAAAAAACGAATTGTTTGGTCAAAGCAGCTTAGCTGGGCGGCCAGCTGACAGCAATCAGTCATCAATTTGGGTCTAGTTGTCCACTGCAGCTAGTGTTAATGGGCCCACAGTAGCTGAAGCCCTTTTGTTGTTTGATCTGAGTCATTGCTCATTGATAGTGATTTATTTTCTTTATGACCTGTTGTACAGGTCAGGTTTTTTTTGTCCCTGTTGGGAAACAGAGTGGATATTTCTTGGAGATACAAGATGGCGAGCTAGGAAGCCCAGGATTCAAGGAACCGATCTACACCCCAGTGCAAGGGTCCACTTTGCATGGTCAGACCACAGTAAAACTCACTGCCAGAGCGGTAGGAGTGTTGGGATTTATTTAGGATTTTTTCCAATTTATTATTTTACATTTTTGGACTGAACTGAGTTCACGCACAACTGAAAAAGGACAAGATAAAGTGCCATTTTTGGATTTAAGACACAAACTGAACTGGAAAAGGACTGAGTTATAGTGTCACACTTTTATTTTGATACAGAAACGGTTTGAACATTTTAATTGAAATATAGCATTTTGTTTTATTTTATTTGAATTACATTCCAAGTGTTGTGAATGGAAGTGTTCATATTTTGATTCGATTTTGATACTGTTGATACTTACCTCTCTACCTGTGGAATTTACTGGAACACTGGTTATTATTTTACTTGTGGAGAAAAGGGAAAGAGTTAACTCAAGATAAATAGTTGAAACAAAATAGAGAACAAATAGATAAACTATTTTTACTAAAATTAGTTTGACCTACCTAAACTATTGATCTAAAATAGAAAAACTAGATTATCTCTAAATTAGAATAAAGGAAACAAAGAGGGAAAGTGAGCAATACTTACCTTTTGGGTACCTGCAGGATATTATTATTTGATTTATTGGGTTTAAAGGTGATTGTTATGTATGTGTTGTATGTCTATGTCTAACCACAAGTAAAACTTTGCCGGCTTTTGCATCTAAAGTAAGTGGTCTCTGGTCTAATATTTTATTGTTCCCCACTCACAAGAACCTAGAACTAGTTCAGTGGTCAACCCCGGCGATACGGGTGCTACATAGGCCCAACTGCAGTTTGCTAAAACTAACCACATCCAGAGTCCTGTCTCTCTTAAAATATGTGGCTTCTAGGAGAGACTTTGTTACATTTATGAATTCCCTTTTTTCGGCCATTTCTTATGAATTCCCTTTTTTCGGCCATTTCTTGTAAAGCGCCATCATGTTCACCATTCGATCCTGGCAGGATGAAAACGATTTAATGGCGAATATTACATTTGCAACATGGAATGTTCGAGGGATTAATCAGCAAGTGAAAAGAAATCGTGTTTTATCACATGCAAAAGAACATAAAATAGATCTTTTGTTTTTGCTGGAGACATCTTTCAATAATCGAGAGCAACAAATTCAAGCGCAAATGGGAAGGGATGTTTTTTTCCTCTACTTTCAATTCTAGATCCAGAGGGGTAACAATCTTAATGAAAAAAGGGGTAAACTTTCAATTAGTAGAAAGTGTGATTGACCCATGTGGTCGTTATGTTTTGGTTAAAGGCTTTCTCGATTATGTAGAAATTGTTCTCTTAAATTGTTACTGTCCTAATTATGACGACCCCAAATTTATAAATGATTTGACCTTGAAATTGTCTTCTTATCGAGAACCTATTATTTGGGGTGGGGACTTTAATTGTATTTTTCATCAGTTTGATACAACATCCTGTCGGAGACATCCTGTCTCCAACGTGTCCAAAGTGCTAAGTGAGAATTTAAAAGATATAGGTTTATGCGAAATATGGAGAACATTATACCCTACCAGGAAAGAATGTTGGTATTATTCCCAAGTACATGATTCATACTCAAGAATCGATTTTTTTATGATGAGTAACACTCTTATAAATTGCACTTCAGAATGTAAGTATCTACCTAGAATTATGACCAATCTCCCTTGCTGATTAATATTCAACTCAATACTACAATAAAACCAACTAGAACATGGTGTTTCAATATTACATAACTAACGGATACAAATTTTATAGAATTCATGAATAACCAAATGGATATTTTTATGGAAGCTAACCAGATACAGGACACTTGTCCCATATTAATCTGGGAAACTTTTAAGGCTTGTACCGGGGCTGTATCATTTCTTGTATCATTTCTTACTCCTCCTTAAAGAAAATAAAAAAAGAGACTCTTGTCTTAGAAAAAGAAATTAAAGAATTGGAAATAAGACATAGTAATGATAAAAATGAAGCCACCTTACAACAATTAAATCAAGCAAAATTAAAATGTTGTACTTTAGACACTACGGCAGCTGAAATATCTATTTTAAAAGCCAAACAGAACCATGTTGAACATGGGGAAAGTGCAGGCAAATTACTTGCATGGCAAATTAAAGAACAGAGGAGGAAAGAGCTATTTATAGTATAACCTGCCCCGATGGAAGCATTACAAGAGATCCTTTGATCATAAATGGAACATTTAGATCTTTCTATCAAGAACTCTACAGGTCTGAAAATAATGGCAGAGATTACAAAAGCAATTGATAAATAAAATCATGGAAATAATGCCCATTTCCATGACTAATCATCTCTTTCTTGTGGAACAACTCCAAACACTGCAATAGAAGCAGAAAGTTCTATATTTCCCCCCCATTTTTAACATGTATATTCTACTGTTAATATTCTACTGCATTACCGCAGTAGATAATGCTAGACTATTCTGTGTGAGTGGGCCCTATCTCCCGACCAGCGCTATCCCTTGGCACAACCCGCTAATTACGCACAAGGCACCTAATTCTCCACTAGGCTCTGTGATTCTAATTTTCCTATAATCAGTGAGTGTCAATTCCTTGTGTCAATTGTGTTTACATAAGATGAAAGTCTATTCAAAGAAGACAATGATTTGTGCTGCACGATGCCATTCGCTCCAAAATACACACTTCAGTATTATTAATCCATTGCGCAGGAAATAAATAACGGATTACAATCATATAGCATTCTCTATAATCAGCAATATGTGGGTGATAATAATTATGTTTTATCAAATATGGTTTTATTGAAAGGCAATCAAAGGCTAGAGAGTATGATGCAAACGCTGTGTATAGTGTCCAAGCGCCCCATTGCAATGAGTTTTCAGCACACGTCTGAATTAAGTTATTGTGAATGTGATTGTCATTACAATTTTACTGTAATCCACAAAAGTGTGACTGTTAATTCCTTGTGTGAATAAGTTGTTTTTATCAGCAGTTTTCAGTTAAGCTTATCAAAGACAAATAAAATATTGTTTGATCTGCGTTTGCTTAACCACACAGACCATTCAGTTTAATTAATCCTGTTTGAAGGTCAAAGTCACACGATTCACGAGAGCATTTGGCGATAAAATCATGTTTGTGCAACAAACGGTGACATTTGTAGTATTTGTGGTGCAATGAGTAAAAGACGGAAATAATGCCCATTTCCAATTTTGATAGTAGTTCCCTACAGAACCGGTTTCAGTGGAAATGGACTCAGAACCATATAAAGTATTTGGGGGTAAAGATTATAGATAATTTGGAAGAATTGTTCAAGATAAATTATGTCCCAATACTTGAATCCATAGAGGCAGACCGGAAACGATGGCAGACGCTTCCAATATCTATTTTAGGCCGTGTAAATGTTCTAAAAATGAACGTCTTACCTAGACTATTATATTTATTTCAAATGCTTCCTATAATGGTCCCAGAATATGTGTTTCAGAAAATCCAATCTTTATTTTCGTCTTTTATTTGGAGTGGTAAAGTTTCTAGAGTTCGTTTAAATGTATTGTACCTCCCTTTGGAGTTGGGTGGGCTCGGGGTTCCAAATATGAAATTGTATTATTGGGCAGCACAACTAAAGTCATTAAAACAATGGTTTAGTGAACCATGTGCATGGGTCAGAATAGAAAATCATGATATGTCACCGCTGGATTTAAATTATGCTTTGTATTGTGGAATGAAAAATCTAAAGAAAATAACAAATAACCCGTGTATACTCCACTCTGTAAATATATGGGATTCTGTCCATAAGTTTTTGAACTGGAAAAGACCTCTATCACCCTATGCTCCCATTTGGAAAAACCCCACATTACCTTTTATCTTCAATAGTAGTATATTTAAGCAACTGGTGGACAAAGGTATATCAACTTTTATAAATTTATACAAAAACTGAAATTTTTTCTTTCTTTTAGAGAAATCCAAGAACATTTTGGTATACCTAATTAACTATTTTTTTGTTTTTTTTACAACTAAGAAGTTTTATTCAGTCCACACAGCATACACTTGACGAACCAGAACCCTCTACAATGGAGAGGATCCTGAGACAAACAGAAAAACCAGTACAATTATTGTCTAAATTATACCATGGGCTGATAGAGGCTTTTCCAGCTAATACTTTGTTTAAAAAAACTAAATGGGAGACAGATGTGAGAGAGGGCATCAGTGAGGAAGAGTGGGTACAGATATGGTCAAGCATACATTCCGAATCATATAATTGGAGACTTTTGCAATTTAAGATCGTACATCGAACATATTATACTCCAGTGAAATTGAACGCTATGCACCCAGAAATGTCCTTTCTATGTTGGAGATGTAAGAAAAAAAAGGTTATTTTTTACACATGTTATGGTCCTGCCATAGACTTGTCCCGTTTTGGGAAGATATATGTTCCTTTATGTCATCTTGTCTTGACCTTAGGCTGATGCCCTCCCCTCGCCTCTGCTTGATCGGCAATTTCAAACATGGTGACACCAAAGAAAATTGAGCAACCTTGCATTCATCGCTGCCAAAAAATGTATTGCTGTAAATTGGAAAGCCCCTTCCCCCCCAACACTGGCCCAATGGAAGACAGAAATATCAAGTTATATACCTCTAGATTACTTACACTACAAAATTAAAGGAAAGTTGGACATCTATGATAAAATATGGACTCCATTCATATTCTCAGATGGGCTGATGTAAGAACTAGACCCTGGAGGGTGTTTGGAAAGACAGCTGCATCTGCAAACCTAGCAATGTGTTTTGTTTGTCTTTTTTTGGTTATTGTAATATTTTTATTTATTTTCATTTTTCGTGTTTTTTGTATTGTCTGTAAAATAAAATAAAAATTAATTTAAAAAATAAAAGTGTTTGACATTATCATGCACACATTTCTGCATTTTGAGAATAAATGCACAGAATACAATAAGGGCCATATTTTCGCCGGTGCCTTTTACCCGTTATCCCTAAACTTCTTTGCTGTTTTTTACTATTTTAAAAAACATTTTCAAATAGTTCAACTAGCCGATCTACATCGACACGTTGTGGGCTTGTAGATTAGCTATTTGAACTATTTGAAAAGGTTTTGAAAATGGCAAAGAAGTTTAGGGATAATGGGTAAGGAACCGACGAAAATAGGGCCCAAAGGCTTTTTTTGCCACGCTATTAGAGCTCTGCATGAAACCAAAACTCCTGCCCGAGCCCAGCCCTGGCCTCTCTGGCTTTCTTGAGGGGGTTCCAAATAGGGGTGTTGGAAAAATCGATTAATGTAAGATTCGCGATTCTTATTAGAAACTATTTAAAATTGATTCACAATTTCAAAAACTTTTTTTTTTTCTTTTCTTTTTTTTGTTTGGTTTAAGGAGTTTTTACTCTATGGTGTTTGTGATATATGAAATGTAAGCTTACCATAATCACAGTAAACATTATCATGTCTTCAGTCATATTCAAGGGCTTTTTTTAAAACTAACCAGTCACTTTCAGTTGAGCACAGCTGAGGTGTGTGTGTCACTGTCCAGCTGACGCTCGTTGACACTCGTTAATGTTACTTGCATCAAAGCAATTATGCTGTGTTTCTGCATCAAACAGAATACACCTAATCTAAGATTCCATCAAAGCCAAGAATCTTTACACGACCCTCTCTGGTATTATATCTTGTTTTGTTTGAGCTGTTAGAAATAACTAGGCTACACTTGGTTGTTAAAGTCCAGATGAAAACCATATGACTGAAATAATTTAGGTAAAACTGATTGGGATTTTTTTTAAATCAGAATCAATGCTTTTAAAACTGTGCCATGGCATGCAATATCAAGGCAAGTCAGCAGCAAATAACATAAATAACATCAACAATAATGTTCCCGTTAGCGACTGTCCATTACAGATAAGCATGTTGTGAAGAATAAAGCCAAGTAGCGTGATCCAGCAGCAAATAAGTAATTAGAGATGTATGATCTACTTTTCTTGGTGTGTGTGAAGAATGATGTTTCAAACGTTTTATCCCCAAAAATAAATATCCATTTAACTGTCGTATGCATGTTTGTATAATAATGAGACTGCATCCACTGAACTGGAAAAGGAAACAGGTGTGCCCCCTTCTGAAAACTCCTATTGTACTGTATGTTTGTACTCACAGACTAGAAGGTAGAGTGATGTTAGCTCCATCCTTGCTCACTGACTGACTGACTGACAGTTATGACTGAGTATGACTACTGGTGTTGTGGTGGGGGAAGAGGGGGCTGCACTGATACTGAAGGAGATGATGACAAGTGACAAGCGACAGAGAATGCCCTCCCCGCGACGAACCCCAATCTGCACTGTAAAATCCTCAGTGCTTATTTAACTCTCAGAGATACAGACCGGCAAGGGTCCCCAGACTAGACGTTGAGAACCAGTGGTGTGTAGGACAGCACGAGAGCAGAGGATGTGGTCAGAGAGTAGCCTGTAGATCATGTAGAGGTGCCACTTTCCACCTAACCATAACCCCTATGGCTTGCAAAGAACACCTGCCTCTCTGCAACCACCATCTGCGCCATCACTGAACAGAGAGAATGTTCTGTTTTCTATGTCAGCTGCAGTATGATTATGTATGTAAGGAGTTATTGTATCATACAAATATGTGTTTTAGTCTGCTTGGTGGAATGCAAGAAACAGATGCAAAACGTAAGCCTTGATGAGCATGTTTATTGAAATATTAACTTTTTTAGGATCAGTGTTAGTGTGTTATACACTGTGGTGCTTACTGCACGGTAGCACACTGCAGGCTCTGCTAGATTCACCCCAGCCAGAGTTCAATGCATCAGGCCTGTTGGTGCTGGAACACACACACACTGTGTGGGTTTGCGTGCGTGCATGCTTGCGTCTGTGTTGTGGTACATCCCTCGTTTCCATCATAGTCCCTTTGCGTGTCCTTGTTTAGCAGTGTTTATTTGTGTTTATCTTTTTTGTGTCCTGCCGCTGTGTGTTCCCTGCCTTCTTGCTTGCGTGCGTGCGTGCGTGCGTGCGTGCGTGCGTGCGTGGGTGCGTGCGTGCGTGCGTGCGTGCGCGCCTAGGCTTGGCTCCTAGCCTAGGCTTCTTCTCCTAGTCTCCTCATTTCCCACCTTTCGCACCTGCCTGCCATCAACTCATCAACCTCATAGTATTTAAACCCTCATCTTCTCTCCACCCATCACCAGATCATTGTACACCCTTCTGTTAGCTACTCCTCTGCCTACTTTTTGGCCTACATGCTACCAGCTCGCTGCCATTTGGACCCCTGGTGGTCCACAGACCCCATGTTGAGAAACATCGCTTCAGGCTTTAGGCTTGTAGTAAGTGGAGTAGTGCGGTCAAAGCAGCTGCTTCCTTTCTGGCTTCCTGTGCAGACCCTCAGTGTGCGCACACGCCACCACCACACAGCAGCTGCTGCATCTGCTTCTCTGGCACTGGGACGGTCGGGCCGACTGCTGAACGGCCAGTCTATTCCAGGTGGAACTGGGCCGGTCATTTAAAACATTTCTTTTTACCACAGACTTTGATGATTGATTGAATACTTTATTAGACAGAAATGAAAACAGCACAAGGTACAGTCAGACATTTGAGCTAAAAGGATAACACAAAAAAGTCTGGGGGATTTGTTTCCATTGTGGTCCTATGTATTCAATTCATCAACATAGCATAAAAATGGGGCACGGTGGCGCAGTCGGTAGTGCTGCCGCCTCACAGCTAGAAGGTCCTGGGTTCGATTCCCGCAGGGGACGCTGTGGGCGCTGGGGGCGTGTTCTCTATCAGTGCCCATACCCAAGGTGGGGTTGGCGAAAGGGCCTTTCTGTGTGGAGTTTGCATGTTCTCCCCGTGTTCCCTAGCTCTGCGGGTAGGTACCCTCACAAAAACATGCAGTAATCCTGGTCACTATACTGCCTCCCCCTGGCCAGCCGGGGCGCCTGATGGAGGGGAAAGGAACTGGTTGGAATAACGTGTTCCTTCCACGCGCTACGTCCTACCAGGGAAACTCTCCCCTGTCAGGTGACAAGAAGGTCAGTTGGCTCTCATGCATTGAAGGAGGCATGAGCTCGGCCCTGGCCTCCCTAGGTTGGCAGAGGGAAGGTAGTGCCCAGGATTACATAGACAATTGGCACTGGGTGTAAAAAAATAGGGTTACAAAATCGTGGGATAAAAATGTAATAAAAAATAAAAATCACACCCTGTGTGAAGTGGGCGGTGTCTTCCTAGCTAACCACAATACTGAATGGAGTCAACCAATGATGTACAAAAAATAAATAACTATATAACTAAATAACTATAAATATATTTATTGAAACACTCTTTATGAAAGTCATATTCCGATGTACAATGGTTAAAAAAAAAAAAAAAAAAATTGTTATATATTTACATATATACATACTAAATTATTTATTTCTTAAAGAGCCACTTCTAGGAAGACTTTCTATTTTCTTCTCAATATCGGTTTTCTCATTTCAGCCATAGTGATCTTTGACTTCTACTTCTACTACTTTACTGTTCTCACGAAATGGACAGTATCTAAGTAATATACTAGTGTTACATCACAGTGGTTTTAGATTAGTTTCGTCATATGTATCACTAGCCAATCACAGCATGTGTCTTGCTAGCTAATCACAATACTGAATGGAGTCGATCAATCATGTACAAAAGATAAATACATTTATTGAAACACTCTTTATGATGGACAAAACCATTTGATAACCACATTGATAACAATCATAAAACTCATATACTGTGAGATTACACCCTAAAAGACAATGGTGTGAATAATGTTGTCTTTCCATGCACTGCATATTCCCGGCTCTGCCCTAATTTTTTGCCTTTCCATTTGTACCTGGTACCAGGTGCCCGACACTTGGAGGTATATTTTTTTGCCCGTCCTCTCGAACTTCCAGCGGAGCCAAGCGTGGTTGAGCCGATACCAAAATGGTGACGTGTAACCCCATGTCACCAGACTGTCCATGAGGTGGAAAGCCGTGCAAACTGTTTTGCAAACGTGCAAACTGACATGCAAACTGTCCTTAACAATAAAAAGAGGGTATTGTTGTTGTGATGGGAAATGACCAATGATATTTGGTTGTGTGACAATTGAAATGAGAGGCCTTATTGTGTTGCATGCAACAGTTATGTCTACATAGTTATGTGCAGGGCTAGTGAAGATAATACCAAGAATTATGGTGCAGTTAAACATTCTGTCCTTGTTTGACCATGTGTTAACCACACTGAGCCATCTGTGCACGAATGCTAAAGTGAAAGTTTGCTCAATGTGTTTGTACTGCACACTGTTAACAAACTTACACCAAAGAGACAAACGAGTTATTGTGTATTCAGACTTTGTTCATTTATTTCACCAGTTGATGAATATGTTTATTTTATTTGACATGCATGAGTGCTAGTTTTCAACACCTGTTCACTGGAGGCTTTTCTTCATAGAATAACATTAATCTAACACTAATCAAATACAGGGAATAAAACATTAAAATCACAAATCTGACCCAATACATTAACTGTGAAACAAAAGCAACATACAGTAATCATTCCAAGAACCAGTCAGAATCTATTCATGTGAGCACTGTTGATTTGATCATAACCATGATTTGAGTCCTCTGTTAAACACGTTACCATCAGACTCTATGGAATTCTATGGAAGCGAAACAAGCGGGAAAAAAATATTACTTTTCTGTTTTGAGCTCAACTCGGGGCCTCCAGAGCGCAAAAGGAGCAGCTTCACTCACATTGATAACAATCATAAAACGCATACACTGTGAGATTACACCCTAAAAGACAATGGAGTGAATAATGTTTAGGATGAGGGATGTGGGATGCAAGCCATCGGACTCTTTAGTAGTGTTTGGTCTGTCAATTGTCATTTTTTTAATATTGTAGGTTGACTATGCTTAGATGCCTATTTTAGATGTTTTCTATTACTATAATGTGTTTTTATTGATGTCTCTATGAGAGTTGCTGTAACACCTTAATTTCCCCTCGGGGATGAATAAAGTACCTACCTACCTACCTAATGTCGTCTTTCCATGCACTGCATATTCCCGGCTCTGCCCTATTTTTTTACACCCTAAAAGACAATGGTGTGAATAATGTTGTCTTTCCATGCACTGCATATTCCCGGCTCTGCCCTAATTTTTTGCCTTTCCATTTGTACCTGGTACCAGGTGCCCGACACTTGGAGGTATATTTTTTTGCCCGTCCTCTCGAACTTCCAGCGGAGCCAAGCGTGGTTGAGCCGATACCAAAATGGTGACGGGTAACCCCATGTCACCAGACTGTCCATGAGGTGGAAAGCCGTGCAAACTGTTTTGCAAACGTGCAAACTGACATGCAAACTGTCCTTAACAATAAAAAGAGGGTATTGTTGTTGTGATGGGAAATGACCAATGATATTTGGTTGTGTGACAATTGAAATGAGAGGCCTTATTGTGTTGCATGCAACAGTTATGTCTACATAGTTATGTGCAGGGCTAGTGAAGATAATACCAAGAATTATGGTGCAGTTAAACATTCTGTCCTTGTTTGACCATGTGTTAACCACACTGAGCCAGCTGTGCACGAATGCTAAAGTGAAAGTTTGCTCAATGTGTTTGTACTGCACACTGTTTCCAGGGTTAACAAACTTACACCAAAGAGACAAACGAGTTATTGTGTATTCAGACTTTGTTCATTTATTTCACCAGTTGATGAATATGTTTATTTTATTGGCTAAACTTCAAGCATGTCTTATAGACATCAAGAGTTGGATGACCCGTAATTACCTACTCCTCAACTCGGACAAAACTGAAGTTATTGTACTTGGCCCTAAGCACCTCAGAGATAAACTAGCCGATAAGAATTTTAACCTAGATGGTATTACCTTGACCTCCAGGGCCACTGTAAAGAATCTGGGAGTCACGTTTGACCAAGATATGTCCTTTCAGTCCCACATAAAACAAATTTCAAGAAATGCCTTTTTTCACCTGCGTAATATTGCAAAAGTTAGGCACATTCTGTCCCAAAATGATGCAGAAAAACTTGTCCACGCATTTGTTACCTCTAGGCTGGACTATTGCAACGCTTTATTATCAGGCTGCCCAAGTAAGTCCCTAAATAGCCTGCAGCTAGTCCAAAATGCCGCTGCGCGCATACTGACAGGAACCAGAAGAAGAGATCATATTACTCCTTCATTGGCCTCTTTGCACTGGCTCCCGGTTAAATACAGAATAGAGTTTAAAGTTCTCCTCCTCACATACAAGGCTCTCAATGGACAGGCACCAGTATATCTCAAAGAACTCATCGAGCCCTAAACCAGCCAGAACACCATTGCGTCCACAGTATGAAAAAATGCTTACAGCTCCAAGAAACCCCAAAAAAATTAGAACAGGAGGCAGAGCATTTAAGTTTCAGGCACCTCAGCTGTGGAACCTTCTCCCAGTCTCAGTCCGTGAAGCAGACACACTCTGTAAATTTAAGGCTAGACTAAAAACCTTTCTCTATGATAAAGCTTATAGCCGAAGTGTATAGACTCAGTCACCCTATAGTCATCCCCCTTTTCCTCTCTCCTCTCGTCCTCTCTTTTCTCGTCCTCCCTTTGGTTGTGTGGGTTTGTGTCCCATTGGTACAATCGTAATTAACCCTGTACGGATTCACGCTCTAGTAAGGCCTGCCACTAATTCTACAAACGGGGACCTGCTCCCCGGAGTTTCTTTTATTTCCCACGTCGCAGGTCCATGGACCCCCAGCTGCGGCTCAATACTGTGACTGCGGACCGGGCCTCTCCATGGAGCACGACCGTGGATTTCTACTACATTACACTATACCACTACACTATACTGTATATTATCTTAACATTCTTTTATTATACCATTATATACTGCATACACACTATTGCTGTACTATATTATATTATCATATACTATCTTACACTATTATATTTGCTACTATTGTTATTGTTACTACTTGCACTGTATCTCTTTCTGTCTCTCCTCTGTCTGTCTCTCCCTCTCTCTCTCTTCTTTCCCCCGACACGGTCGAGGCAGAAGGCCGCCACCCTAGAGCCTAGGGTCTGCCTGACGTTTCTTCCAGTTAAGAGGGAGTTTTTCGTTGCCACTGTCGCAAAATTGCTTGCTCAGGGTGGGATGTCGGGTCTCTTCTCTACATGTAAAGTGTCTTGAGACAACTTGTTGTGATTTGACACTTTAATAAAATTGAATTGAATTGAATTGAATATTTGACATGCATGAGTGCTAGTTTTCAACACCTGTCCACTGGAGGCTTTTCTTCATAGAATAACATTAATCTGACACTAATCAAATACAGGGAATAAAACATTAAAATCACAAATCTGACCCAATACATTAACTGTGAAACAAAAGCAACATACAGTAATCATTCCAAGAACCAGTCAGAATCTATTCATGTGAGCACTGTTGATTTGATCATAACCATGATTTGAGTCCTCTGTTAAACACGTTACCATTAGACTCTATGGAATTCTATGGAAGCGAAACAAGCGGGAAAAAAATATTACTTTTCTGTTTTGAGTTCAACTCAGGGCCTCCAGAGCGCAAAAGGAGCAGCTTCACTCACATTGATAACAATCATAAAACGCATACACTGTGAGATTACACCCTAAAAGACAATGGAGTGAATAATGTTTAGGATGAGGGATGTGGGATGCAAGCCATCGGACTCTTTAGTAGTGTTTGGTCTGTCAATTGTCATTTTTTTTAATATTGTAGGTTGACTATGCTTAGATGCCTATTTTAGATGTTTTCTATTACTATAATGTGTTTTTATTGATGTCTCTATGAGAGTTGCTGTAACACCTTAATTTCCCCTCGGGGATGAATAAAGTACCTACCTACCTACCTAATGTCGTCTTTCCATGCACTGCATATTCCCGGCTCTGCCCTATTTTTTTGGCCTTTTCCATGTGTACCTGGGCATTTTTTTGAGACACAAATGAATCTATAATTCAATAGCATTTACATTTCATCTCCGGGTGATCGTATTGAATTGAATTATAGATACATTTGTTATACATACATTTGTGTCTAAAAAAATGCAATTATTGGCTTAAGATTAAAAAGCATTAGCCTTATTTAATTTACATTTTCAAAATATCCTTTTCATTTTAATCACACAATTAAGTAATTAAGTTAGTGTCCACACTGAATAACGAAAAAGTACATCAAACACACACTGTGTTTTAGTCTGCTTGGTGGAATGCAAGAAACAGATGCAAAACGTAATGATCAGTGCTAGTGCGTTATACACTGTGGTGCTTACTGCACGGAAGTAGCACACTGCAGGCTCTGCTAGAGTCACCCCAGCCAGAGTTCAATGCATCAGGCCTATTGGTGCTGGAACACACACACACTGTGTGGGTTTACAAACCCTTTGACAAGGAAGAACAGTCAATCTTTAGGCACCATTCACACCGAGCACGATAACTACAACTATAACGATAATTAAGTTAGTGTCCACACTGAAGAACAATAAAGTAGAGTAAACAGTGCATCAAACACACACTGCTCAGTCCAGCCGTGTCAGAACCCACACGGAGGGAGAGAGAGAGATATCCACCTCCGTGGTGCTGAAGGACAGTCAGCCTCCTCACTAAGAACAGCATACTGTAAAGGGTCAGCCAGGTCAGCTTGTTGTTCAAGTAAAGCCAAGGAACGTGTTTCTCCATTGATTCCCCTATGGATGGTGATAGGTGCTGAGAGCTCTGTGTGTGTGTGTGTGTGTGTGTGTGTGTGTGTGTGTGTGTGTGTGTGTGTGTGTGCGTGTGCGTGTGTGTGCGTGTGCGTGTGTGTGTGTGTCTCCGTGCGTACGCGTGTCAGAGAGAGAGGGGAGCTAATCTACCGAACCACTTGACCAGTCAGCCTCAAACGTTTTGTGCATGCTGCCAGCTGCAGAAGGAGCAGGAAGACACTGCTTCCCAAATTGTTCACATCGACCTCATGGTGCCACTATACCAGCCCTCTTTACATTTTGGCCTATAACTCTTGAATGTTTGGTCGTACAAAGAAGATTTATTTTCCCCTGGATTTCTTAGATCAGACAGACAGACCGACAGACAGACAGACAGACAGACAGACATTGACCGTGTTAGAAAGCTTTACTTTTTTTTTAAATACTTTTTTTAATCCTGAAAAGTAAAATTTGTATTTAATTTCAAATGCTTTCAGTTATACTTATGTTAACTTTATGAACTTAAATACAAAGTAATATACAATACAAGTAATTAAAGTGGGTCATGTTTGCATGTTTAAAATTGTAACAGTTGAAATCAATAATATATCAGTATTCCGATTAACCTGCGGACCGCATTAAGTGAAGGTGGCGGGCCGCCAGTTGCCCATGTATGCTGTAGACTAGAGGGTCAGCCAGGTCAGCTTGTTGTTCAAGTGACGCAAAGGAACATGTTTCTCCACTGATTCCCCTATGGACTACCAGCTCGCTGCTATTTGGACCCCTGGTGGTCCACGGACCCCATGTTGAGAAACATCGCTTCAGACTTTAGGCTTGTAGTACGTGGAGCAGTGTGGTCAAAGCAGCTGCTTCCTATCTGGCTTCCTGTGCAGACCCTCAGTGTGTGCACACGTCACCACCACACACAGCAGCTGCTGCATCTGCTTCTCTGGCACTGGGACGGTCGGGCCGACTGCTGAACGGCCAGTCCATTCCAGGTCGAACTGGGCCGGACATTTAAAAAAAAGAATTACCACAGACTTTGATTGATTGATTGATTGAATACTTTATTAGACAGAAATGAAAACAGCACGAGGTACAGTCAGACATTTGAGCTAAAAGGATAACACAAAAAGTCCTGGGGATTTGTTTCCATTGTGGTCCTATGTATTCAAATAATCAACATAGCCTAAAAATAACACCAAAATACAATATCATCAACAAATATAAAACACTACATTGTACAAGTAGAAATTCACCTGTCAATCACATTAAATTGATTGATTGATTGATTGATTGATTGATTGATTGATTGATTGATTGATTGATTGGTTGAGGAGCAGCTTCACTCACATTGATAATCATAAAACGCATACTGTATACTGTGAGATTACACCCTAAAAGACAATGGGGTGAATAATGTCGTCTTTCCATGCACTGCATATTCCCGGCTCTGCCCAAATTTTTTTGCGTTTCCACTTAACTAGTACCAGGTGCCCGACACTTGGAGGTATTTTTTTTTTGCCCGTCCTCTCGAAGTTCCAGCGGGGCCAAGCGTGATTGAGCCGATACCAAAATGGTGACGTGTAACCCCATGTCACCAGACTGTACATGCGGTGGAAAGCCGTGCAAACTGTTTTGCAAACTGACATGAAAACTGTCCTTAAAGGACAACTTTGTTTTTTTACAACCAAGGTTTATATTTTAGCTTGTAATTAATGTAAATAAAAGATGAATGTTTTTTTTTTTTCATTTACTGCTGTCTATAGTTTGAGCAATTATGGCAATCTTTTTTACAGTGGGCGGGGGCATTCTGTCCGGTGGCTAAATATGTATTTTTTACACAATAAAAAAGTTACGGTGGTCTTTGAAGGCCAGATGTGAGTTATTGGGGGCTAGCAAAGCTACTGTAAATAATAATAAAGAAATCGCCGGGTTATTGTGTAAAAAAAGACATATTTAGCCACCGGACAGAATGCCCCCACCCACTGTAAAAAAGATCGCGAAAATTGCTAAAACTATAGAAAGCAGTACATTTTTATATTTTAACACTCATCTTTTATTTACTTTAATTACTATCTAAAACATAAACCTTGGTTGTAAAAAAACCAAAGTTGTCCTTTAAAGGGGTAGTTCACCCCCAAAATAACTTTTTTTCTATTGATTACTGACCATCTGGAGCCTTGAATTCATAGATATTTTTTTGTTTTTGTCACATTCCTAAGCCAATAATTTGATTATAATAAATGTGTCCCCATTGATTCCGGTAGGAGACACAAATGCATTTGTGTCTCCTACCGGAATCAATGGGGCTAAATTTATTATAATCAAATAATAAAGGAAGGAATGCGACAAAAACAAATAAATATCCATGAATTCAAGGCTCCATGGGGTGAGTAATCAATAGATATATGATTATTTAATATGTTTATTTATTATAATAATAATTTATTATAATATGTTTATTTTATTTGACATGCATGAGTGCTAATTTTCAACACCTGTCCACTGGAGGCTTTTCTACATAGAATAACAGTAATCTAACAAAGATCTAACAAATTCTCTAAAAAAGGTGTTCATCATCGAACTCACAGTACCCTGGGAGGACTCAGTGGATGAGGCTTATGAGCGAAAACACCTACGCTATTCCGAGCTTGCTGCTGAAGCACAACATCGCGGATGGAACGCTGAGGTCCGCCCAATGGAGGTGGGGTGCAGAGGTTTTGTGGCAAGATCCACCACCAGACTGTTTGCAGACCTGGGAGTCAGAGGCCAAAGCCAGTGCTCAGCCATCAAAGCTGCATCGGAGGCAGCCGAAAGAAGCAGCCAGTGGCTTTTTATGAGGAGGAAAGACCCCTGCTGGGCCCCGAAGTAGCACGCCAGGAGGTAAGCGGTCAGCTTAGGCTTGACTCAGCTAAAGGACGCCCCTGCAATCCATAGTCCCATGAGAAGCCTGCCATTCAATAGGAAGGCGACTCTCATGGCTAATTGGGAATGACGCAAGCTCAGGGCTGATCACTCTGTTGCTGGCCACCTTTGGCGAGGGTGTATAGTGTCAAGGCCGAAACACCCCAAGGGAACACTACTGATGATGCGTCCCAAATTACAACCTAACCCCAGTTCCATCCACCATTCATCACTCTCAACTTTCTCATGTATGTGCCTGCACAAAGGAAATCTACATCTTATCCTGTGTTTCATAAACACTACTCAAATACAGGGAATAAAAAATGATTATCAAAAATCTGACCCAATACATTAACTGTGAAACAAAAGCAACATACAGTAATCATTGTAAGAACCAGTCAGAATCGATTCATGTGAGCACTGTTGATTTGATCATAACCATGATTTGAGTCCTCTTTATCATCAGACTCTAGTTTCTAGATCTGTGTCGATTTATTTAGTTGTAAATTCTATGGAAGCGAAACAAGCGAAACAAAAATATTACTTTTCTGTTTTGAGTTCAACTCAGGGCCTCCAGAGCGCAAAAGGAGCAGCTTCAATCACATTGATAACAATCATAAAACGCATATACTGTGAGATTACACCCTAAAAGACAATGGAGTGAATAATGTCGTCTTTCCATGCACTGCATATTCCCGGCTCTGCCCTCATTTTTTTTGCCTTTCCATTTGTACCTGGACATTTCATCTCAGGTGTACTCATTCTATGACGGAATTTTAATTATACATAAACGGTCATTTGATTTAACATTTTAAAAAAATGCCCCACTAAATAATGGACAATTCTCAAATGAAAAAAAAAAAGGCTATTTTGAAAATGTTAATTAAATAAGGCTAATGCTTTTTAAGCTAATAAATGCATTTTTTGAGACACAAATGAATGTATAATTCAATAGCATTTACATTTCATCTCCGGGTGATTGTATTGAATTTAATTATACATACATTTGTGTCTAAAAAAATGCATTTATTGGCTTAAGATTAAAAAGCATTAGCCTTATTTAATTTACATTTTCAAAATATCCATTTTAATCACACAATTAAGAAATTAAGTTAGTGTCCACACTGAAGAACGATTAAGTAGAGTAAACAGTGCATCAAACACACACTGTGTTTTAGTCTGCTTGGTGGAATGCAAGAAACAGATGCAAAACGTAAGGATCAGTGCTAGTGCATTATACACTGTGGTGCTTACTGCACGGAAGTAGCACACTGCAGGCTCTGCTAGAGTCACCCCAGCCAGAGTTCAATGCATCAGGCCTATTGGTGCTGGAACACACACACACTGTGTGGGTTTACAAACCCTTTGACAAGGAAGAACAGTCAATCTTTAGGCACCATTCACACCGAGCACGATAACTATAACTACAACTATAACGATAATTAAGTTAGTGTCCACACTGAAGAACAATAAAGTAGAGTAAACAGTGCATCAAACACACACTGCTCAGTCCAGCCGTGTCAGAACCCACACGGAGGGAGAGAGAGAGATATCCACCTCCGTGGTGCTGAAGGACAGTCAGCCTCCTCACTAAGAACAGCATACTGTGATGGGTGTGGCAGAGCACAGACTTATAGAGTGACATTGATGAACAGACGCAGTGATTGACTGCATTACTTTCAGGTGCGGTGTGAACACAGACACTATAAAAGAGTCAGTCGGACTTGGAAACGGATCGGAGCGACACGTCTTGTGAACCGGCACTCAAGGGACGGGAGGGGCGTTCGCAAGTGACAGTCTTGCCGACGCGAAGATAGCTAGCGAGGGGGAGCTAGCTATATTGTTGGTAGCAGGAGGGGAGACTATAACCACGGTCTCCTGTAGTTAGTTAGTGGGGGAACTTAGTGAGTGTACGGCACACTGCTCCGCCGATCTGCAACCGTGCGAGTGTCCAGCACAAGGACACACTGACTTGACTCTTGTCCGCACGTTCCCGTCGTCCAGCCAGTATCTCCCCGGGGAGTTGGACGGTGGCACAAGCTCAGACCCCGGGGGAGGGTCCCGCCGCCTGGCGAGTTAAGTACCCATGCAAGCAATCGAGTAGTATTGTTGCATAACATTGGTGCACAGATAGAAGCACTGTATTTTAAGTATTGTAGCAAATGGTTTTATTATTAGGGGTTTCAAGCACTGTATTGTATATAACTTTAGAGTATGAATTAATAAAGATCGCTCTGTATATTTGTACATCCTTGTTGTCTCGCTTATTCCAAGGTCTGACATTATCTACCATTGTGTAGAAACGATAGAAAACCGCATTTATTACATTGGTGGCAGCGGTGGGATTTATCAAAATGTCAGACCCTGAAAATAACGCAGAAGTTGGCAACAATGTTAATCAGCCTAATTTGTTTGCAACTCCACGGCCAGTTTTTATGCCAGAAACCTTCACGGGCACCGGGCGGGAATGGGTTGATTGGGCTGAACAGTTTGAAATGGCAGCTGATGTTAATAATTGGGATGAATCCCTCAGATAAAAATTTATGAGCCTGCTTTTGTCTGGTCGCGCTCGGGAGGTGTATAGTGGGTTGTCTGCAACTGCTAAAGCTAACTATGCCTCGCTAAAGACCGCCATGGGGAGATGTTTAGACCCTTGTGATAGCGATGACTGGAACAGGGCTAGCTTCTCTTCACGTAGGAGGTTACATAATGAGACTGTCAGAGAATTTGGCTGCTGATGGAGTAATCCCAGAAGACTCTGACCTACAGAAATATGTCCCAGTTTGGACACAGTTGCAAGTACAAGGAGGTAGATTAGTGAGGATTCCTCCTGCCTATTCTGATGCTGCATCCCGGGTACAGGTAGTGTTACCACGGTCGCTGGTTCCTGAAGTTTTAAAACAGTTGCACAATGTTCCTACAGGGGGACATTTGGGGGTGCAAAAACTGCAGGGAAAAGTTAAAGACCGTTTTTACTGGCCGGGATGGTTTGGAGATGTTAAGATGTGGGTCAAACAATGTGTAGATTGTGGATCCCGTAAGACTCAGGGGAAACTGCCACGTGCCCCTTTACAGCCATCTGTGACATCTAGGCCGTTCGAGCGGGTCGCACTTGACATCCTTGGTCCCCTCCCAGTGACCTCGAGAGAGAATAAGTACATATTGGTTGTAGGTGATTACTTCTCAAAGTGGACAGAGGCTTTTCCTCTACCTAATCAAGAAGCCTGTACTGTCGCTAAAGTTTTGACTGAGGAATGGGTGTGTCATTATGGGGCCCCACGTAGTCTGCACTCAGACCAAGGACGCAACTTTGAATCAAATCTGTTCAGAGAACTGTGTAGGCTGCTGCATATGCACAAAACTCGCACCACACCTTATCACCCCGAGTCGGATGGATTGATTGAGCGGTTCAATCGTACTCTGTTAGATATGGTATCCCTCTTTGTAGAAGAGAATCAGTCTAATTGGGACACGCTTTTACCTTATGTTATGATGGCATATCGTAGTAGTGTACATGCTAGCACCCTTTTCACCCCTTACCGAGTATTGTTTGGACAGGAAATGGTTTTGCCGGTTGATGTTATGTTAAACGTAGGCAACCAGGAGTCCTTCATCTCAGTGGCTGAGTATGTGTATAAGTTGAGGGACACGTTGTCTACTGTTGTTGAGGCGGTAAAAAAACATCAAGCCAGGGCCTCAGGACACCAGAAAGTGGCCTATGATTTCAGGGCAAAATTCCAATATTATTCAGAGGGGGAACTAGTTTGGATGAGGAATAAGGCTAAAAAGCGTGGACTGTGTCCCAAACTACAGAGACGGTATAAAGGCCCCTTTAGAGTAGTGGACAGGGTGACAGAGGTCCTCTACAGGCTAGTGCCAGTCGAGGGAGGCTCAGAGAGTGTTGTGCATTTCAACCGACTCAAACCTTGTACTTCTTCCTTGCCAGTGCCATCAGAGTCGGTGGAGAGTGAAACATCCATGGGAGGTGAACAGAGGGACTGCACTATTCAACCAGAGCAATGGCAGCAGTCGGGGGTCCCGTTTGGTGCCAGTTGGGTCCACCTTCGTCCGCCCAGCCGGGATGTCCCTGCGGAGGTGACGACAACGCCGGCAGGGACGACCGAGGATGTGGGAGGGCAACAGAGGACCCCATCACCGGTAACGCAGCGGGTCCTGCCAGTCGAGTCTGCAGCCTCTGAATTAGCCACTCCCTTGGATGCGTCTGTAGCCGTTGCACAGCCGGGGCCCCAAGCTTCAGCAGCGTCGGAGGTTGCGGAGGGAAGTTCAGCACTCCTGCGGAGCTCACCAGCTGGGTTGCGAGAAGTCAACATGCCAGCAGGTTCCGCAGCCGCTGGATCAGCCCAGCCTTTGGATCTGTCTGTGTCCAATCCTGGGCGGTGGGCACAAGACGCTCCAGGGGTGCCAACGTTCAGGGGAGGACGTCCAGCACGCCAGCGGAGACCAGCCGTGTGGTTACGTGATTACGATGTGTCACTATAGACTCGAGGACGAGTCTCCTTCAAGTCGGGGAGAAGTGTGATGGGTGTGGCAGAGCACAGACTTATAGAGTGACATTGATGAACAGACGCAGTGATTGACTGCATTACTTTCAGGTGCGGTGTGAACACAGACACTATAAAAGAGTCAGTCGGACTTGGAAACGGATCGGAGCGACACGTCTTGTGAACCGGCACTCAAGGGACGGGAGGGGCGTTCGCAAGTGACAGTCTTGCCGACGCGAAGATAGCTAGCGAGGGGGAGCTAGCTATATTGTTGGTAGCAGGAGGGGAGACTATAACCACGGTCTCCTGTAGTTAGTTAGTGGGGGAACTTAGTGAGTGTACGGCACACTGCTCCACCGATCTGCAACCGTGCGAGTGTCCAGCACAAGGACACACTGACTTGACTCTTGTCCGCACGTTCCCGTCGTCCAGCCAGTATCTCCCCGGGGAGTTGGACGGTGGCACAAGCTCAGACCCCGGGGGAGGGTCCCGCCGCCTGGCGAGTTAAGTACCCATGCAAGCAATCGAGTAGTATTGTTGCATAACATTGGTGCACAGATAGAAGCACTGTATTTTAAGTATTGTAGCAAATGGTTTTATTATTAGGGGTTTCAAGCACTGTATTGTATATAACTTTAGAGTATGAATTAATAAAGATCGCTCTGTATATTTGTACATCCTTGTTGTCTCGCTTATTCCAAGGTCTGACATTATCTACCATTGTGTAGAAACGATAGAAAACCGCATTTATTACAATACTGTAAAGGGTCAGCCAGGTCAGCTTGTTGTTCAAGTAAAGCCAAGGAACGTGTTTCTCCACTGACTCCCCTATGGATGGTGATAGGTGCTGAGAGCTCTGTGTCTGTGTGTGTGTGTGTGTGTGTGTGTGTGTGTGTGTGTGTGTGTGTGTGTGTGTGTGTGTGTGTGTGTGTCTGTCTGTCTGTCTGTCTGTCTGTCTGTCTGTCTGTCTGTCTGTCTGTCTGTCTGTCTGTCTGTCTGTCTGTCTGTCTGTCTGTCTGTCTGTCTGTCTGTCTGTCTGTCTGTCTGTCTGTCTGTGTGTGTGTGTGTGTGTGTGTGTGTGTGTCTGCATGCGTGCGTGCGTGCATGCTTGCGTCTGTGTTGTGGTGGTACATCCCTCGTTTCCATCACAGTCCCTTTGCGTGTCCTTGTTTAGCAGTGTTTATTTGTGTTTATCTTTTTTGTGTCCCTTCTATGTAACTGTGTCTTCTTGTGCGTGCGCTCGTGTGGGCATAGGCTTGGCTCCCAGCTCTGCTTTCTAGTCTCCTCATTTCACAGACAGTGTGCAGATGTTTTTATCTTCTATTAGTCTCCTCATGCTGAACGGCCAGTCCATTCCAGGTCGAACTGGGCCGGACATTTAAAAAATAATAATTTTACCACAGACTTTCATTGATTGATTGAATACTTTATTACGCTTTTCTTAAAAAAAATAAAAAAAAACTTTTCTGTTTTGAGTTCAACTCAGGGCCTCCAGAGCGCAAAAGGAGCAGCTTCACTCACATTGATAACAATCATAAAACGCATATTCTGTGAGATTACATCCTAAAAGACAATGGAGTGAATAATGTCGTCTTTCCATGCAGTGCATATTCCCAACTCTGCCCTATTTTTTTTTACCTGGACATTTCATCTCCAGGTGTACTCATTCTATTACGGAATTTAAATTATACATAATTAGACACAAATGAACGTATAATTTCAATAGCACAGGCACCACACACAGCAGTTGTGCTTGGAAATGCCCAATGACACTTGGTTGTGTGACAATTGAAATGAGAGACCTTATTGTGTTGCATGCAACATTTTTGTCTACATAGTGATGTGCAGGGTTTGTGAAGTTAGTTAAACACTCTGTCCTTGTTTGACCATGTGTTAACCACACTAGTGTGTTAAAAAAAATCCCTCCGCTTTTCTAAGTAATGCGAGCAAGCTTCTGGGAACCTAAGCTGACCACAATGTCACGGTACTTACTCACTTTTGGTCCCTTCACAGTGTTTCACAGAGGTGTTAAAACCACGGTGCTCAGTGAAGCACGCATCTTTCACACATGCAGCATGTCAACATGTTTATAGAGTAGATAGGTAACCTTCCAAATGCAAAGTGTTGACATTACTGGCACGCACTTAGAGAGACCTGAGTCACAATGGTATAACACAGTGATGTGGGGTTCAGGGACCCCCAGGGGCCCTTCAGTTAATATAGCATCAAAATCAGTTAACCACTTTAACCCTATATACAGTACATCGGCTATTTGAAAATAGCAGATCTACAAGTTCGTAGATCTGCTATTTTCAAATAATCTTGAAAACGTTTGAATAATTCTAATTACTTTTTTGAAACAAAAGTAAATATAGATCTTGTATAGGGGTCTCTGGCACAAAATATTTTCCTATGGGGGGCCACGGCCAAATACATATTAATATTAATTTGGGGGTCCTTGATATGAAAAGGTTTGTGAGTTTCACCAGGAGGGCCTGACACGTTCGGACTCCCAGTTCAACTCCCCGTTGAACAGGCGCCTGACCAACATGGAGGAGTCGCTAGTGCATTGACAGAGAACTTTCTCCGACTTCCCACCCATGAACATGGTCAATTGTGCCTTGTATACTGTTGCAGCAACACCTCCAACATAGAGCACAGGGAAGCAGCTCTGACTATGGAGCTATGTCTTCTGTCTGCTTCTGCCTGTCTGCTACTTTTATCTGTCTGCCTCTCCATCAGTCTCTCCGTCAGTCTGCCTTTTTGCCTGTCCACCACTGCCTGGGTGTCGTCTGGCCTGTCTGTCCATGGACTGTCTGGCTGCCTGTCTATCACTTTGTTTCTTGGTTCTGTGCTCTGTTCATCTGTCTGTGATTCCCCATGACTGCCTCTTAGCTTTCTAACACAATTCAGTGTCTGTCTGTCTGTCTGTCTGTCTGTCTGTCTGTCTGTCTGTCTGTCTGTCTGTCTGTCTGTCTGTCTGTTTGTCTGTCTGTCTGATCTAAGACATTTGGAAAGCAGTGTCTTCCTGCTCCTTCTGCAGCTGGCAGCATGCACAAAAGGTTTGATGCTGATTGGTCAAGCGGTTTGGTAGATTAGCTACCCTCTCTCTCTGACACACACACACACACACACACACACACACACACACACACACACACACACACACACACACACACACACACACACACACACACACACACACACATACTGTAGTCACACATACACAGACAGTTGCAAAATAATCTCAGTCCCAGGCCTTCCGCCTGGTGGAGATAATAATGTGACGACAGGTAGAGGAAATCTACAGCCAAGAAGATCTTGTGAAGCCAACTTCACAAGCCTTCCCAGCCAATACTCACACAAAACCTTGAACAGATATTTCAGTCAGACAACTCTTGGATTGGATTAGAATATATATTTATTGAGCAAGCTTGAGCATAGATATAGAAAGCATAAAGAAGCATAGTTTGGCGTCAGGCCTCTGAATCCATTCACTCCCTGTAAGAATAACATTTTTAATAAATGTTACATGCCAAATAGCATTTACAGGGAATGAATAAAGACCCCCACGGGGATCTAGAAACAGAGCCTACAGGTGGATGCCGGGGAGGCGGTGGGATGAGACTATTCATGGTCAGCAGCATACGTAGGCAAGCAAAGGCAGCAGATCCAGCAGGATCTCAGCAGCAGAGCAGCAGCAGCGTCGGCACGTCAGCGCAGCAGAAGAGCCCAACCAGAATCAACAGGTAGGCAGAGCAGTACTTATACCCACCGACCAGGAGAAGAGTGCATGACTAGTCACCTGATCGGTTAGCACAATCCCTTGAGTTGCCTGGCCTGAACTAGCTCCGTAAACTGCGCCGCATTTCAGTCAGACAACTCTTGGATTGGATTAGAATATATATTTATTGAGAAAGCTTGAGCATAGATATAGAAAGCATAAAGAAGCGTTTGGCGTCAGGCCTCTGAATCCATTCACTCCCTGTAAGAATAACATTTTTAATAAATGTTACATGCCAAATAGCATTTACAGGGAATGAATAAAGACCCCCAAAACCGCAAGAACCCCCAAAACCGCTTGGGAACACAGAGCCTGACGCCAGACCAACCATCTGTGAGAATGGTGGAGCTCCATGAACTTTGTGTTCAACTTAAGCATGATGAAATGTCCGAGTTCCTCAGCATTTGATTGTTAAGCTAAACTAAACAAATGCAAGCATGCATCCATGTGTTCAACAGGCCTGATAACTATTGTTTATCATCCATAATAAATAAAGTGTACTGACTATGTGTGTAAAGACGTGCTATCTTTACTTAAAATCTGAATCAGTACCCAACGATACCTGGAGCAGCAATAACTGATAGACTGAGCTTGATATGATTAGCCTGACTGCAATACCATAGAAAAAAACAACATTTTTTAGCGCTATAGGAATAAACCAATTTTTTTTAGCACCATGACATCACCACTAAACTAAATCCCCAGCAATCCACCCGAGATGCAATTAAAGCGTCAAAATTGCGCAAGCAGCATTTATTCAATTAGCGATAGAACAGCATGAGCTTTTAGCCTGCAGAATGTCATCCTTATTAACCAACATCTACGTAAGCTCCTGAGGACCATCGCCCCATAGATTTAAGAGAAGCAGAAGGACAAGCAGCGCTGCAGATGTAGCTACACCAATATGGAGGATGGAGAAAGCCCGCAGCTTGAGCAGATCTCTCGCAGCTTGCAGTGAAGCAGGTTCAAGTTTAAGGCCTACAGATGGAGAGACGAACACAATGTTATTGCAATTCTGGATTAGCCCGGCCATCCTATAACCAATTAACCCATTTTGGGTTCCTGTTGCTATTTACCGTATAGCAACATGCATATATATTTTAAATAACTATTTGAAGTTTTCCATAACTTAGTCGGGATTTAGAAGACGATTTAAGAATCGGCCTCAGTCTAAATGGGTTAAGCACCATGTGGCAGCATATTAGCAATTAGCATCATAGCAGTTGATGCAGAAAGAATACGGTATACAAGCTTAAATTATAGCTCTCAGATTATTAGACATGTGAATAATATTAACTAACGCCGATATCCCTCTCCAACCATAGCCTAATAGATTTAGCACGAAATGCCATCTGTTGCAAGTCTGGATCGGCCCAACAGAGCCAGACGCCAGAGGGTTGGCAGAATTGATTTAGCAGAGTTTAGCAGCGAGGCTAGGCAGCTCAGTAGATGATGCAGCATAGGTGCCGAGAAGACATTGAGAAGCCCACATCTCAAGCAGCTCTCTCACGCTGCCTTGAGAGCCTTGTGCTAGCCCGCACAGTAGATGATGCAGCATAGTGCTGAGAACATTGAGAAGCCCACATCTCAAGCAGCTCTCTCACGCTGCCTTGAGAGCTCACAGTGCCGCCAAGAGCGTAGGTAGCTCAACCTGGAATCTAGAACCAGAAGCAGAATTATTCTTGCAATTACCATGGTTATCCACCCTGGACGAGATGACGCCGTTATAGACCGCTGGGACAGGAATTTACTTCCTGAAGCCACTCACACATCCACGGTGAAGCGTGCGTGCTTCACTGTGGATGTGTGGGGACGCATGCTGCACGTCAATGCGCAAGTGTGGCCTCAAATCCTGACACAGTCAGTCGCACACCGCAAGCTGCTGGTTGCGCTGCAACACTCGTCACCAGTGATGAACACACCGTGATGTGGTACTAAATATGCCGTGAGCATCCCAATCTGGCGGATACAGCAGCCCCTTTTATATGGGGACAAAGACTTCCAGTCACCCAGCTTTTGATAAGCATGAGACAAGCAAAGAGCCCATCAACATAGTGTAACTATCGATAACAGGAGCAGCCAGGATCGGAGTCCCTCTTTTATCCGTCCTGCGAGATATGTCGCGGCAAAATATTTTTTATTTATTTAATTGGTGCGCACCAGCCAACATGGACAAATGACTGATATCTTGACTCTACTGAAGCCCCACTATCTATCCTGTTGCAATAACTTTACTTCTGTAATCTTGATGCTCATAACATGACAACATCACTTGGCAACCAACTTTTCTATATACCATGTACCTTCCACATGGAAGCAAGCATGCCGTGTTAGCTTGTGCTACGACAATCCAGACTATCCACATAAGCAAGGCATGCTGAGTTAGCTTGTGCTACAACCAATTTGATAGCTTTACACATGGGAAGCAACACATGCTGTGTTTAGCTTGTGCTACCAACAATCCAAGCTTCCACATGAGAAGCAAAGCATGCTGAATTAGCTTGTGCTACGAACAATCCAAGCTTCCACGTGGGAAGCAAAACATGCTATGCTAGCCTGTGCTACAAACAATCCAGAGCTATCCACGTAGCAAGGCATGCTGAGATAGCTTGTGCTAAGACAATCCGAGCTTCCACATAAGAAGCAAAACCTGCTGCGATAGCTTGTGCTAAAACAATTCAAGCTTCCACGTAAGAAGCAAAACATGCTGTGATAGCTTGTGCTTGTGCTAAGCCTCCACGTAGCCTCCACGTAGGCAAAACATGCTGTGCTAGCCTGTGCTATAAACAATCTAAAGCTTCCACATAAGAAGCAAACATGCTGACTAGCCTGTGCTACAACAATCTAAAGCTTCCGTACAAGAAGCAATATGATGTGCTAGCCTGTGCTACGACAATCTAAAGCTTCCACAAAGAAGCAAACGTACTGTGTTAGCCTGTGCTACAACAACTCTACCATCTCTTATCCAAGTGTATGCAGCAGAATGAGAATCACCTTTAGCTCATCCTGATCCTTAGCAAGTGTAATTTAGCATTACAAGAGCATAAGCAACAGTAGAATGCAACCAATAACATCTAATCGGCACTGCAAGTTCATTTGTTTATTTCATCATAATATAAAACGGCATACTTTACCTCCACCACATATTAGAGCAATTAAACTGCTACAATAATTTGACAAACCTCTGATGCCATTTTGCCTACTCTGCAATTAGATACCAGACATAGCTATACAAGAGGTAAATAACTATAGCCACCATCAGCACATGGAGATAAATCATCCCTACCACTATTATCTGCCCATAAATAAATAACATGATATAATGCCAGTCTGCACAACTACAGACTGCTTTAAGCATAGAATCTCTCGGCAGCGGCTGAGGGGAGCCCCCAGCAGGGAATTGCTAAAAAAGCAGTCCCACTGGCGGCTGGGATTGCCAGCAAAGTGACACTGGCAAACGAACTGACATTCTCGCCGCGACCCTCAGCGAGGGAGCAGCGCGGACAAGAAGCCAAGTCCATGTGAAAAGCGAAAAGACTGCGTGAAAAGACTGCACTAGACTGAGGTTCAAGCCTGTGATATGGGCTCGACTCTCAGGCCTATCCAGTTATTAGCTGTGACAGTGGTACGCAGTGCGGACGAAACAAGCGAAAAAGATGCCATGCACGTGTCCATGCACTTTACTTTAGCGCAAAAAATCGAAGTGTCTTATTTGTTGACTGTTTACATAGGAATTTCGAGATATATTGTGTAAATGAATGTATCATTTCTAGGGTTTGCAATATTACCACAGAAGAAATAACTTGCATAATGAAATGTATTAATTTACTGCCGAAACTATGCCACTAAGTTCAAATGCAACAATAACTTGGAAGGTTCTTCCATACAACAAAATTATTCTTTACTGATGTTTGACTCATGATCTGAGTAATCAGACCTTTTTGAATTATTATTTGTTGATTGTATAAGAAGCATTTTGGGATGTGTGCTTGAGGTTTAAATTCAAGGTTTCTTAAGGTGAGATTGTAGATCGGCTATTTTTATAATCTTTTTAACCCTTTGCCCAAATTACAATGTCAGTCAAAGGGAAGCAAATGGGAGTTACCATGGCAACATGCCCTAAATAGGACATTAAAAGGGGGGAAAAGGGAGGAGAAAAGAAACAAACAAATGAGCCAGATGGTTCGTGTTTGAATGTAGATAAAAACTACAATTCAAGTTAATTTATCCTGGGGTTAAGGAAAATCTCAAAGATGAACTAGTGGGGAAAAGAATTGTTGCTAAATTAAATTGGTTATGATTTTTGCTGTAAAGTTAATTTGGGATCCAATATTAGCCACAATTTCCAAAAAGAAAAGTATTTCAAAACAATTTGGATTCTTAGAAAAGTTAAAAAAATTACAAACTGAGAAAGTTAAGTTGGACTGTAAGTTCTCAAATATGGGTTTGGAGCCAAATACAGACAATGTGTGAAATTTGTGTTGAAAATGTAACCTGTATGAGTGTGGGATCAGAGCAGTTTACAGAGACATGAAATTGAATTTATTCACCAAACTAAACAGTCATTGTTTTCCCAAGCATAATCTAAGAGTCAGAGGGCTCGCCAAGAATGTAAGAGGGAGGACTATGAGTGTCCTGGAACTTTGATCGGATACTCAGGTGGGAGGTGGAGAATAATCCAAGTCCATAGCACCAGAGTAGAGCGTGAGACTAATTCAATGTTTTGTTTTTATTACAGATTGTGCCTGTGTACTGTTGACCGCTGTTCTTTTAACCTTTTTGTTTTTATGCTTTATGTTGCTACCTTTTTATTATTATTTGAGCACTGTTAGTGAGCGGCTTTAAAGTATAAACAAACTGTCCAACCAACCACAGGTTTAATTCGGCTACGGCCTGAGACAGATACTTGGCTAATAGTTATTCTGCAGATTGGCTCTTAATTGATTGCTGTCTCCTTTGTGGTGTTCATGGCTTTTGGCCTTTTTGAGTGTACATTTGCAGTGATCTTTAATGCCAAATTACACATGGCTCTTAGTGTTTATATCTTGCTGATTTGCAGTGTTTAACTTGTGTGTGCAGACTTCAATAAGTAGGCCTACATCTCAGTGCAGCTATTTGGCCAAGCTTGTCTCTTTAGTAGCCCTATGCACTTTACTGGTGGACATGTGGAACTAGTTTTTAATCATTAAATATTTGACCAATACATTGTACATCCTCTTATGTGAATAAATATATTTTTGCATTCCAAACCGACCATTATTTGTTCACTTAAACTGAACGCTTACCTTTGGGGAAGTTAACTGGATATAATAACATGTACCTCGGGTCTCCCACCCTGTAATTGGGAGTGGCGTAGTCACACTGTGTATAAAGGAGTACTTGGTGACTCCATCTGGTTACACAAGCTTTAAGCAAGAGAAATGTGGATTATTATTAGTGCTATAGTAATGTACTTTTATTTCCTGCATTTGTTCAAACTGTGCTGTTAGTGGTAACCTCAGCAGACCAGGGCGGACGCCCTGCTGTGCTACCGAGCTTCAAAGTGAGTCCTGCATACTAAAGCGGGGGTAGGTGAGATAAGGGACAATGGCCCGGATTCATAAAGAGATTTACGACCATATTTTGTACGTACCGGCATTTAGGACAAATCCTACACCTGCAGTCGGATTCATAAAAGTTTTTTGGTCTGTGTTTTGTGCGTCAGGTGCGCACGTTCTCAGGTCAGCCCTGAGGCTGTCTTACCAGGGCTGAAATGTGCGTATGTCTTTAGAATGCTTTATTCTTCATGTCAAAATCAATTACAACAGTGGCAAACCTCAAATAAAAAATATATGTGACCAACATTTGTCAACACATATATATAAAAAAAAAAAAAAAATGTCAAACGATGTATTGCTTGTAGCCTATGCATAATATAGACCTGATGTAGATTCCACCGCTTTTTATTTATTTTCTAGGCTATGAGTCGCATTTAGAGCTGAATTATTAGGTCCCTCAATGTGTTTGCCAGCGGGCCATCTCAGCCAAAGTGTCACGTAATAATGAAAATATGGCTATGATGCCTTAATGAAACTGCGGAGGGCGGAGAGACTGACTTGCATCAGTGTCCATGCCGCGGTATTAATTTGTAAAGCCTACTGTACTACTGTATATTGATCACATGAACGCCACACACAACAGCCTAATAAATCTTACCATCTGATGAGGAAACTATAGTGGATCTAAGCTGTGTCCAGAAGATCCATTCCCCATTCCGACGTAGGACAGTGATATCCAAAATTAACTAATTTAATCAATAAGTAATCAATAAGCTCTGGTCCATAATCGGATAGCAGCGTTCCACTTGTATGCCCTGGATTTATTTTCAACATCATCTTTTTACCTCGGTAAAGGTGCGCAATGTTCATTAGAAAAGGCTTATATAATACCCTTTCCACGTGTTATTAGCCTTTTATTTGGTAATGGGGTTAAACCTTGTAAACTTCTTTATTCTCATTACACATGAGAGCATTTATTACGTGATCCGCTTCCAGACAGAACAGTAAGTTGTCAAGGCGATGCGACGCCGCATCTGTTATCTTTAGACGAGGCGGAGTTGAACTTCAAACTTGCTCAGCGTTGCCAGATGTTGTGAGAGAAATAAGCAACCAGGTCTAGGAAAACAAGCCCAAAAGAAGCAACTGGCACTTAGGCCATTATAAGCACTTTAATTAAACCGTTGTGAGCTTGTAGATCTGCTATTTAAAAAACAAATCTTGCAATAAAATGTGGAATATTTGGAAGATGTTTTAAACATTCTAACAACACAAATCTGCCTCCAGCTGGCACAAAACATTTTCAGATGGGGCTTATAGGGATAAATTAGCATACATATTAACTTGGGGGTCCATAACATAAACATATTTGAGAACCACCGGTTAAAACAATTGAACAATTTTGAAGCAAGCCCAAATAACCAACTACACTTTAGAAACAAGCCCAAAAAACGCACCCCACAGCTACCAATATTTACAAGCAACTTTACAGAAAAATAAGCCCAAATTCGCTTATAATAAGCGGACATGGCAACGCTGTTTAGCACGGTTCAGCACGGTGACGTTGAAGTTGGATGCTGTTGGATGCAGCCTTCCAGAGTAATCATCACACCTGGTCATACGCACTGGTCATACGCACGTCTCAGGGATATACGAACCCCTTTGAGAATTGCACGTCAGTTTGAGTACCAAAAATATGACCTCCTTTACGAACTTTATTTACCCCATATTTACGACCCTCGTTATGAATCCGGGCCAATAGACTTTGTGTAAGAACAAGGTCAATGGTTGACTAAGCAGATAGAGCTAGCCTGCTCTGGTGTAACAAGAAACAGTACTAAACGCAAGGGGGGGGGGGGGGTGTACTGCGACGGGGGCCGCAACGGGACGGACGGGACGGGACGGGACGGGACGGGACGGGACGGGGGGGGTCGGGGGGGGTCGGTGGGGTTGACCGCCACGGGATGAGCGGGGGACGGGACGAGACACGCAATAACCCCACATTTGCAAGACCACTTTGGTAGAGGTTTGGGTTGTGTTTGTGTAGTTACCTTGCCATCATGATGTAACTCCAAAGGTGGACAAGAAATAAAAAACAATTTCTCCATTGACTAGAAATTGATAATTTAAAATATGCTCCTATTGACTTACACAGAGGCTCCTTTAAACCCGTAACTAATAATTTATATATTTAAATATATATATATTATATATATATTATATATTATATATATATATATATATATATATATATATATATATATATACATATGTATGTGTTAGACATTTTTTATAATATTTTAAAAAATTGGTAATATATTATCAAACATCTAACAACAATATGAAATAGTGTTAACAGAGTGACAATGACATATCACATGAGTCATTGTGAAACAATTATGATTCATGGTCACACACTATTTCAGTAATATAATTACATTGATTATATCTTATTGTATTGATTTCATTTTATTTGAATGCAGGGTCATTAAAATGAGTCCATATACAAACACATGTTTTGAATTAACTGTGGAAAAACTTGAAGAACAAAGCACTGGATTACGTAAACTTGGCTGTTAGCCTGCTCCTGACCAGGCTAACTTCACAGCTAAATTGCCATGGTAACTAAGCTAGGCTTGCTTCAATTCTCTTTTGAGGAATCGGATAAGGCTAAACTTAGCCAGGGTGAACTGGCTAAACTAATCTTCAAGATAATTCACCTTTTGAGGAACCGACTCAGCTCTAATCCTGGCTAAATTAAGCCAGGATAGGTGGTAAAGCCAAGCTTTAGCTCTAATTCACCTTTTGAGGAACAGGCCCCAGGACTTCCGGTTGCTTAAATCTGCCCGAAGGTTGGGCCTTGTGCGAGAAGTTAATAAATGAGCCTGTCTTGGAACAGAGCTGTTAGAGTTAAAACTATGTCTTTTGTCGACAATATTGATATATATGCCCTCATATCCTATTTTAGTGTGCCATCTTGGCATAACTCAAGTTTGCCTACCAATCTTATGAATTTATTAAGTTCGAGGTTGGACAAAACTAATCCAAGTATCAGGTCTCTCCTTTCCTCTAGAGACTGCATGTGTTTGAGCTGTACAGAGCGCAGGCCCTCCAAGGTCACTGATTATCTCTGGAGGAATACAATAACAGCTCATTGGAGTTAACTTGACCATCTATGACAAAGCAACAACACCTCCATATTTGCTATCTGGTGCCGGCTCCATATGTTTCCAATCAGTATGTCTTGGTCAACGCTTTGTGATCTAATGTCCTAATGACCTGTATCTCTGTACATGACCTATATCTCTGTATGACCTGACATCGTCACTAATGTACTCTGTCAGCTGTCACCCTGTCACAGATAAACCTGCCACATGTCCTATGATATCGAAGGGATAACTTGTTTATGAAACCATAAGATGTACACAAGGATACTATAAGATGAACAACAACTTATTATGATGACACCCTGATGCCTGACAGCTCATCAGATATGATCTGACGTCTGAGGGTCTTAACCAATCGTTAGGATCCACCTCATAACTGATGTCCGGACTCCAACTTGTGTATAAATACTATTGCCTGTCTTTGTAATGGCAGAGAGATATTTTTGCTGTACGGTGCCTCGTGGATTGATTCTTTCTCTTAATACAATGTCAACCTTTTAATTTGAGAACCGGCCTGTGTCTGTCTTTGATTTCGTCTCATCCTTTTTACACTGGGTTTTCAGCTGTTTAACTACAAATAGTTTTAATTAACATAGAGCAGGATTTACGACCCTTTATAAACTCTATTAATTGGTCCTTCAAACGGTTAAAGGCCTGTCCGACATTATTATCATAATTATTATTAATATTTTTCTCGGACGGTGCGTTTAGAATCAGCCTTAAAAATTTAGATTTTTTTTTTCACGTCGACTCTGAGGGGCTCCGGACGACTCCTCTTCGCGAGGACTCTTTCCGGTCAGCTATCTTACAAATAGCCTCTTTTCCAAATATTGTTTTTGGAGACAAGCGGCTCACAGACATTCCTCAAACGCGTGGGGATTCTCCGTCCAGCTGACTACAAGACACAGGTTCCCTTTTGGTTCAGTTCCTTGACTTATAATTTTGACATTGCATTAACTTTCACACGAGGCTCATTGGCCGTACTTGTACATATATATATTTTTTTGTAAAATTGTTATCAGTATTGTTGTTACATGTTTTGGACAGATACTGTCAATATATATATATGCGCATATCAGACACACAATATGTGTCTACCAGTGTGTGCATAGATATTTATTGCCTCGTACATTTGTTCCTTGGTTTTTTTTAACTACAGTTGTACATAGATAGGCCTACATATATTCATATCTGTTTTTTACCACTTAATAATCCACAGGTGCCAACCTGTTGTTAGATTATATTGTGTGAACTGTACCACTTAATAATCCACAGGCGCTGCCTTCTAGCCAACCTGTTGTTAGATTATATTGTGTGAACTGTTTAATAATCCACAGGCGCTGCCTTATAGCCAACCTGTTGTTAGATTATATTTTGTACTGTTTAATAATCCACAGGTGCTGATTTTCTAGCAAACCTGTTGTTCGATTATAATAATCCACAGGTGTGCCGCTTTTTAGCCAACCTGTTGAATGATTATATTTTTACTTTGATTTTGTAAATCATTTAAACCTTGACACACACAGATACCTTCTGTGTGTGCCAATCAGAGGGGACTTATTATAGCAATATAATATAATATAATATAATAATATATAATATAGTCCAGATACACCAATACTGAACCCAGCTAGCCCATCCAAAGTCACTAATACTAGCCAAACTCCGTTTCTGACTCATGAGCTGCAGATCATGAATCAAAAAGGACAGAGGTTAGATATTAAACTAATAAGACCATACTGTCCTATTATTTAGATTTTGTTCTATTCCTACCTTTGGTCAATTTTAAAAAATATATATGTTTTAATATTTGATTTCATTCCCATTTACCTAGAAACCAGCCACCTTTGCTCCAGGCAACCTCTGTATCACTAAAACCAGCTACAGGCATCTCATCCAATCAGACCCTAAACAGCATTACATCAGCACTGAACCGTTTGTATGATATTTACTTATTTTCTAGGATAAGACACAGCCTGCTGATTTGAGTATTTTAAAGAAACTAGTCATTTAAAACCTTCCACTTGGCCACAGACAGAAGTATTTAACCTTGGGTAGGGCTGACGGCCTCTTTATCTCACTCACTCACTCTCTCGGTCCCTTGAACGTGTCAACAATCTGTAGTCACTGTCACTGTTTCTCTCTCTCTCTCCCACAAGCCGTGCATCTGCTCAGAATTGTTTCATTAAAATTTTATATCAGTAAATTGTCTACCTGCCCACCCACTTCTTGATAGATACTAAATAGATTTTGAACACCGTCTTTTACGTTTTAGTCACGTCTGAATAATTAAATTTTTACATTATGGGAAATATCCTTTCCCCGTCACAGGGACCCACCAGTGGTAACAAAGCACAGTGCACCACTCACACTGACATTCTACCTTCATTTGATAAGTCAATGTTTGAAAGTGAGGATGATGACGAGGTTTTAACAAAAATTACTCTTTCTCCACGTTCTCAGGATGTGGACCTGCTTGGACCTGTGCTTGGACCTGCTGTCGGTGAGCCTTCAGGACTTTCACCCCTACCCCACGTTCCTCCATCTGACACAAGCACTAGTAAGAGATCAAAATCTTCACATGAACGTCGGGTTAACACTAAAACACACCCTACACAATCACTTACTGCACAGCATACAGTAGATCAGATAGAAACACTGATTGCTCCCTTAATGGCCTATACACAGGGGGATGGCAATTTGGCTTATAGGTACAGGAAATGGTCTCCTGAAGATATTAAGAACATTGCAGAAACTTTACCTAATATTCAGGACAATCCAGAGGGGTGGGAGACCGCGCTCAAAGCAGAGATAATAGAACACCAGCTTAACACTACGGAAGTCAGGGACCTTATTGCAAAAAGTAGCCCCAAAGCCATGTCACATCAGATTTCAGAGGGGGCCCACCTCCTCGACCTACATGGCCGTGCGATCCAATGTTTCCGTACCGAGCCACCAGCTCTGGACGAACAGAGACCCCATATGATAAGACAGGTAGACCACGAGGAAGCTGTAAACAAAATGATAGGGAACGCACTAGGTCTCCTGCGTGCTGACACTAATTTATCTGTCCTCACCGACATCAAGCAGAAAGATGGAGAGGATGTCTCGGAATTCATTCAGAAATTTAAAACCCAGTTTAACCGCCACTCAGGCCTAACCAGTGGCCAGGTGGGCTACCAGAAATTGTTTAACCTCCTCTTAATGGAGGCTCTACGCCCTCACTTAAAACAGGCCATCACTATGAATGATCCCTTATGGAAAATGAAAACCACAGAGGAACTCACTACTCTAGCTCAGTATTACAACAATTGCATAGCCGAACCAAAGCCTAGGGCTAAACTACAGGCCGTGATTACTGGGGAGGGACACATCAGCCTACAGGCACCACAGAATAACCAAAACCACAACGGGGGATCCGGGGCAAACCGACAGCAGAACCAACCAGGACCATGGAATCAAGGTAATACACACCACACCCAGAACACCCCTGGTCTCTCTACACAGGGCTCACACACTGCAGGCCGGCCCCCGCGAACTTATATTTGTTGGTCATGTGGGACCACGGCGGACCATACTTTGACCCTATGTCCCCAGCCGAACACAGCGCTCCCTTTCAAACCTCCACTTTGGCACCGACGGCCAAACTGGGGTTTTGACAACCGGGTTGTTGTAGATAATTAGACATAGATGAACTTCCCTTTAAACGGACAAAGACACCCTGGCCGCAAATAGATGAAATTGATACAGAGATAGATGAATTTGATGTGTCCTAACTTTTAAAACACTTTTAAAACACAAAAGGAATCAGTCCTTGTAGATCTGATATTTTCGAAAAGTTTCACCATTTACAGACAAAAGGTGATTATTTCCTATCTCCCATTACTATGAAAAAAATTATATCTGTATATGAGTTTAATATATATATATATTTCATATATATATAAAATCATCTACCCTAGCCCACTCACTTCATGAAATTCAAATTAGAGGTTCTAATATGATATGTGTCAATATAGTATTTATGAATACCCATCTTGAAATAATCTGATACCTGTTACATTTATATTTACCAAAGACAATTCAGACTGTTAACCCATTTAGTATTAATCTCTCACATTGTTGTCTTGTTCCCATTTATATGGGTCCCACTTTCAATTGTTAACAGAAAATGTACTCAAATATATACAGAATTAGTCCTTGATGTTACAGTATGTGCTCACACACCCCATACCACTGTTGTTCACTAATGTTGCTTTGTTTGTGTTTAGTGTCTATCCTCCCTGCTGGTTTTGGGGCCCTGGTATTGGCTAGACACCCACCTATGACCCCTATGACGCTGCCCTCTCCTTCTCTGCTGCCTAATGTGTGATTAGGACTTGGCTATTCTCCACGACACCCAGGGCACACCAGCGTATTAATTCCATTTGAGTATTTTACATTAATTAGTCCAGTTTCTGATGGGTTGGTTTTAAGTTATATATCTAATGTTTTTTTTCTTTTCTCGTTAGCGGGTAGTTCAAGCTTTTATTTTGTTTTGGTAGCTAAGGGGGTCCTGTTTATGACGACGGGGAAATCTTTTCTGGCATAAACGGAATCCCACCCTTTTGTTTATTTGATCTACCCATCATTTTTGACTTCATGTTAAAATTCCACCCTATAGTATTTGTTGTAAAAAACTTTTTTTTTCACAAATATTACCATCTATATATATTTTTTCATTTGGAAAGGAGGTAAGAGAAGGGTAGAACGAGCGTAGCCATTTGTGGCTCGAGGGTAGAAAAAGAGTAAAGAAAGTGAAAGAAAGTAAAGAGAAGTGTGAAAGAAAGTAAAGAAAGTGAGTTATGTCGTAGTGAAGGTAAAGTGAAGGTAAAGAAAGTCAGTTATGTCGTAGTGAAGGTAAAGAAAGTCAGTTATGTCGAGTAGTGAAAGTAAAGAAAGTGATCAGACAGAATGTAGAATGCAAAGGATTTCATTTTATTTTATTTTTCACCAGTTTTGCTGTCTCAGAAAAGTCTGTGACTGAATTGTTATGAGAACATTCTGACCTTGTGAGGGCCATTGGGCTCAATATAACTTTAACCCATTCCTTCCAATTACAGTAACTCCCTTATAGCAATATCTATCTATCTATATATATATAATATCAGTTCTATTACTGTCAGCCCATTATTAATATTATTTCCTTTATTTTTGCCATAATGTCAGCACCATCAGCATATGTGAATGAGTTTGTTCATCTAATTTAGTAACTTTAACTGTTAAGCAAACTCCAATATCCACAATCCCTTGTGGAGATTTCCGTTTCCGTTAGGGTCTGTAACAGCCACGTTGCTATGGCAACTCATTCCAAAATGACCTCTTATCTACTCCATTACCCATAATTCCTTACAGGCAGTGTTAGCTTCCCTGGTAACTAACACATAACTATGGCAATATCATCCTAATGACATTGAATTCCTCCATTGAATTCAATTTAACCCATCTCAGTTAAATTAACCCTTATAAGATTCAATATGTTATAATATTATTTAGAAAACATTAACACATAATATTACAAAGATTATAACGTCATTTTGTTTTATTTTAAATATTTAAATTTTATAAGAAAAAAAATCCCTGTTTCATTTTTGCTTATTTTTGTTGTTTTTTGTCCTTTATCATAGTCATTTAACGATAAATACTAACTTACAGTCTTAGTCACATTCATCCATTTCAGATCTTGCCCCAGGAGTCATTGAAGTTTACAAAACCTCCCCATACAAAACCTCCCCAGGGGAGACTGAGGGTCTAAAACTCCGATGGACAACCTTTGTATTATATTTTTCAAGAGTTCTTAACTGTTTTAAACTACTTATGTCTTGTCAAATACATTTCATGTACACTTTCTACACACAGTAATTCTGTGGTTAATTCATTTACAGATTAAATAATCTTCCTGGTTAAATTGAGTGACAGAAGCCTCTCCTCTCGACTGCTCAAAGAGGAAAAGTAGGTCCTATACGTCTGTGTGAGTAAAGAGGCATCACGTGAGTTTTTCCCGCCATAAATTATTTTGCTTAGGGTTAAAATATCTACCCACAGTATTGCTTCAAGGAGAAGTAGGGCTAAAATTCGACTGAGCCTATACACACTTGGGGGCGGGACCTGAAACAACAACTTCTTGGAAACAAGACTATGTTGGCTAAAGTTCCTGGTGGTACATACATTGTGGGATTTTCAGGAAAAGTTAAAAGTTAAAAAAATTCAGATCCTGCCAAGGGATGGCCTTCAAAATAAAATAAAATAAAGAAAGGTTTGATCTGTTCATAATTATAATACCTTATTCTGGGAACTTATGAGGTGATGTCATTTTTCTCATTTAACAGCATATAGAACCCACTTACCATTTTAATTATTCTTTAGTCTATGTAAGATTTCATCCTACTAACGCTGATTATTTACTCATGAAATATAACCATTTTGCTTCCAAATTAATAAACAATTCAGTCCTTTTGAAGAAGAAAAAATGTGTATGTTATCTGAACAAAGAAACATTTGTTTTTGCCCTTATAGTCCTTTAATACAATTTAAAAAGGTATTTAAGTCTACATGTATCTGTTTTCTTATATTAATTAATTAATTACATATTATTTTGACGTCATCTACCAATCTTGTCCACAAGAACTGGGGACTTGTTAGAGTTAAAACTATGTCTTTTGTCGACAATATTGATATATATGCCCTCATATCCTATTTTAGTGTGCCATCTTGGCATAACTCAAGTTTGCCTACCAATCTTATGATTTTATTAAGTTCGAGGTTGGACAAAACTAATCCTAGTATCAGGTCTCTCCTTTCCTCTAGAGACTGCATGTGTTTTGAGCTGTACAGAGCGCAGGCCCTCCAAGGTCACTGATTATCTCTGGAGGAATACAATAACAGCTCATTGGAGTTAACTTGACCATCTATGACAAAGCAACAACACCTCCATATTTGCTATCTGGTGCCGGCTCCATATGTTTCCAATCAGTATGTCTTGGTCAACGCTTTGTGATCTAATGTCCTAATGACCTGTATCTCTGTACATGACCTATATCTCTGTATGACCTGACATCGTCACTAATGTACTCTGTCAGCTGTCACCCTGTCACAGATAAACCTGCCACATGTCCTATGATATCGAAGGGATAACTTGTTTATGAAACCATAAGATGTACACAAGGATACTATAAGATGAACAACAACTTATTATGATGACACCCTGATGCCTGACAGCTCATCAGATATGATCTGACGTCTGAGGGTCTTAACCAATCGTTAGGATCCACCTCATAACTGATGTCCGGACTCCAACTTGTGTATAAATACTATTGCCTGTCTTTGTAATGGCAGAGAGATATTTTTGCTGTACGGTGCCTCGTGGATTGATTCTTTCTCTTAATACAATGTCAACCTTTTAATTTGAGAACCGGCCTGTGTCTGTCTTTGATTTCGTCTCATCCTTTTTACACTGGGTTTTCAGCTGTTAAACTACAAATAGTTTTAATTAACATAACAGGATTTACGACCCTTTATAAACTCTTTATAAACTCTATTAAGAGCTTTTAGATTCGAAGTAGCTATACCAGAGTATGGGATCTGGAGCCGCTTACTGACATCATGGCGAGAGAGGAGATGGGCTATAGTAAGTGAGAATTAACGCTGTAACGATTTTATTTCTGATGTGTTCATAATGGGGTGAGGATTCATGTCATTTAATATTGTTGTGTTATGTGTTTGTTCTCTTTCAGGTTTAATAACCTAACTAACCGGGTCTGTCTGTAACTGACCATGTAAACTTATGTATTCCTTGTAGTGGTATTAGAGAAGTACTAGACTAGAGATTTATGTTTGTATGTGTGATTAGTAAATAAACCACCTAAAAGTCACTTGGTTTGAGTAATTTGCTTAAACTCTCCCTCCTCTTTTGACCCCCCTTTTCACAGGATTAGCAATCGTAGCTTGGCTGCAGAAAGCAGAAAGTATCACTACTAGTTACTTTGCAGATATACATTATCATATTGTAAATCACACACATTAACCACTTTAGCCCTATTTTATATGTAGGCTATTTGCCGATCTACAAGCTGAGCTTGTAGATCTGCTATTTTCAAACATGTTAGTACTTTCACCTTTGGTACTTTAAGTATATTTTGATTGCCTTTTACTTGTAACAGAGTACTTAGTCTTCTACATTGTGGTTTTGATCCTTTACTTAAGTAAAACATACTTTTTCCAGCACTGCAGCAGAGTATAAATCAAGCTTAATCTGGCTTCTGGAATTCAAAATGATACAATGATTGCATGATAGCTTGAGACTGGATGTTTTTGTTAGAATCTTGCTGATGTGTACTACTGTAATCTGATATGCAGACGGCTCTCATCAAGCAATAGTGATTGAACCCTGCTTTTGTTTCAAACATATTCTTCTCACAACAAACGTGTAAACAAAGAGTGCTCATTAATTAAGCAGAAGGGTGAACTTAAAATATCAAGACTTATTCAAGTTAATTTGAATATTATTTGTAAATAGTGAGATGACATTAGACATGACTTTTAGGAAAAAAAATTATATGCAATCAGACTTGACGGCTCTCTGATTCATGATTTACATTCCCAGTGAGCCATAGTCGGCTATTAGACCTCCGTCTAAAACAGGGTTATAACTGGTCTAACAGTGAAAGCTTTTTAGACGTCTAGGCTTAGCCTAGACGTTGATTAGCTGTTTTTTAAGCGTCTATATATAGACGTCTATATTATAGACGTCATTTCAACGGCTATAATATAAACTTTCACTGTTATACCAATTATAAGTTATAACCCTATTTTAGCCTAGCCCTTAGACGTATTTTAGACGTCTAATAGCCCGAAAAATGCTCAGTGGGTTGTTTGAATATAAAATATCAAATGAATAACAAATGAGAGCATTTCATGATCTGTGTGTGTGTGTGTGTGTGTGTGTGTGTGTGTGTGTGTGTGTGTGTGTGTGTGTGTGTGTGTGTGTGTGTGTGTGTGTGTGTGTGTGTGTGTGTGTGTGTGAGAGTGTGTGTTTGTGTGTGTGAGAGTGTGTGTGTGTGTGTGTGTGTGTGTGTGTGTGTGTGTGTGTGTGTGTGTGTGTGTGTGTGTGTGTGTGCGTGTGCACGTGTGTGTGTGTGTGTGTGTGTGTGCGTGTGTGTGCACACGCACTTGCCGTGTGTGTGTTTGGATATGGAATATAAAAAATATAACTATTTTACTTATGTTGAGGCTAATACATACTTTTTGTATGAATTCTCTCTCCTTGCCTGTTGCTGTGCCCACAAACTGTTGGGACTAGTCTGCAACTAATTTTCCCACGGCTATCCCGATGCAAAATAATCAAACAACTCCCACAGTCACAAAAGTATAGGGAGCATAAACAGCGATCTGGTGAGCCTGGTGTAAATTATTATTATACCAGGCTCACCTGACATTCCCTCTGGGTATAAATTAATCTTTCAAAGATCAGTCTCTCTTGCCTGTTGCTGTGCCCACCAGAGCACGTGAGCGGAGCGGAGCGGAGCGGGTGGAAATGCCGCTCGGCGCTCCAGGGGGCTAACGTTGACTCCCCCCGCGCTCTGCTCCCCGTCGCTCCGTCGTCGCTCACGTTGATTTGCGCACCTCTCGCTCCATGCTCCGCTCAAACCGGGTCGCTCAATAGTAAAAAAAAAAAAAAGAAAAGAAAAATAAAGTAGAAATTCTAATGAAATCTCGGTGCGCTGTGCACTGCTGGATGTGGATGTCTGTGTGTCTCTGAGTCCGTGCGACCGGGCATGCTCAAACATTCGGTGCGCGGCCCCCGCCGGGCCGGCTTGGAGCGGCAGGCGGTCCTCGCTCTGAGCAGCGCTCCAACCTTTTTATAAACCAGCTCCGCGCTCACGTCAAAATCGCGTCGCTCCGCTCCGCTCACATGCTCTGGTGCCCACAAACTGTTGGGGCTGGTCTGCTACTAATTTTCCCACGGCTATCCCCATGCAAAATAATCAAACAAAATTATAATTCAGTGGCAGAGATGCCTGGAAATAGAACAGTAGCAGAAAATATTTTGTGCCGGGGATCCCCCGGTACAAAATAAGTTAAGAATAAGATAATAAGATAAGAATAAAATAAGAAGGTATCAGAATTATTTTTTTAAATAGCAGATCTATTCTCGAAACAACATATAAAATAGTGTTTAACTGGGAATAGTGTTTAACTGGGATGCCCATGTGGGCTTTAGGTGGGTAGGCCTATACCTGTGTAGTTAAACTAAAAATCAAGTAAACATAGGGCAGATTTATACACAATCAAAAATAGAAATATCAATACAAAATAAAAGTAATAAAAATAATAAAAACAAAACGTGAACACAAGATGAATTTAAATAAATGCCATATTAAAGAGATAGGTTTTTAGTTTACTCTTAAAAACACTGCGAGAGCTTGCCTTTTTAAGCTCTAGTGGTAATGTATTCCACAACTTAGGGCCATAGACCCAGAAAGCAGCCTCACCAGTGTTTTTATGAGAAGCATCGGTAACCTCTAGTAGGAGAGCGGAGGAGGACCTGAGTGTTCTGGTTGGAACATAAATGTGTATAGACTCCTCCTTGATGTATAAAGGTGCTAAGTTATTTCGTGCTTTGTAAACAAATAAAAGTGCTTTAAAATCAATTCTAAAAGATACAGGTAGCCATGATGACTATTTGGCAACACTGTTCAGACACACGCTGCAGACACACACACACACACACACACACACACAGACTCACACAGAGCTTGTGCGCTCTCTCTCTCTCTCTCTCTCTCTCTCTCTCTCTATCTCTCTCTCTCTCTCTCTGTGTGTGCAATTCCTCTCGAATAAACAGCCCCCCCTCGAGCACGCTCGCTCCCTCTCTCATCCTGTTTTATAATGTTTAACTTAATACAGGACTATACGGTAATATTGCGGTACTGCGGGGGAGTGTTTGTTGCGGTCAGGTCCAGCGACCCTCCCCGAGTCCCCTAGCCAAGGTGGCTGGCTGTAATGCACTCTCATTGGCTGGATATCCTCGCAGAGTGATTGCAACCCCGTTCATATTGTATGATACTGTATGATGTCCAGTCGGCGACAGAGACAAATATCAAACCTGCTAGATATCTGAAACGGTCGGGAAGCCATCGCCGAGCGCTATTATTGTGGCCGGATCCTCTCGCAGTGCCTTTCACACATTGACCAAAATCTCTGCGGTCACAGCCCGATCTGCGTCAGATCGGGGGGTTTGTTGGCGAGCCCCAAAAAAGGTAACCTGTCTCCGCCAGATGGAAGAAGCTTGCGTCACATTTGTTTCACAGGCTGTATTGTGAAGTCAATACCGCCCCCATCTGGCAGAGTCAGGTTACAAAAAAGGTCCCCGACAGCAATCGGACCAAACATCCTACAGTGTGTACCTACCCTTACCTGTCTCGTCTCACCTCCCTCAATTATTGTAACCCTTACCCTAGTCACCTGTGTCCTGTTTGTCCCAGCCTGTCCTGTGTTGCTCATACTTTGAATTCACCTGTGTGTAGTTAGTTCCCTGTCTATTTATACCCCTCTGTTTCCATGTATTCTTGACAGTCCATAGACCTTTGTCATGTGAATTTGTGTTAGTGCTTGTTGCCTACTTTCCTACTTATGGGGCGGCAGTGGCTCAGGGGTAGAGTGAACTGGGAACCTTGCAGCAGTTCGATCCCACGTTGGTGCCTTGCATGGTTTCCTCTGCCATCGGTGTATGAATGGGTGAATGTAATGCACAATCTATGTAAAGCGCTTTGGATAAAAGCGCTATACAAATGCACCATTTACTTTCCACCTGTTCTCTACCTACCTTTGGAAACTTTAGTTGTTAAATAAACCTTTTGAGTTGAACATTCCTGCCTTGCTCGTCTGCTTTTGGGTCCTGCTCGTTACTCACTCTGACAATATAAGGTTTTGGAAAAAAATTGGGAATTATTTTAATTTTGATTAGGCCCTGGCCCAATGTTCGGGAACCATTGGTCTAGACCACCGGTGGGGTCCCCAAATTATTTTGGGGGGTCCCCAGATGATAAGCTTAATGTGCAACATTGTTTCCTCACTCAACACAGTAAACAAACTAACATACAGTCAGTATAAGTGTATACAGGGTATCTGCACATTTCTAAAGTTAATTAATTTAATGACGTTTAAGACCTTTTTCATACCAAATTGGCCACATTTTCAATTACGTAAGAAAGAGGCAAACATTGTGAAAATAGCAGATCTACAAGCTCACAGCGCCTCGCAGTGCAAGGCGTTGTAAGCTTGTAGTTCGGCTAAAATTCCAAGTGCTTGTCAGGGTGGGGGGGCCCCAGTTCAAATATGATTATTTTGGGGGGAACCATTGGTCTAGAGACGTTACCAATTAGATGGTGTTATGCAGAATTAAGCCCCTGTTGTCAGAGCTGGATCCCTGAACGGGCCTGTCAGGCCCAGGCCCAGGTGGCCAAAGGTCAGGCCTTCTTGAAAATTCAAGCTCTGTTCCAGAGCCTGATCCTGAATTTCAGAAGAAGAACCAAAAAAGACCCCTTTGCTTTTCTTAGTTCACTCTCAGTTAGAAAGGTGTTGTGGTGAAAGTCTATTTCTCTTCTGATGTATTTGTCTCATCAGTTGTTGCTGATGAGACAAATACAGTACATACTTTCTTTTTTTTCTAATTCCCAGTCGTCATGCCAATTATTTCCCCCCCACACACATTCCTGGGTGTTGTCACTGCTGTTGTATCCTACTGCCCCAGCCCGTAGGATTACATGCAGTAACAATTTATCAACCTCCCCGCGCGACTTCCCGAACACGGGCCAATTGTGCTCATATAAACACGAGACAAAGCCGGATGCAACACGGTGGATTCGAACCCCCAGACTCCGTGGTGGTGGGCAGCTACTTTTTCACTGCGCCACCCATGTGTAATACCTATGCTTAGTGCTCAGGGTAACTTTATTACTGAGTGTTTAAAGTATAGACCATTCTAATCTCAGCTATTCTTAGTTTAGGAAACTTAACTGTATTCCAAACCAATTCTTGAGTGTAGGGAAGAGAAGCTTGGTAGGGGTGTGCCACCATTTATTTTGTTCCCCCTTTTGACCCTGTTTTGTTTAGCTAGGGAGTCTGGTTTGTAATGATTGTTTTGGTGTAGTTTAGTTTGGTTCCTTTTCAGGTAGGGTGGGGTATTCTGGCTTTGCCACCCTGAGGTTTAGTGCTTTCCCTAAACTGTTTATTTATCTGCTGTAAATTTAAGTTTGATCCTAATAATAAATGTACACTTTTTTTGTTACTCTGATTTTACTCTAGAGTCTAGACCATATAAGGTTGTAACAATCATGGTGTAACTGATATTGATGCACAGGAACATCTGTCTTTCTTTCTTTCAGATATGAAGATGGCGTACCTACATGTGATCTACAATCAGAGACATTCCACAAGTATTCTTCTAATTTCAGTTCTGTATCTGCTCTGCTACGCTGAAGGTAAATTAAACTGCAATTAACCTACAGTCTATGAAGTTGAGAATTGATAGCCCTTACATTAACACATTGCATTAGTTAGATCAATGGAACTAACATAGTATACTTTAACTATGGTATTACAATGAAAACTTAATTTAAAGTAGAATTACTATGATTCTTTTTATTTTTTTTGTTCAGGGCTTTTCAACAGGTGGTCCGTGGACCACTGGTGGTCCGTTAAGGTATTGCATGTGGTCCTTGACCATGCATTTAGTAATGTAGGAAAGTGAAGATTTTGTATTTATTTTCTTACACGGTGTTATACTGTATCTGGTATTATAGATATTTGTTTTGAGATGTTGGAAATAACTAGGCTGCACTTGGTTGGAAAGTCCAGATGACAAAAATATGAGGTTTGTGGAATTTATATTAATGCAGTATTATATTATATTCGTCAAATATATTCGTCGAAAACAGCCAGCAGACATTAAATGCCTTTTCACATATATTTACCTCTCCACGGACCAAGCAAAGCAACCTAACAGATCGTCCTCAGTGTTTCACACCTCTTAGGTTGAGCCGTACATCTTGAGACTTTTGTTTAATCTGGACTTCTGCTGGCATTCTGCTTTGCAGTGCTTTATCTTGCCTATATAAATGGACTCACTCTGCACACTCACTGCTAGATCCTAAACATGTGCTAAATTGTGTTCCTCATCTTGATGTTCTTGCTTGCTGTTCTATCCTTCATGTAAGCCTTTGTCTTATAATTGGACTTGACCTGCATTCCTACTCGTCTGCTTTTTAATGACACCCCAAAGGGCCGCAGAGGCTCCGTTTCTCCAATCCGTACCAAACTTGGCACAAACGCTGTTCAGGGGTTTGGCTTGAGAATAGTCACACCAAAAAAGCCTGTATTGCTTGCACATGGGGCACTACAGCAGTGTTACAGCAGTGTTTAACACTTCAAATGGCCATAGCTCAGTGACCATTGCTCTGATCAGCACAGTATAGGAATAGATTTGAAGGCCGGGTAGCAGGTTGAAAACGTAGTGTTTGGGCTAAGAAATAGTACTTCTACTTAAAGCATCGACAATTATGCCAATATCTTATCTTATAGAAGACCTTTTCTTTAAAAGATACTAAATATCACACCAACAACACAGAAATAAAATAAAACATTGCTCTCATAGACTAGTAAAGACATACAATATTCCATCTCTACAACACTTCATCATCTTATCTCTCTTCATACTCTTGGGAGAACAGCTCTGCAAAGCTTTAAACCTCCATTGTGTGCAATATTGTCAAGAGTTCACTTGACACCAAACAAAAGTTTCCCAACATCACAGTCCGGAAAAAAACGATTAATTAGATTTAACAAAAGCAGGAAGTAGAAGTCTAAAGTAAACAAGGCTTAACATAACTTCTCCCTGGATATGGCTTTAGTCTCCTAGTCTTTAATACTCTCTGTCTATATTTCCTACAAGAAAACACAGAAGATAATCAGTACACTAGAGAAATTTTTCATTTTTTGGGCGGATTTTATTACTTTTTCCCCCTTTAAAAAAAAATATATTTCGGTTTTAGGGTTGGGTTAGGGTTATGTTATTTAATTCTTTTGGGAGAGCCAGCCCCCCAAACTCCTGAAATGCATAGAACCCTACCTCCACCGGCAGCGCTAATTTTCCCACACGACTGAACAGACTAACATGCCACACAAACAATGATGCTGCGCCCACCGGAGAAAATGTCATACACACACATACATGCGCGCGCGCAAGCACTGCCTGCCCTGTCAACTGAGCGGTCCTAGCGCCCTTCACTAGACAGAGCCTGAGACTCACTGCAAAGAACAACATTTAATCTTAAATATCTCAATCTAACGTAATTTTTGGGTTATTCTTATTGTTTATTTGTGCTGTTTTATTTGTGTATTATGGAGCACTAACGTTTTTCACAGTACTTGTACAGACATGTGACAATAAAACTCTCTTGAACTCTTGAACTTTTGAGAACAAAATAACAGTCTTAGATTATTACCAGACTCAGAACTTATTCTCCTCAACCAAGGAGAGTAAGTTCTGAGCGAACAGTCACTCAGCTTACAATGCCCAAACCAAACAGGTATAACCACTTCCAGTTGATGAATTGGCACACATACCTTAAAGGAGCACTTCACCCATGTTCAACCTTATCTTCATTGGTCCCCACCAATGCTCATTATAAGATGCCACAATTTGTGTCTCAGAGGTGGGCTATGGACAGAAACCTGCCTCCCAATGACATCATCAATGGAGACTCCAAGCCAATAGAAACAACAGCTTTTGTCTTTTTGGAGAGTTAGCACACTGAAATAGAAGCCATTGTTTTTGCGTTTGAATTTTCTTTGTTTGAAATTACCAAACCTGCCTACCGATGATGTCACTGGTAGGCATAGGCAGGATTCCGAAATGTCCACAGCCCTCCTCTGCGACACAGAATGAATAGACAGAAATGGTGCCATCTTATAATAATAATCTTATAAATTAGTAAGGACCAATTATCTGAGGATAGGTTGAAAATGGGTGAGGTGCTCCTTTAATCATCCAATAAGGGCTATGTCTATGGTTCTGAAATTTGTGAAATAATTCATTCATGTGATTATGATCATCTCTTGTTCAATGGGTGTGAAAAATTAAGCGTGCTAGTTAGCTGTCTCCAGACTCCATAATAATGAATTAACCATTTTCGTATTAACCAGTTTGATTGATCATGCCTTTAGAAGGTAACTAGTCAGGTGCCCGTTGGGCATCGGCCTTCTAGGGATCTGTATCTGTATGTCCTTGTCCCTTTCATGCCCATGGAGATTGGGCATATGGGCATGCCCATATATGGGCATATGGGGGGGCTCAGCAGTTCTGGAAAGTCCTTTTGCAGTGCTAAACGTTGGTCTGTGGCGAATGTGTGGAGAATATCTGAAGAATTCGGACAGGTGTGGGGAATTTGCCAAATCAAGTTTAGGCTGGGATTGCCATGGCAATAAATTGGCTAATTTGGGCCACAGCCAGAGCCTTTTCTGGTGGTTCTGGACAATCGCCCATCCGACCGACTCGACGCACACAACTCCCTCGGGTCGTCTGTGATCTGCGTGCCGAATTTGAAGTCGGTTGGTTGAATGGTTCTCGAGATACGTGGATTACTAGACGTATGTACGTACAGAGATTCCATGCATTTATTGTAAGAAGATAGTGAACCTGTATGTTTTGGCTTAACCAGTCAAATATACTGGATATATACGGAAATATTCCTACAAGTTGGTCAAAACCTTTGACAAGATCTGCTGCATGTCCCTCAAGTGGGTAACATTACAAATATTAGTCTAATGTCGCCCCTGTGTGTTCAAAAGGTGTAACGTCTACTCTGCCACATGAACTTCATTAGATATTGCTGGAAATTACATAGTTGTCATTGCCCAATGCCAACTATGTTGTTTTGTTTTGTTTTGGTACTTGTACCTCTCTTGTGTTTCATTGTCTCCGCCGGAGGCGGAGAGTATGTTTTCGCTTCGTCCCGCTGTGTGTTCACCTCCCTCCTAGCCAAGCTAACATTGGTCAAGCTCCACGTGACACGTGTCAATATGTTGACACCAATGCCTTTGATTGGCTAGAGGGACGCATGACGAAATAAAATCCTATAAATAGGTGTGTCACGTCAAAAAGCCATTTATCTTTTTTGAAGTGAGGTAAGACAGGATCAATCAGTCTTGATTGGAACAGTACCTTCCAGTACACAGTCCATGCGTGTGTGTGTGTCCCTCTGAGAACACCTAACATTGGTCAGTTTCACGTGACATCACAATATGTAATATAAATATATAAATAGCTTAGACAGGAGAGGCTGAGATCACACAATGCAACTAACTCCCAATGCAACTAACTCCCACTCCCATTACTCCCATAGGGTAAGTGATTTCATTTGATTAAAATAGCACGGGTCTGCTGGCGGAGACTTGTGCTCCGAGGAGCACATTTTCTAGTTCTTACTGTTGTTGCTATGACACCTGAATGTCCCTCTGGGACAGGGCAGGAATTTCACGGAGGCCATGAAGGCCGCTGCGCCTCGTTTTGGCCTTTTGCCCTTCAAGGAATTATATACCCAAAGGCCACAGTGGCCTTGATGACGTGTCCACACTGCCCCAGTGTGCCAGCTGATTTCACAGTTTCTCCTTTGCTTCTTTTCTGTCAATATTGTTTTTAGACACAGTAGTACTAATAGTAGTAATAGTTTATTTTGGTCATTAAAAGCATATCAATACAAACCCTTCATTTGTTGCCTTCATTAAATTACACCAGTGGTGGTTCTTGGCATTACCTCCCCTGTGTTTCATTCTCACGGCTGTTGCTGCTATGATCTCTGAATGTCCCTCTGGGATCTCTTACCGGTATCTTATCTTGTCTTGTAGGGACCTGTCTGTTAGTGTATGCATCTGTTGGAGAGAATGCTGTTCTACCATGTGAGGTTCACACCAATGTAACCACCACTGACATGGCTGTAAAATGGACCAGACAAGACCTACAAAGTCTTGTGTATTACCAGAAGAACGGGAATGAAAAGGAGAATATTAATCCTTCCTACCGTAAAAGAACGTCCCTCTTCAGCGAAGAATTGATAAAAGGCAACGTGTCCCTCAAAATCTCCAGTGTGAATGCATCTGATGCAGGAACCTACGAATGTGTAATTCAAGGCCAGAAGAAATGTACTGTTCTACTCATTGTTGGTAGGGGAATATTTTTTTTTTACCTATGTCACACCGCCGATCTATATGCCCATATGGAGATCTCTGTATCTGTCATTCCATTTTATTTTTTGGTTCTTGGCATTTACCTCTCCTGTGTTTCATTCTCACTGCTGTTGCTGCTATGATCTCTGAATGTCCCTCTGGGATCAATAAATGTTTATCTTATCTTACCGGTATCTTATCTTATCTTGTAGGGAACTGTCACTTAGCATCTGTTGGAGAGAATGCTGTTCTACCATGTGAGGTTCGCACCATTGTAACCACTGACATGGCTGTACAATGGACCAGACAAGGCCAAAAAAATAAATATGTGTTTTACCAGAACGGGAATGAATCGAAGGATATTAATCGTTCCTACATTAAAAGAACGTCCCTCTTCAGCAAAGAATTGACAAAAGGCAACGTGTCCCTCAAAATCTCCAGTGTGAAGGAATCTGATGCAGGAATCTACCAATGTGTAATTGAAGGCCAGAAGAAATGCACTGTTCTACTCATTGTTGGTAGGGGAATACATTTCTGTTTCGAGAAATTATGATTAAGAACGTGTTTGTCATCTATGACATCATCTATGAAGTCAGCACTATTACGTCTGTGGTCTCCAGATTTGGGCACGGTTTCAGCCAGATATGAATTTTAAGTTAAAAAAGAAAACGTTGAATATATTAGATATAAGATCCTTTTGGCCTACTGGCAGTGTGCACAAAAGTTGGCGCTAATCAGTACAGTGGTTTGAAAGATTCAAAATGGTCATCCCTAATTCATTATTACATAATGTAAAATAATAATAATACATTTTCTTTTTTCATTTATTTGACATAGATTGTAATATGGATGTTCCAGCGCTCCCCGGTGTCCAGAATACGCTGTCTAATGGCACTGACACTGAAGAAATGGGTGAGTGCAAAGATTACTATTGTACAATGTCTTCATGCTAGAGCAGTGGTTCTCAACCTGTGGATCGGGACCCCCAGGGTGGTCCCCACAGGATTTTCGGGGGGTCCCCAGATTACAAAGAAGTGACAATTTAAAGACTTAAAACCTTTTTAATACCTAAAAAAGAAAGAGAAGAAAAAAGACCATCACTGCATCAAAAGTAATCAACACTGGTCAAACATTGGCCAAATTGTCAAATAATATATGAAAGAGGCAAACATTTTGAATATAGCCGATCTATCTACAAGCTCACAACGCCTCTCATTGTGAGGTGTTGTTAGCTAGGAGATCTGCTATTTTCACAATATTTATCTGTGGAACAGAGTCAAACAAAATGTAATGCCTCAACTCCCGCAATTCCAAGTGCTTGTCAGGGTGTGGGGGGCCCCAGTTCAAATATGATTATTTTAGGAGGTCGCTTGAAAAGGTTGAGAACCACTGTTCTAAAGGAAGGGTCTTCAACGTTTTTGCAGACCAAGGACCCCTTAGCTGAGAGAGAGATGAAGCAGGGACCCTCCCCCCAACAACATCTCTGCTGTCTGGCAGAAACCAGTTAACTCCAAAGTTAGGAGGTTTTGTTCATCATTGATAAGAACAGCTGAATGGACCTCCAAGCTCACAATGAGGTTGGAGGTCAAAAGGGGTGGAGACTGGAGTCAGCAAAACCAGCTAACTCCACCCCCCTTTGGGTTAGCTCGTTTAGCAGAAAGTTTGAGGATCCAATGGAGTAAGCTGGTTTTGTCAGAAGCGCTTTTTAATACTTTTCATTGGTACAATATTTTTTTTACCAACACACAGACGTAAAGGGTGTTCAATAACACTGATTTATGGGGAAAAAATGCAAAAGTGTCAAAATGGAGTTAGCTGGTTTCTGCCGGACAGCAACGATATATTATATAAAATTGTGTTGTAGATTAAACATTTTCATAGATTACATTCATAGAATTGTTTGACAGCGTTGTGTAAATGAATGTGTTTACATTATTTTCGAATAATATGCTGGATACATGTTAATGTGTATTTTCAGACATTTAAACACTCAGTAGTAAATTTGACTTGATTTGGCTCTGTGCTTAGTCTGCTCTTTTCCCTCTACACCAAATCTCTTCGCCGAAAAAAGGCGATCTACAATCTCACAACGTGATATCAATAGACTTCACCCGTTTGGTTGATCCTGTAAGCCAAGGGCATCACGTAGCCTACCTCACGGACACGCACTCACAGGCACCATGCATGTGCATGCACATCAGCCACCGCTTTTTAAAAAAAGCATCACTTTAGGCAGAATCCCTAAAAAACTTCCTCAGCTTCTATAGTAGCTTTGTGGTTTTCTACTACAGGGTGCTCAATTATAACCTGACTCCGCCAGATGGAAGAAGCTTGCGACACACATTTAGTTTCACAGCCTAACTTCCATCTGGGACCCCGGTAGCAGAATCGCTGCAAGACGGCGATCCCTTTTTTCAAGCTACTTGGCAGGTGATTGGATGGGACGGTCTGTCTATCACCGTCTATCAACCAATCATATTGACGTGTCTACATGACGTATAGGTGCGCCAGCAGTAGTTATTTTGCACACTATTCTAACATGATGAATCGTGAAAGAACTACAATGCAATAAGCGCTTCTCGACGGCGACATCCGGTCTCGCCAAGATCCCGCCCCTAGCAGCCGATTGGTTCGCACGTGCCCGGTGCGGAGTAGCCCTACTCTCTGGGCGAGCCCAGATGGAGGCTGGATTGTGAACATGTGAAACTCAATACCGCCCCCATCTGGCGGAGTCAGGTTAGTTAGCTCAATTACTGCCCCAAGGTACTACAGCAGTGTTAACAGCAGTAGTAACAGTGGCCGCTTTAAAAAGTAGCAAGTTCACAAGACATTTGTTTAAAAAGTATCTAGTTTACAAGGAATCCATCATGGCAGACACACATGGCTTAACTAATACAGGGTTAAAATTAAGTAGTGTAACATCTCAGGATAATTATAAACCTGTTTAAACCTAGATTTAGTAACCCTAGATTAATTATAAACCAACATGGGTTAATTGAATCCATGTTGGTGAAACCCAACCAAACTTCTCCCTTCCCTCCTTGTCATCTTTCATTCTACTATATCTCTCAGTTTCTCCAGTTCGAAATTTTTCCAGCTGGCGTTTGCTCAGCATCGCCCTCATCATTGTCATCGTTGTCATCAGTGGCCTGGTTTACAAGAGGCAAAGCATTCTGAAGCTTGTTCACTGCAGATTCCAGAGACCTGACGATGGCGATGCGCAAAGGTGCAGTATCATTTTATTTTCGTGTCTGGCTGCCTTTCACAGCCCATCCCTTACGGGATTATTCAGACACAATTTAAAGAACTCATTATTTCCAGTGCGAACAAGCTGACACCAAAATAATAAACTAAATAAATAAATACCACACACTGTATACACGACTCTGATCAAAAGTACAGTTTAGTAGTCTAATTTTCAAACTAGAGAATGCATGTTTCATCCATTGAATTTTTCTGCAGTTCAGTACAATTTCTCAATGCTTTCTCCTCTGTCTGCTTTTTTCCTGTCATTTGTCCAGTCCTGGGAATAGTGTCTCTGAAGGCTGCTCTCCACCACACCAAAATCGTCCCGACTCGGCCGCGGAAGGCGCTGGAGAGCGTCTCCTGCCGACAACCTGCCGACAACCTGTTGTAGGTAGCGCCGTGTTGTCGTCGGCAAGCCCAAACAAAAGCAACCCGCAACTATGAATATTTACAAGCTACTTTACAGGAAAACAAGCCCAAAGTCGCTTATCGACCGAATTCCTGGCCACGCACCCTACTTCCGCTCCAGTACCTCACACACACCCTCTGTGTGTTTGTGAGATGACACTGTCCTTTTCAGACTACTCAATGACAAAAACAGTTCTCACATCACACAAGTTGTACTGATACCTGCAGCTTAACTAAATACTGTACAGTATCAAACACGTCACTCTGGACTGAACACCCCCCATCCATTGAAAGACAGGTCAACAACGTTTTGTTTTGTTAGCAATACCAGTAGGCCTATGAGATATATCACTGCTTGTGAATGTAGTGCATAATAATGATGTACTGTATAGTGTAATGTGAATAGTGGCGTGTCCAGGGGGTGGCCTGGATTTGGTAGCCTGGTAAACCACCCTGTCGCAGAATTCAACTTCATTTTTATTCAGAAATAAAATGCAATGCGATATCCGGAGGGGTGGTTTACCAGGCTATGGGTTTGGCACAGGCTGTTGTATATTTTATGAACATTACATACAAATCGTTGGACATTGTAAACTGATATATGTACCTATAATGTTTTAACTTAGTCTAGCTGTCTCTATTTCTAAGCTAATCAGGTGAGAACCTGTGAGCATTTCACTATGTTAATCCTGACCCATTGTCTAAAGAAGATGTGGCTGCTGGCCCTAGCCTGGGTGGGGGTTTGTAATTACCATCCCTATTGTTTAACCTGGGAGACACAGGGAACAACGAAGGTTCTGGGGCTGACTCCTACACACACATGGACTGCCTACCTTAACACATTGACTGCCATAGGGTTTTCTAGAAAAGGCTTCCCCGGACTTTCAAGATGGCGGCGAGCTAGGCGGACGTGTATCTCTCCGCTCCGTAGGCTTGTTAAAATTATGTAACAAATGAAACAGAATACAATGGAAAAGTGAGCAACTATACTATTATAAGTTTCCAGATGAACAGAACATCAAGAAGACTTCGTGGGAAGAACCAGCCTAAATTAAACTTCAGCTCCACTTCACCCAACACCAAGGAAGCTAACGCTAGCAACATGGCTTCTGGAACGGCGGAGAATTCGGGAGACGAGCTGGGCCGCAGTAATGCACCAGTAATCGAGGCTATCAAGAATATGAAGTCCGAGTTCTCCAACAAGTTTGACTCTGTAATGTCGGCGATTGAAGGAATAAAGAAGGAGGTCGGGAATGTACAGAACGTGTCAAATGTGCGGAGACTCGCATCTCTAGCACCGAGGACATTGTTGCTGAATTACAGTCCAAGATCCTGAACCTCGAAAGGAAATACACGGAAATGGAGATTAAATTAATCGATTTTGAAAATAGGGCCAGAACATCCAATTTAAGATTGGTAAATCTGCCAGAAAAGGCAGAGGGCACCGATGCATGTGCCTTTCTCGAAGCGTGGTTACCTCAAACATTGGGGATAGCATCAAAGCTACCTGTGGAAAGAGCTCACAGAATTGGCCAAAGAAAGGACGACAACGCTCCCCCGAGAACTTTGATTATGAAGTTTTTGGACTACAGAGACAAGGAGAAGGTGATCGCGGCAGCCAGAGCCAAAGCCCAAGTCCTGTACGAAGGCAAGACGGTCAGATTCTACCCGGACCTGGCACTTGAGGTGCGGAAGAAGCAGAAAGAATTCGACTCGGTACGTCAACAACTCCGTGAGATCCCTGGGATTCGTCAAGGTATGTTATACCCAGCAAAACTGTTGATAACATACAAGGACAAAACCCAAGCCTTTGACAAACCAGAGGATGTGAAAGACTTTATCCGACGTATCAAGGGAAAGGAGAAGGCTGCGACGCCATCACCAGGACCATCACCTACAAGGGCTACTACATCGTCACCAGCGGGGAGAGGCCTACTGCACACTGCCGCACCGGAGAAGGCTGCGACGCCGCCGCCAGGACCATCACCTACAAGGGCTACTACATCGTCACCAGCGGGGAGAGGCCTACTGCACACTGCCGCACCGGCACCCGCGACGGAGCAGGAGCCGGAGGTGGTGTGAGGAGGAGAGGTATGCTAGCTGGCTATTCCGAAGCAGCTAATACACGGGGCACGGGACTTTGTACACAATAATCCGTCTTAAACTTGCTTAGGTCACTATCGTGCTAGGCACGCGATATAGCTTTATATTATATCTGAAAGAATCTACTACTGTTACTACCTTTTTTGTTTATAAATGGGGGCTGGTTTGAGGAGTCACTGTTGGCTGGAGGCCAGGCCTAGCTAGCCCTATTTGGGTGTTTGTATGTTTTTTAAAGCTAGCTAATTCGAGGCACCTAAAAACCACTTTTATTTCACGGGGCACAGATCCTTTATTTTTTTATTTTTATATAAAGCAACCTGTGATTGATATATATTTTTTCTAGATTAGGTCATTGTCGTGCTAGGCACGCTATATTGTTTTTATTACACTCGAGATTGAATATGTTGGTTTTAATACCTCGTTCTGGTGTGTTTTGACTGTGGGGCTAGCATGGGGGCTAGGAGCTAATAATGGCCGAAGGTTAAGCTAACCCCGTGGTTAGCACTTCTGTGCGCTGTTTTTGTTAGTGTGATTCATAATGATACTTTTTATTGGTTGGGATATGTTCGTTTATAATCATCCTGTTCACATTTGACCGAGTTTGTACTTGTTGTAGCCGTTTTTATCTTTCTTTTTTTTCCGGGATGATTGGATGACATGTAGCGTCGCGCTAGACACGGAACTCAATTTCCCATGATGCATTTGGCATCCGGTTTCACATTCTACTTCCGGTTCATGTATAGGCGGGTGGGGTATTAGAATGTGAGGTGTGCGCTAATGCTGGCGCCCTCCGGTACTACACCCGGATTTACACGGTTATTATGTACATTTGTTAGAAGGGATTAGATGGACTGTAGAGGGGAGCACTTTAGGGTGCGTCTCTCTATATTTCATTCTACATTCAATAATTATTTTAGAACTGAAAATAAATTACTGAGTGGGATAATACTAATATAGGGAAGGAAATGATCTATTTCTAGATTATAATTGTGACTGGTGGATGTGCGCATATGTGTATGGGTGTGTACATGCATGCATACACGCTTGTGTGTGTATGTATGTGCGCATTTATGTGTGTATACAAGTAAAAATTATACTAATTATAAAAAAATTAAAAATAAAAAAATTAAAAATAAAAAAATTAACAAAATTAAAATTATTTTTTTTTTAAATTAATTAAAAAAAAAAAAAGAGATCACCACAGGTCGCATGGTAATGTTTGACTACTCCTCACTGAGTGTGGAATGGTCCTTAGCCATTTTGAGGTGGGAAGCAGGGAGGGGGGAGGAAGTCCATTGCATGGGCTCAAGGGATATTTTGGGTTTTTTCAGGCTCTCTGAAGCAGCCTGCTTTTTTGTCTTATATGTGTTTTTGTTGTTTTTGTTTGAAGGCACTACTTTCAATTCAGGCGTGAAAAAGTCATTTGAGATTGGTGATTATGGCTAAAGAATTGGAGGTCAAATTTACTTCTTGGAATTGTAGGGGTTTACAGAAAATTAAAAAGGTCAAACAGGTGATTAAAAGATTAAAAGATGTTCAGTCTAAAATAATATTTCTCCAAGAAACCCACCTGGCACCAAATGAGGATATTAGAATTAGAAAGAGATGGCGGGGGGCGGTGTTTTCGGCTCCTTTCACCTCTCAGTCTAGAGGGGTCATGACTCTTATACACAAATCTATACCGTTTAACGTTACCACGGTAATAGCTGACAAACTGGGGCGATATTTGATCATTCAAGGTAATCTTTTTTAAATGTCTTTACTTATCTTGGAATCCAAATTGTTCCAAGGTTGGAAGATGTTGTGAACTCCAATTATAACCCAATTCTAGCTACAATCGAAAACTCGATTAATAGATGGTCAAATCTTTCAATCTCTTTGGTTGGCAGGATCAATATACTCAAAATGAATGTTCTTCCCAAGCTATTGTATTTATTTCAAAATATACCCTTACCACCTCCTTCAAACTTTTTTTCTAGAACCAAGAAAATGTTTACTAACTTTATTTGGAATAATAGACGTGCTAGACTTCGTTTGTCCTTACTCCACTTACCCTATGACAGGGGAGGGTTACAGTGTCCTAACTTGTTGTGGTATTTCTGGGCGGCCCAATTGAGAACTCTAATGTTCTATTTTACAGTGGAGAATGCGCCAGCATGGAGGGATATGGAGTCAAGTTCCTTGAAGTTACCTTTCCCTACGTATATCTATTCAGATACTCTTAAGAACCTAAAGAAGAATACACACAATCCCATAACTAAAAATATGATTTCTGTCTGGCATGAGGTAAACAAATACCTGGGCGAACCATCTCGCCTCTCCTGTTTTAGACCAATTTGGGGCAATAAACAATTTGTGCCAGGGAGAGCGGATGGGGGTTTTAAATTGTGGGCTGATAGGGGAGTGGGGCAAATGAGGGATGTTTTTGGTGCTAATAGGAGTATGCTGACTTTTGAAGAACTCGTCACGAAAAATAATATTCCTCGCATTCATTTTTTCAAATATCTGCAATTGAGGGACTTTATTAGAGCTAACCAGGATCACTCCATGCTGGCCCCTCCCTTATCTGTGTTGGAGAGAGTTTTGGTTAAAATCCATTCAGAAGGGGAATAATATCAGAATTTTATGACCTGCTAATTTTCTCCGGAATCCTCTGAGCATAGGCTTAATGCCTGGAGAGCAGACTTACAGGAGGACCTAACAGTGGAGCAATGGAGTACAGCTTGTAAACTGGCTCAATCCCAGACTGGGAATACACGCCTAAAACTCCTTCAATATAATTGGCTCATGAGAGTGTACATCACACCTGTGAAGCTTAATAAGTTTAATAACAATATTCCGGACCTATGCACCAGATGCGGTGAAGATAGAGGCACATTGTTCCACTGTTTATGGTCATGCCCAAGATTGATGGACTTTTGGAGGGAGATTGGGCAGGAAATACAAAGGATACTTTCAATTAACATTGTACCAGAACCTAAGTTCTTTCTGCTAGGCCTCTATCCAGTTGGACAAAGAATAAAGCGCAGTGAGAGAATATTCATAGATATTTGTCTTTTACAAGCTAAAAGAGTAATTGCATTGACCTGGAAGAGGCCGGATAGACCAAGCATTGCACAGTGGTTCAGGGAATTGTCTTTATGCCTACCTCTAGAAAAAATCACATACATACTTAAGGACAAACAAGAGATGTTTCAGGAGGTGTGGGGTTGCTTCATACAATATATGGAAAAAAATAATCTGCCACATTTAATGGAAGAATCTGGAGAGGAGTAGTGTTGATTCCTATGTATGTTTTTCTTTTGTTTTTGTTTTTGCTTTTTGTCATTTCAATGATTGTCTTGTATGATTTAATGTAATTGTCCATTTTTGTTTTCTGTTTTCTTTGTATTATAATGTTGATATATTTTGTGTAAAGAAAGAAAAAATAAATAAACATTGTTGAAAAAGAAAAGGCTTCCCCATTGCTAATATATATCTCAAAACAAAGCTTAGAATCTCTTCTTTCATCTGAAAAAAGTGAGTTGATAGCATGTTCAGTTTTTTAGCTAGAGGTAGTTGAATACAGCTTGGTTTTCACCAAAAACAGACCTTTTTGTTTAGAATCAGTTATGAGCGTTTTAGTAAGACACACACTTTAGAGGCATAAAAATGATTTCAAAAGTGTTTGACATTTATTTTGCACCTTCATTGACATCAGTCATGTAAAAAAAAAAAAAAAAATGCCTTTGATTGTACATTTATCACTGTTTCCAAAGTGCAAGCTTATTTCAGCTAATTTCAAACAACATTTTTCACTGTATTTATTTTTTTTCTAAATATTTTCTTTCCAAATAATAATAAATAATAATTCAAAGTTCAAAGTGCAACATCAATACATTCATCGAGAGCTTCCTTTTACAAACTTTTTGCCCACACAAGTCAAAATCTCAAGCCACACCTGTATTCATAGCAACAAATAGCAGATCTACAAGCTTTTACTGAGCTTGTAGATCAGGTTTTTTTTCCTTTTATGCCATTTATGACAATTTGTGAAAATAAATAAATAAAAATAAGGGATGCCAGGGCGTGACCCCCCAAAATAATCATATTTGAACTGGGGACCACCATTTTGTTTGACTGGTTCCACAGATAAATATTGTGAAAATAGCAGATCTACAAGCTAGCCCTCTCTTCTTCTTCTTCTTCTTCTTCTTCTCCTCCTCCTCCTCCTCCTCCTCCTAATATTCGATTAATCGATTTGATTATATATATATATATATATTTATGTTTTTAATGGCATTGATGACTCGACTCAAGGAATGCGAGTTGACGTCACACCAGAGCTCACAGCTGCGTGTCTGCTGTAGAAAAGCCACTAAAAAAATATATATATATATATTTTTTTTTTAATAGAATAATCGAATAGTGGTTTGATAGTCGAATATTCGAATATTCGACTATTCTGTTAATGCCCTAGTGCACGAGCATTACTAGCGCAAGCATGTGACGTGAACATGGATGCTTCCCCCCGGTGCAGCATGCATGCTCCCCCTCCCACTGAACACAGGCAGCCGCGCGTGCACATTACAAGCGCAAGCATGTGCGCAAGCACGGTCGGCTGCTGCATGTTTTCCCCGGGTGCTTCCTCACTGATCACATGCAGCCGCTTGCTGCTCGGATTAAATTTACGGTTTGATGGCGGACCCCCTGATTGACGTTATATCTTGGCTTTAGTGTTTTGTAATAATAATAATAACAATAATAATAATAATTTTAAAAAAAATCACTTTTTTTTCAACTTCTATGTAATTTTCATGGATGAGATTAACTGACAATGTGCCTGAGGGGGTAATCTAACCTGGACCATTAAAAAGACCATAGCCCGTAGCCTACGGGATCGGCGCTTTACGGTTGGATTTATCGGCCCGTAGAACTACGGGCCCGGCGGTCAATGTGTTAATGTAAGCTACAGTATTTAGGCTGACTGAAATGTAAACTTACTGTGTACTTCTTCGGAGGCCGTGAGCCTGACCCGGCAGGAGTCTCCATGGAACGCTGTTGTAATTTGTTTTTACCAAATAAATTGACAGCAAGTTATCTGACTGTCTGGACGCTTCAAACCTTTCTTCAACAAAGCCTAGGAATCTTTTCCCAGAACCCTGGAACATTTAATACAAAGCCACCATGGAATCTGACTGAGTCGGAAATGTACTCTGAACTCAGCTAAATCTGCACTTGGCTTTCCGATAACAAACTTTCATTACAACCAACAGAATCCATTCCTTTTGGTTCCAAACACACCTTTAGCAAAGCAAATGATTTCAAGGTCAGAGTTGATGATATAGTAATCTCAAGCAAAGAAGAGGTTACCTATTTAGGCTGTTTTCTTGACAACAAACTGATGGGTGAAACAATCAAGAAAGTCAATCAAAGAACAAGATTTTGGGGCAGGATTTCCTCTTTGGTCAACAAAAGTGCTCTCAAGACTCTATCTGGAGCCCTCATTCAATGCCATTTTGATTATGCTTGCACCTCTTGGTTCTCCAACATCTCAATGGGCCTCATTCACTAAGCTAGTTTATACACACATATTTTGCACTTATCTGCATTTACACGCTTTTCCACGATTCATCAATCTTTTTTTGTCCGTGAATTTGGGGGGACATATACTCAAACTCATGCCTGCTCGGGAGCAGACTTAGGGCGGTTTCAGACTGGGTTCGTTTGAATCAAACCGGTCCCGAGTACGCTTGGCTGGCCAGCATTCACACTGCCCAAGATCCAATCGCACCAGAGAACACTTGCATGTATACCCCCGATCCTATAGGTGGCGGCATGCACATAGTGTTTCTTCTGTGGACACAGACGTCATCAACTATGCGACAATGTTTGTGCTGGGCTCGCATAAATATAGGGTTGCGGCTGGGGAGTGAGTCAACGCACTGAGCGCTCAGCGCGTCAATGCACAGAATGCTGTGTTGTTGACGGACAATGGATGTACGCTTATGAGAAACAACACAAATAAAACCTGGTGAAACACTTGTGTGCATTAGCGCAAGATGAGGATACAGGAAACATTCAGTCTAAATGTCCAGTTTGCTAACCTTCACAACTACTAATACTTTTGTATTTGAAACTTTAAATTTCTCTAAATATTATAAACTTTCACGACAGCTTAAGTACAAAAATATATCATTTATGAAAAGGCAACTATAGTAGCCTATACAGTGAAGTCCGACTGAATGACTGAAACCTTGTATTGTGAATTGTACTTCCATGTACTGTTTCTCATGTCTCATGTCCAGTGGTGGAAATGGCGTTGCACGCATGGGAACGGCGTTCCCATAGCAACCGTTGCGGGGGAACGCTGTGAACACGTGTGGGAACGCTCTTCAGATTGTAAAAAAAAAAAAAAAAAACTTTTTTTTTTTATTTTTTTTTTTAGGAAAAATATTTTCGCTCCCGTTTTAGGATTATTACTGTCATTTCCGGGTCGCGTGGCCAAATTAATAGTTACGTGGGTCATTCCAGAATTGGAGGACATTTGGGCTTTCAAATTTTGGAAAAATTAACCTTCTATTTGACAATTTTCTGTTATATATTCATCAATAATAGGTAATAAACTATCAAAAGCTTGATTGGCTCAGCTCAGGCATCAAAGATATTTTTTTTATTACATGTTTTATTTGTTGTTTGCTATACCTGGCGCAACCCTGTTACCAACACTCAGGAACCTGAAAAAAGTGCATTAATGTATTTTTTTAATATAATTCCTTTACCGTTAGGTTAAAGAAGTAACATTCTCTCTGAATAAACATTTGATTTCAGATATGAATTTATTTCAATTAGTTTAAGCATCTTTTGAAATCTATCTTGCACAACTTTTCAATTGTGGCATGTTTCACTTTACTAATTTAAGTATTAATTTTCAAATATTTGCTCTATCCCATTATGCATATAATTACTTAAACTCTTTAAAGGACAATAGGTCAAACCCTTATGCGTTGAGAAAGACATTTATGTTAATATTTGATTAAAATGATAATGAAACAGGGTTGAAATTACAGTAACAGGGTTGAATAGCTACATTACTTCTGATTATAGATTATTTTCAATGTGACAAATAAATGCTCAAGACCACATAATTAGTCTTTTAATAACTTTTAATAACATAAAATGAAATATCATTTGAATAACATTTAATATGTGTCACATGAGGATGGTTGGTAGGTAGTGTGGAAATGGAAAATGGACCAGGAGGCAGCAGAGCTGTTCCAGAAAATCAGGATTTTATTTTGCAAACAGGAGCTCACACAAGACACGTCTCATCAACATCAACCCCATCTGATTACTAGTTTTCAAACACCTTTTATACCTGATAACCAGCTAACTTGACCAATCAGGGAAGACTCTACTAAGTAGTTCCACTTAGACACAGGTGGCATTGATCACACCTCAATTAGACCTAACCTGTCATGTGTACAATGCAGACAATAACACATACTGTGTTAATGTTAATAAATTAACAAAGTATTTCCTTCTGTGAAATTAATAATACAACCAGAAAATCAATATAACCAGGAAATCACATGTCAACTTTATGTCCAGGAATTTAAGTCTGTAGACAAAGAATAGTGAAAGTGAATAGTGAAAACAGGAATCTGAACCTTCCCCTTGCAAACATTACACAATCAATGACCTCATACCTGAATATGAATGTGATTACATGTTTGGAATTTTGGGACTGGAGAAATGAGCCTCCATGATGTTTTTCACCCCTTCTCCCTTTGGCTCACACATAACCTTGAAAAATAATAACGTTTTTCTTACCACAAAAATGCTTAATAGTGAACTGGTATGGTTGGAGGGCTATAGACACCACTGGAGGATGCAGGCATTCTGATGTTGCATCGAGCTTGTGCATCCACCTTAGGGCTAGGAACTCCCTCCCCAGCAAGTAGTAGATTATCCTTATCCTTATAGTAGTAGTAGTAGAATGATGACCTCTCCAATCTCGTCCTTGGTACGACTGCCTGGACGCATCCATCACTTGTACAGCCCCTTCAGTCAGATCTTTCTGACAGTCTCCTCTGCTGGAACAATGGTGCTGCAGAACCTCTGTCGATAAGTCTCTTCAGTAGCTACTAGCATTGTGTTTGTTTGGTACTGCTGTTTTGATAGCTTCGTATGACTCTGACTGTTGTTGTTCATCCATGCCAGCATATGCTTCAAGGGCCCGTCTGGTCAATAAAGTGACAACCGGGGCAACCCATTTTCCCTGCCTCCACCCCCATGCACTCAAACCGCACAGAGAAGCTCTCAGCATCCTCACCTTCTCTGATGTCTGGGATTCTCGGTTCTGAAACATGAGAGGCTGGAGTTCGGTTATGTGGATTATCAGGTCTCTGATCCAGTGGCATGGGCTGTCGTGATGTCGCTGTGTCCATTGCACCAGAAGCTGTTTGGACTTGGTTACGGCCAGAACAAGATCTATTCAGTCCGTTTAGAACGACACATAAAGTTCCTCATCTCTTCCATGAAGCTAGTATCAACAGGTGGTGCCATTGGAGTACTCACTGTAGCCTCTTTTGGTCGCACCACTGGTCCTTAATCACTTGGTTTGGCGGCTACCAGAGAACAGTCAGATGGATCGGGAACAGAGATGTCAACCCCTTTAACTGGAGGCCCCAACTCCATGCTCCCCCCACGCCAAACACTTTCTTGACTCCCCAGTTCAACTGGGTTCAGCCTGGTAGCTCAGCCTCTTCCACGACCACCTGGCATCATGGTCTACTTCACAGTTGTCAAATTCATAAAGGCATACCATCCCACCACTGCCACCAAACAACTATAACTCATTTTGACTACATGGTTAAAATAAAATGAAGCAATATAGTCTGTAAAATTCAATAATGTTTAAAATACGTAGATTAACCTAAATTATAGTTTAGATTATGTAATGTTTTTAATTTAACCATAAATAATAGTGTTTTAATTCTATTAATGCAACCCTGTTAAAGTAGTTGCAAACGTGGGGTTATTGCACGTCCCGTCGCGTGAGCAGTGTGCAGTGGTGTACAATGTGAAAAGATAGACCAAATCGCAGGAGATGAAGTTAGCAGTTTATTTGTATAAAAGGAAGGTAAGAATTCAATGGTGTGAAAGACAGTGGCAACGTCGTCAGGTCCACAGATTGTCATGGCAGGGCCTGCGGAATGGGAGAAAAGGAGAAGGCAGGAGTCAAGCCACAATGTGCCATGTTCATCAGGGATCAGGTGAAACGTAGCCAGTGCTATTTATGTGAAGAGGTAAGCAGCAGCGTCATTGTCATCATCAGTTATGTAGATGAATGAGAAATGGCACATGTAATTCCACAGATTGGCAAAGCAGGGCCTGCAGAATGGGAGTGAAAGAGCAGGCAGGAATCAACCAACCATGTCCAACAGGGATGATGTGAAACGAAAGCCAGTGATATTTGTGTGAAGTGGTAAGCATCATCACTATTAGTTATGTAGATTTATGAGAAATGAATGTGTGGTATCTGAGTCATAAGGGAACCGGCAGAAATACGGGTCCATTTCCGGAGGCGGGAAATAAAGAATCATCGTTCAGAGACCGGAGCTTTCCTTTCTTAACAATTCCATTTTATTGTCAGAGTTCTCAGCATCCCATACATACAAGTCAATTCGACGTACAGTGCATAGTCCATAGATCCATTTTATCCTGTTGGACGCGACATCTGTGTGTAGCCGAAAAACACAGAGTCCTGTCTGCTTCCAATACAAGTCATTTTATACAAAACAGTTCAGTACAGCTAACTACCTCCTGCCAAATGTAACAATGCATGAACCTTGCCTCAATGGGGAAGAAGCAGTTGTCCAGGAAAGAAAGGTGCAAGGCCGCCAGGCTGCGCAGTTTGTCATGACAGACTCTGCAGAATGGGTGAATGTCAGCGGTGACTTTTATGAGAGCGGTTTTGGTGCTGTGAATGGGAGAAAAGGAGAAGGCAGGAATCAACCACACAATGTGCCATGTCCATCAGGGATCAGGTGAAACGTAAGCCAGTGCTATTTCTGTGAAGAGGTAAGCAGCAGCGTCATTATCATCATCAGTTATGTAGATTAATCAGAAATGACACATGTAACAAAGCAACAGCCTTACCTCAATGGGGAAGCAGCACATGTCCATGATGTAAGGAAGTTGCCACGTCGTCAGGTTCCACAGATTGTCATCGCAGAGCCTGCAGAATGGGAGTGAAAGAGCAGGCAGGAATCAACCACACAATGTGACATGTTCAACAGGGATGATGTGAAACGAAAGCCAGTGATATTTGTGTGAAGTGGTAAGCATCATCACTATTAGTTATATAGATTTATGAGAAATGAATGTAACAATGCATGAACCTTGCCTCAATGGGGAAGAAGCAGTTTTCCAGGAAAGAAAGGTGCAAGGCCGGCAGGTTGCGCAGTTTGTCATGACAGACTCTGCAGAATGGGTGAATGTCAGCGGTGACTTTTATGAGAGCGGTTTTGGTGCTGTGTGATGAGCAGAAGCCGGATTGTGACCTATGTGGTGGCAGAAGTTGTTGGAACAGTGCGGGATAATAGTTTAGCCCACGACGGTGGAGGAGGAAATCGTAGCAGAAAGCGGCGTCAAAGACGTGTATGTACTGGCATTAATGACCATTTTGTCACAGAATAAGTAACACAGGTAAATGTAGCGAAATTATTACCTTTGTCTGCTGAGGCTGCGTGTAAGGTCGTCATTGTAGAGGAATGTGTTGTTGTTGTTGGAGTAGTAGATGGATGTCGTCCTGTCCCTTTAGTTCTTGTGGTGTACTGAGCTGAGTGTAGTGCCGTAGCTGGAGCGTGTTCCCCTTGGAGATGCTGATGTTGCCATGTCCGCCTATTATAAGCGTTTTTTCTGCAATCTTGGTGGTTGGGGGTTTTTGGCCTTGTTTGTTGTGCAAGTGCAGTTGTTTAGCGTGAGGCGTTGTGAGCTTGTAGATGGGCTGTTTTCCATCAGGCAATGTATGTGGTTGAAGGGCGAAGGGCTCGCGTTGTGTGGCCTGCGTTGCGTTGTGTGGCCTTGTTTTCGTAGACCTGGTTGCGTGTGTGTCTCGCTAAACCTGGCATCGAGCTGTAGTAAGAGGGCACGTCTAGGTGAACGTGAATGAGAATTTTTTCTTTTGGGTGTTGCGTGGCGTAGTAGTAGGCTTAGCGTGAGGCGTTGTGAGCTTGTAGATGTGCTCTTTTCCATGAGTCAATGTATGTGGTTGAAGGTAGCTCCATAAAGAACCTCTCACTCCGCTATACAGCTCCGAGATGAGCATAATATTTTAGGTCCGGAGCGAAACTACCCGTTTAAATCGCTTATTTAGTCAGCCTGTGGCCATGTTTCCCATTCAACCCGGAAAACCCCCCTACGTCCGCTGCAAGTACTGCTCCCGGTTTGGCTACAATGGGAAACATGGCCACAGGCTGACTAAATAAGCGATTTAAACGGGTAGTTTCGCTCCGGACCTAAAATATTATGCTCCGGACCAAACCTTAAACATCCGTGCGGTTTGGAATCTACCATTAGTTTTGGGATACGATGTATACAAAAGGGTAAACAGCGGAGCCTTGGTGGACGTTCCACCGATTCTGGATGAGAACGACATAGAACCTCATCTCGGAGCTGTATAGCGGAGTGAGAGGTTCTTTATGGAGCTAGGTTGAAGGTTGTGTTGTCGCCGCGTCGTGGAGGCACAGAACACACAGAAACACCCGCGCATATACAGATCTACAGTAACAGCGGGAGCCGTCCCCAACACACACACGCGCGCGCGACCCGTTGCGAGCGCACACACACACACACACACACACACACACACACACGCGCGCAACTTGGGGGAAGCACGTTCTGTGAGTGCAACAGTGTAATGCTGTGGGGCTGTATGAGAATGTTTTCTTTTGGGTGTTGCGTGGCGTGGTAGTGGGCTTAGAGTGAGGCGTTGTGAGCTTGTAGATGTGCTCTTTTCCATGAGGCAATGTGTGGTTGAAGGTTGTGTTGTTGCCGCGAGCACACACACACACACACACACACACACACACACACAACGCAGAATGGAATGTGACTCCCTGGCGTTGCCATGTTCGCCTATTGTAAGCGGTTTAGGGGCAATATTGGTGGAAGTGTGTTTTTGGCATTGGTTGTGAAAGTGCAGGTGGGTGTGGGGATGCGTTGTGAGCTTGTAGATTGTCTGTTTTCCAAGAGGCAATGTATATGTGTGACGGCGCTTCGTTTGGCCTTCTTTTCATAGACCTTGTTGCTTGTAGGGCTCGCTTCGTTTGGCCTTGTTTTCATAGACCTTGCTGCTTGTTTGTCGCGCGAAACCTGGCAACCCTGCGCAGCGTGATCTCCCATTGTTTGACACATAAACGGTAATAATAAGCTGAGATTTTATGTAATCGAAAAACGGGCGTCGCAGTTCCATGCACATGGTAATGGTCAATGGCTGTGCGCAATTTGAGATCAATAGCTCCAGGCACTGAGGAGAACCGGGCAGAAACATTTTGGGCTTCACAGGTTTGGTCTCAGAGGTTTGTGGAATTATAGGAAGATGCCATATTCTTCATGCAAAATCGATTACAATAGTGCCAAACCTCAAATAAAGTATGTATGTGCCCAACATTTGTCAACGCATTTTTAGACCTATAGACATGATGCAAATTCAACCGATTTTTATTTACTTTCAGTTGACGCATTTAGAGCTGAATTATTAGGTCTCTCGGCGTGTTTGTTTGCCGTTTCTGCAAGTGTGGCCACAGTTTTGCATATTGGACTTTCATGCCAATTCCATTTGTCGTGCTATTAATTTATGTATTGACCACATCATATCCCATGAAAGCTTATGTCTTACCATCTGATGAGGATACAGTATGGATGAAATCTAGCTGTGTCCATTACTCCATTTCCAAATCCGATGTAGGACAGTGGAGGATATGTTTGTCGGATGGATTTCCCCTGAGTAATCAATAAAGCTCTGATAAGAAAATATATAATATCCTTTCCACGATTTATTAGCCTTTGTAAACTTCATATTCTCATTACACATGAGAGTAGGCTATTATAATAGCTATTATAATAGTAGGCTATTATAATAGCCTACTTTATTAACGTTCAGCGGATACATCCAGTGAGGGACTCGCTTGCCAAAATATGCTGATCTAAAAGTTGTCAAGTGGGCGATACTGATGACATCAGGGATCTCCATATATGGGCATAAAAGGGACAAAGACTGACTGATACAGAGATCTCCATATATGGGCATAAAGGGGACAAGGACTGGCAGATACAGACATCTCCATATATGGGCATAAAAGGGACATGGACTGGCAGATACAGAGATCTCCATATATGGGCATAAAAGGTACATGGACTGACAGATAGAGATCTCCATATATGGGCAATTCAGTCGGATTGGCGGTGCGACGTAGGTGTGAGGGCCACGTAGCGGGTACCTCTAGTGGTCTTAAATGTGGCGTGGAACAATGCAAATGATCTCTACGGGAGCACGCCCAGTGGCGGAACAACTGAAAGCCGGGCCGGTAGGCACGGCACACTGGTCAGGCCCCCCCCCCTGCGCACGCACGCGAATTTGCGGGTTTTGGGCGGATTGTGTTCGTTTTTGTGTTACTTTATTTCGGTTATAGGGTTAGGGTGAGCTTCCAACAGTGTATTGGGGTGCCTCGAATATATTTGCAGTTCCATGTAAGCTGGTTAATCTCTGGGAAAGTTGCTGAGAGGCGGACGCGGAGAGGCGGAGCACGCAAAGTGCGTCAAATTCTAATAAAATAAAATTCATGTGATCTGACGGCCCGGGCCCCCGGAGTCCCGGGCCCGTAGGCGGCCGCCTACCTGGCCTACCCGGACGCTCCGCCACTGAGCACGCCTCTGACTTTCAAACAAAAATGAGACATCTCTGATCCTCATAAATCATGGCTCTGCACCCCCTTTCACGAATCGCACGTCAGAATTGACTTATCCCAATATACACGTTATTTATGACCAGGTTGGTGAATGAGGCCACTAAAAACTAAGTTTCAGACCTCCCAAAACAAACTGATACCACTACTTCTCGGCCTTATGCCCATGACCCACCTAATTCCAAGACACTTTGCTAGTTTGGGACGGCTCAGGGTAGAGGACAGGGTTAAGCAAATATCACTGGGATTGGTATTTAAGAGACAGTGTAAATTGGTATTCTCCAGTCCATGAAGACAGGAGCCAATCACCTGCGAGGTTGAACCTCGCAAGTGATTGGCTCCTGTCTTCATGGACTGGAGTATAAAGCTGCTTACCCTCTGTTTGATAGTTGTCTTCCTCCTGGCCACCTCCAATCACACCAGTTCGGTGTCTCAGTGTTTGTCAGCATTTTATGGCTTAGTGTATAGTCATGGTACTGTAGGGTTGGGTGGCCTTTCTTTAGTTTTCAGTTGGTTCTTGTTTTTCTTTAGGTTACATTAGGTTAGATAGATATTTTTATCTTCTGTTTGGTCTGTAAGAATAGTGTTTTCTTTTGTTTAGGGGTTTATGTCTAAGGGCCCATCCTGAGGTAATTTACCCATGTTTTGCAACTTCATTAATATATCACTGTATTTTTGGATTTAAACTGGTGTTGGCTGGCTATGTTTGGGGACTGGGTAGGAGGGAGTCCATTTTTGTGTCACACCTGCCCCTAGACCCAGGGCCGGATGTATAGGAGTTGAGGCCCCTGGGCTAGAGTAATTTTTTTCCCCATTTATTTCGGGTTTTTGTTACTAATTCGGTAGGGTTACTTTACAATTTCATCATTTAATTTTTTTTGAGGCCCCCCCAGTTGGGGGCCCCTGGGCTGCAGCCCACCCTAACCCAATGGTAAGTCCGGCCCTGCCTAGACCGAGTCGTAACACCACCCACATTTTAAATAAACATGGGAAAGTTCTCATTCTACTGCTCTGCCACAAAAATATGTAATGCCCTGACACCATCCATTAAAGCAGGGGTGTCAAACTCATTTTGGGGTTGGGGCCAGATTGGTCAAATGGTGACATGCACGCTCACACGCACTCAGACACTGCTACTAACTATGCATATCTTTTTTTTTTTTATGTATTAAGAAGAATAGCTACTTTAATTATTGACATTAAAAACAAACAATGCAATTTGTAATAATAATAATAATAATAATAATAATAATAATAATAATAATAATAATAATAATAATGGTAATGATAATAATAATAATAATAATAAACAATTTTAAGTAGAATAATTCAATTTGAAGTTAAACAGTACCTGTTAATGTGTGGGTGGTTAAATAATTAGATTTATAGAACAACAGTGGTGTAAAGTAACTAATTACATTTACTCAAGTACTGTACCCAAGTAAAGATTTGACGTATTTTTAATTTACTAGAGTATTTCCAATTTCCAGTACTTTTAATTCTACTCCACTACATCTCAGTCACTGCTGTGACATAACAGTACATCACTTTAAAAATGTTTTATGAAGATTAGCTACTTTAATTATTGACATTAAAAACAAACAATGCAATTTGTAATAATAATAATAATAATAATAATAATAATAATAATAATAATAATAATAATAATAATAATAATAAACCATTTTAAGTAGAATAATTCAATTTGAAGTTAAACAATACCTGGTAATGTGTGTGGGTGGTTAAATAATTAGATTTATAGAACAACAGTGGTGTAAAGTAACGAATTACATTTACTCAAGTACTGTACCTAAGCTGTGCGCTTAATGAGAGTTCCAGTTTAGTAGACCTTGTATTGTGAATTTGTACTTCCATGTACTGTTATGTACTGTCATGTACTATTCTCATGTCTTACTAAATAAACTACATCAATCAATCAATCAATCAATCAGACGCTGCTGTGTGAGGGGGGCGGGGTGAGGGGAGAAATGCAGCCACTCTCTACTCCTCAGACGAGAGACGCAACGGATATATACTTCTCCATACAACAGTGTTTTACCGGATTTGTGATGCTGTTGAAAAAGCGCTCTCTCCACTACAGGTAGAGTTGAATGATGGTGATGGTCCTCTGTATGCTAATGACCTTGGCTGTGGCTTCACGGCTTGGCCATTGTTCTCACAGAACAAGTTTGTCCAGTAGTCAGACCCAGGCAGCCTAAGAAGCTGCTGGGCGCTGCCGTTTTTTTCTGCCTTTTTTTTTCTCTCTCGTTTTTTTTCCCATTAGAGGTAGTATTAAATGGCGTTTTCTCAAATCACCTCACGGGCCAGATTTGACTTGACATCGCTGCATTAAAGGATGTGTAACACTGGTTTCTTTCCAAATTGGCCTGAAAAAACCTCTATCAGGAGACCAAAAGGGGAGGTAAATGTAATTTATTTTGTACATCATGTTTGTATTTGTTGACGTGTTATTGTGTATTTTGATTAATTGAATACATATGACCACAATGGAAACAAGTCAGTCCCCAGGACTTTTTAGTGTTATCCTTTTAGCTTTAATGTCTTACTGTACAACGTGCCGTTTACTTTTCTGACTAATCAAGTATTCAATCAATCAATGAGACCGCACACTGACTACTCCGACTGAAAAGCCTGGTATTCCGGGTGACAACAATGACGGTGGGATGAAGTCATTGCAAAATATGATGGATGTGCCTTTGGAAGCCTACCCCGGACTAGAGCATTCAACAAGCATTGTCTTAACAAAGCAAGGTTACACGCGGGATGAATTAACGTACATTTTAATGCATTGCAAAAGACTAAAATGGAAAATGACGTTCGTAAATTCACTGATATCAAAATGCTCTGATATCGGAGCAGATTCTAGCATATTAAAAAATTCACCCAAATATGACATTTGTAGGTCTGTTGCCATTGCCAGGTTTATTAATTTTTTCTATTAAAACTTTAAAAGACACTTTAATGTTAGCAATTAAAGTAGATAGGCCTATAGCTACAGTACATGGGTAGAGGAGACAAAATGTTAATAATTCTAATGCGTCATACTTCATTCCACCCTTCACTTGGGTCACCCCAGTCAAAAAATGGTGGACACACCACCCCGTACCGTTTCCTGTATATACTGTATACCTTGTATATTGATGATGAATTGTATTGTATGTCTTGTATGTTGCATATCTTGAATTGAATGCATCTTTGTTACCCTTTCACGCATTGCTTGCGTAATTGTGCTTGCTGCACTGTTTGCAACCTGTATTCAATCAAGACTATACTGTACATGATATGGTAATGTTTTTTGTTTTGATATGATTTTGTACCGTAGTAAATTGACATGTTGGCTGCCTCTATGTGTCTGTCTGTGTTATTTGATGGAATCGACCGATCGACTCTAATCGATTTGTCAATTATTTAATGTTTTGTACTAGTATCCACTATGTCTGGTTTACTGGTTGGCAAAACTAGCAACTATTTGCTTGGCTAACAGCTTAATGTGGCAAGGCCAACCCTCCTTGACAGATAGCATACATATGATGTTCTGTTCAGTTATTCCCATGGTTACTGTATTCCACCTCTGAATCTGCCAACAAATCTGTCAATAAATCCTGGATATTTATTTCTTGTTTTTACCAGCTTGTGTGAAGTGCAAGCTGGTCTATATTCAGTCGATGCACTAGTACTGACTTTTTCATCACTTTCTCGTTACTTTCTCCTCATTGGCTATTCTTTAAGCCAATGGGGAGCCCGCAATGCCTTCCCATACCCTGAACGCTGTGTTGCGTCATCACTGCAATGAGTGACTGAATCAGTCGGCGCAACATGTTCACCTGCAGCAATGTTTTATTTCTGTAAAGCCGAAGTCAGAGAATTCTTTATGAATGCAGAATGTTATTTAATTATGAAAACACAATTATTACAAACACTTGTTTGAGTGAATCACTTATAGATATAGTGCAGGTTCTTATATTGTCAGTTATTAATAATATTAGATTATTACCTCTGCCCAGGTGCAAACATTTTCTTAAGTATCTTTTCCCATTCATTACATGATACTCAGACACTACAGTCACCTTTGCTAGTTTGGTTCCATACCATTCATACAATTTCCAACATACAAGACGACTAAACATAAAGAACTAAAAACCAACATAGGTATATGGAAGCTGCTACATCTCAAATAATAAACGGTTAGTCCAACTGCTATTCATCTAGCTCTTTATGGAGAACTTGACAGGACGCTAATATAAACAAATCTATCAGGGTGCTTGTTTACAAGTAAAAATCTTTTGTTTGTTTCAATATGCAAATAAAAACTCAAAATCACAGAAAAGAAAAGTCAATTGAATACCAAACCAAAGCCAAAAAAAATAAAAACGTAAACATATTAAAGAAGGAGTGAGATGAAGAATAACTCCCACTCCTTTTCCACAAATACATAATTACCTGCTGGCTGCTATGCCGTGTGTGTGTGTGTGTGTGTGTGTGTGTGTGTGTGTGTGTGTGTGTGTGTGTGTGTGTGTGTGTGTGTGTGTGTGTGTGTGTGCGTATACATATATATGTGTATATATATATATATATACACACATATATATGTATATATACATACATACACCCTCCACATACACAAAAATATACTCTTCATACGTACAGTATATCAAATGGCCATTATGTTTTTTATATCCCCTCATGAATGTATCAAAATGACTCTTTTATCAAAAATATGTATATAACACATATATCAAAAATATGCCAAAACTATTTCACTGACACCCATAGCACCACAAATGCTACAAATGTCACCGTTTGTTGCACAAACATGATTTTATCGCTAAATGCTCTCGTGAATCGTTTGACTCTGACCTTCAAACAGGGTTTTGATATTTCATGCTGTTTGCCTTTAATTGGAATGGATTCAATTTATATTTGATACACAGAATTATCACTCACACATTGCTGGTTATAGAGAACTTTAAATTACAGCAATCGCTTGTGTTTTGGATTAATTAAACTGAATGGTCTGTGTGGTTATAGCAAACGGAGATCAAACAACATTTTATTTGTCTTTGATAAGCTTAACTGGAAACAACTTATTGACACAAGGAATTAACAGTCACACTTTTGTGGATTACAGTAAAATTGTAATGACAATCACATTCACAATCACTTTTTTGCATCATAGTTTGCATCATACACTCTAGCCTTTGATTGCCTTTCAATAAAACCATATTTGATCAAACATAATTATCACCCACATGTTGCTGATTATAGAGAATGTTATATTATTTGAATCCTTTATTTATTTCCTGCGCAATGGATTAATAAAACTGAAGTGTGTATTTTGGAGCGAATGGCATCGTGCAGCACAAATCATTGTCTTCTTTGAATAGACTATCATCTTATGTAAACACAATTGACACAAGGAATTGACACTCTCACTTCTGCTGATTATAGGAAAATTAGAATCACAGAGATTAGTTGAGAATTAGGTGCCTTGTGCATAATTAACGGGTAGCGGGTTAAGGGATAGCGCAGGTCAGAGATAGGACCCACTCACTCAGAATAGTCTGGCATGATTTACTGCAGTCATGCTTATTATTAACAGTAGAATATGTTAAAAATAGGGGGGGGGGGACATATGCAGATGAGATGATACACAGGGCCCTATTTTCTGGCCTGTGCTATACAATGATTTGTGCTTCGCGGTGCCATTCGCTCCAAAATACACACTTCAGTTTTATTAATCCATTGCGCAGGAAATAAAGAACGGATTACAATAATATTATACATTCTCTATAATCAGTAACATGTGTGTGATAATTATGTCTATCAAATATGGTTTTATTGAAATTCAATGAAAGGCTAGAGTGTATGATGCAAACGTTGGTGTATAGTGTCCAAGTGGCTCGGTGCGGCAGCAGAGTTATTGCGTAACATGTGATTGTCAACAGTTGTACTGTAATCCACAAAAGTGTGACTGTTAATACCTTGTGGGAATAAGTTGTGTTTTTATCAGCAGTTGCCAGTTAAGCTTATCAAAGACAAATAAAATGTTGTTTGATCTGCGTTTTCTATAACCACACAGACCATTCAGTTTAATTAATGCAGAACACAAGCAATTGCTATAATTTAAAGTTCTCTATAACCAGCCATTTGTGAGTGATAATTCTGTGTATCAAATATAATTTTATTCCAAGGCGACGTCGGACTGCCTCTTCGCTCTTCCATGGGCAGAGAGGGAGGAGAGCGTATTTCACCAGATTGCACTGGGGATAACGGCTTGCACAGCCTGGTCTTAAAGGCAATGGCATCTGGCACGGTGATTGGTTTTATTAATGTAACGCCCAAACCACACCTATGCATGTAACGGGTAGCGCAGGTGTTTTAGGGATAAGGCTGCCTGGTACCCATGCTATACCCACAAATAGTGGGTATAGCGACTTGGGTGCAGAATAGGGCCCTGAATTAATTCCACATTCATTATTTAAAGGACAACTTTGTTTTTTTATTATTATTATATTAGTTTTTTAAGGATAATAATTAAAAGATGAGTGTTAAAAAAAAACATGTTTTGCTTTCTATCGTTATAGTGATTTTTAACTGGGGGGGGGCGGGGACATTGGAAAAAAAACACAATTAGCAGGTTATTTGTATATCCGCAAGGCCAAAGGCACAGAGGTCAGGGCAGAACCTCTGGCCCAAATCTTTCACATTGGTCTGTTATAGCGCCACCAGGAGGCCGATTTTTGCTAAACACATTTTGGGATATTACTCCTATACAAATGTTGTCCTACCATCACACAAATCGTATCAGTACCTCTATAGTTATGTGATCAAGACAGATTTGTCGGATTTTTCATATTCCATCCTGATTGGCTAAGATTGGCTTCCAAAGTTTGCAGGAGTGGCCCGTTTTGTACAAAATGCCTCAAATCATGAACGCAGCTTCTGATTTCCGTGAAATTTTGCTGCACACATGTCCCCACTAGGCCATGGAAGAATGCCACAGAATCCAGCGGAAAAAAATATGTTGATTGTATGACCTACAGTACAGTTCAAGAGTTATAGGCCAAAACGTGAATCTGCCTGTTACAGCGCCACCATGAGGCTGATTTGAAAAATGTAGGGTGGCATTTCTTTCTTGGCCTAGTGGGGATGTGCGTACAAGGTTCCACGTAAATCGGAAGCTGCGTTCATGATGTGAGGCATTTTGTACAAAACCGGCCACTCCTGCAAACTTTGGAAGCCAATCTTAGCCAATCAGGATGGAATATGAAAAATACAGCAAATTCGTCTTGATCGCATGACTATAGAGATACTGTGTACCGATTTGTGTGACGGTAGGACAACATTTGTAGGAGTGATATCCAAAAATAGTTTTGCAAAAATCTGCCTCCTGGTGACGCTTTTTAGGCCAGAGGTTCTAACCTTGACCTCCGTGCCTTTGGCCTTGCGGATATGCAAATAACCTGCTAATTGTGTAAAAAAATATTTTTTTTACCAATGGACCGAATGCCCCCGCCCCCCAGTTAAAAATCACTATAACGATAGAAAGGAATACATGATTTTTTTTAAGACTCATCTTTTAATTATTATCATTACAAACTAATAAAATAACCCTTGTTGTAAAAAACTAAGTTGTCCTTTAAGAGTTTCATCTTACGTAGACTCATTCCTGTTTCCTGACTGTTGAATAAACTGGATCAACTGCACGTGTAGGTCTTGATGATTCTGTGTGTGAGTTGAAAGACAATTAGCAGCTTTGCAAATGTGGGAAATATTTTAACAGTTTATGTTGGTATATTCATCTCTCAGTTTTGTTGTTCACTGAGTTCATTCAATTCCCATTCCATCTTAACAATTCACATAGATATCTGTTTACTGGCAATTTACTCAGCAACCGGCTTGTCCTCAAAAATAACTGTACATGAAAACATTTAAACAGAGTACTTTACCATTTGCAAAGTGATCAGATCGAGTCATTACTTCATAGATGCCTGTGGTGTCTGTAGGTAAACAAATAAACATTAAAGTGGAAAAAGTCTTTATTTTTTATTTTAAAGGTAAATTAGTTTCAATTGTTCTTAACCAACATGATTGGTTCAACTGACCTTGCTGCTGTATGGAGGAGACAAGAACAGGAACCCCACTTTGATTGGTCCTCTGGTCTGCAGCTGAGACCTGATTGATTCTCTGAGACTGAATGGATCTGTAATAAAAATAAATAGACTATACTTAAAAGAAATGACCAGATAAGTACAAGACCAGATGGAATTGACTGCTGTCATGTAGATGAATAGACAGAGATAACTACTGTACTTTCCTGACGCAACATGGATCTGTAAATAAAAGAAAAAAGGCCACATACAGTAAGTAGCAGGTCATTCTTCAATCCTTCATAATTTCTATGCAATAATACTACTATTACATGTGAGTTTCCTCAGTGATTGTAATGTAGGTGTAATCCTTCATAGTAGTACTCACTTTTAGATGTTCTGTATCGACAAAGCAGGACCGTCACCAGAAGGATGGTCAGAATCACAACAATCAGTCCCACAATCAGACCCACTACATGTAGAAAACTCAGACCCACTACAGGTGGAGAGCTGGGAGGTGGAGAGGTGGGATCAACTGATCCAGACACTGACAGCAAAGAGAGGTTATTATAAAAGGATTGGCTCAATTAGACTGCTGTAGTAGAATAGTAGTTTAACTGTTAAAAGATGCACACTGATTATAATTTCATAAACAAGGGGAAAATGTATTGTTAGCACAATTTCTTTCCATTTTAAGTTTTCAACCCGACCCCAATCGAGAAGCACCCCCCCTACACACCACTACACCATGACTAAAATACTGAGAAAAAAAAAAAAAAACTAATTTGCCTCATTCACCAATATCTTTCAGAAAAGTCTATCAGATTCATCATAACATTCAACAATGATGTTGTTAACTGATTAATCCCATATTATCCCCATAAGAGGCATGACTGCATGACTAATCACACACAAAAAGTTTAGAGAATTAAGTCAACAATGCCTAAAGTCTACAGAGAACATAAAAACATCATCAGCTCTCAAGTGGATGTTCTTCAGGAAGTTAGGAACGTTTTTTCCCCCCATTTCATTTATTTATAATTGAATTGGGGCAGTGCACATTAATCAACATATCAGCACTATATGTAAATGTGCCAAAATTAGTAAAATTGCTAAATTAAAAGTAATACTAGGTAACTTTTTCAATAAAACTAAAGTTAAATTGTATATCTTTTGTGAGTGGCAAATGTTTCACAACACCCACTCCATGAATTTCACCCCCGAAAGCCTTTTATTTATATATTTTCTATTGAACGGTGTCGGGGGAGACTCTCCCGCGAAAATGACGTCATCTGGCCGGAAAACGGAAGCGGAAATGCACCGGTTTCCTGTTTGGCCAGGAACTACCGCACCGTTTTCCTGTTTGGCCAGGAACTACCGCGCTAATAACAAAAAGGAAACTCACGCTGATTTTAAGAGATTGTATGATTTGAAGATCGAAAAACAACAGAAAAAGAAAACACAGCTCACGGTAACTAAAGCTCCACTGGCTAAGAGAAACGATCCACAGATCGTATAAAACAATTAAAAGAACGCTTTTTGAAACGCTTCCGTCTTCCGGTGAAAACAAATGGAATTCTGGGTAACAGAGGAATAAACGAACGGCCTGCAGTGACGGTAATGACCAGCAGAGGCTGCTAAAAATCGTTATTTGTGGACCTGCATTGTATAACTTTAATACAGCGTCAGTAGTGGACATGGTCAAGGAATTATCAGAAAAATGGCCAAACCTGTACTAAATTCCTTACCAAGGAAGGGGGAACCCATGACAGCTGCTGAAAGTTGGGGTACCTTATGCAGGAAAAATCTAAACTGTTTAATTCTAAAAGTAGCCTGTGAGAGGCCAAACTATTCTTTTGTCCTCATGATTCTGAATCCATTGCATCAAAATCGCTAGACAATTCTGGGTGCATGTAAATAAAAAAGTAGCTTTATTAGTTTATTTCAATTTCTTGACGTAAAAGGGGCTGGTGCTGGAGTGTAGTGGGGCTGGGGGGCCCTCAGACAGGCAGAGGTGCGTGTGGGTGTGGAGGTAAGATGGGGGACTGTATACAATAAATAAGCATTAACATTAAATTAACATTAAACAAGCATATATTTCTGCCCTGTTCATTTGATATCTGAGAGAATGTAAACTCTGCTGCTGGATTTTTTTTTTCAAAGTTCACACACACAGAACATGGAAATAACGATCTGTCAGTCATTGTTTACATAGAGTACTATTGGCAATGCGATCGCGATTTTCTGAAATGCTTGTTAAAATGATTCGATTACATATTCATTAGCATCTACATCAAACAGATTTGAAAAGTTTAGCATTATTATTTGCAATAATATGGGCTTCTTTCTTTCCCTGCAGCAATACCCATGTTATAAGTTTACAAAAAGCTCAGTTTTCAAAACATTCATGTCCCCTTTTGTCTGAAGTCTGCATCTGTGCTCCTTCGAAGGATCGATGCACCCTACGGTAGGGTGCATCGATGGGGTAGGGTCCCTACCCCTCAATGCGCTAAAGGAGCGGGAAACCCTACCCTATGCGTGAACGCACAAAACGGAGCGGTAGAGCCTAGGGGTAGGGCTAAGGAAGGTTATTGGGATTTGCCCAAATTCTCTTCAACCATGAATTCAACCAAATCATCGATAGTAACCATGTTTGGCAGCTGAGTTTCATCCTTGTTTGATGATGAGTTACCTCAGGGAGTCATGCACAGAGATCACTCACAGTGTCAGTTGACCTCACCTTGACACTTTAGCTGTTCTGATTGGTCAATTGCCCTGTAACCCCTAGGGGAGCTTGCACCCCTAGCTTGCATTGATTGGTCAACTGCCATATCAGCCCTAGGGGTTATACAGCAGCTGATCAATCAGCACAACCTCTCAATCCTTTTATAACTCTTCATATAAAGTCACGGTATGTATGTACAACTATCTCACCTCTCACATCCATCCAGCTGTTTGGTGACTGTCCAAGAGATAGATAGTTAGAGATGTCACACTTGTAGAATCCTTCATCAGACTTGGAAACACGGTGGATGGTCATCTGTCCTGTAGACCCAGTCCTGATGAGGGATCCATCTTTATAGAAACCAGCTGGGAGCTCAGAGGACGATTCACCAGTGCTCTTGTACCAGCAGCGCAGAGTAACATCACTTCCTTCCGTCACAGGAAGTACAGGGCTCTCCAGGATCACAGCTTCATCTGAATCTGATCAGAATAGAAGAACATTAGACTGAGGTTACATCACTCTGAACAATACTATTCTAACATGATGAGGTTAGGTACATGAAAGACGCTTTAACTTGCAGCACTGCCACATAATATTGAATATGGATTTTAAAATGTCATTTAAAAGTGTATGACTCAAAGTAGTCCTTTAAACCAATTTTTATCCTTATGTGTAAGGTCCTATTCTCTACAGTGTTGCATTGGTGAATCTATCTCTGGTGGGATGCTATTTTAAAGACGTCACACGCACGTCGCTTAACACCAACACTACAGCTCACACAATTGACAATTGATATGCATCTAAGCTCATTCCTATGTTAATTCACCTGGTGTGACACCCGGCAGTCGGCAGCCTTTGTAAACTTTGTTGAGGTGAGAACTTAAGGGTTGTTTTTAATCGATGCATGTGCGTGCGCGTGCTCCCGCGTGCAATGACCAATGCAACACTGATTCTCTATGAGATGTTTCTGTTTTGTTTTTGTTTCTGTTTTGGGGGGTTAAAGTCAATGTCAATGGAATGATTGATTGATTGACGGGGCGTCAATCCACGTCCACGGACGTCCACGTCTGTGGATAAAGGACATGGAAGTTGTCGGCACACAGAGGGAGAGACAGAGAGAGACAAACGGCCAGGGAGTCCGTGTGTGACTGGGAATATTTGATTAAATCTCTATGTAAAGCTCGCCGTTGAAAGGAGTGTGCCCGGTCGGGACTGTCATCTACTCCGGTGAGACTATTGTTTATTTTTGTATCCAGCGAGGAGTATCATTTGTTTTTCCGTTGGAGAAACAGTGGACTTTCCGTTTGGATTCACCTTTTTCTTTCTGTTTGTGAGTGTCAGGGATACGCAAGGACGGTACGGACGGTAACGTGCTTGCGTGCATGAGTCACAGACTTTTGCGTTCGGTTTGGACACCACATAGACTTATTGTTTAAATCTTTGAACTGTGTGCGTCTATTCTAGCAACTGTCAATATTTAATTTAAATCATTCAGATAAAAACATCTTCTGAGCTTTATTACTCTGTCTGTGTCTGTTGTTATAATGTGAAAGCCATAACAACAGATGGCTTTCACTGTAAAACTTGAAAAGCATGCATGGCAAGCCTTTATAAACATGGCAAGGGTTTAAAAAACAAGGGTTTAAAAAAAAACTTGCATGCTACGTTTTTTAAACATTATCAATGTTATCTTAAGGAGCATCATTAACAACCCGTGAATCTTTTAGTAATTGTTGATAGCAATATCTGACAAGACAAAAAAAAAAACAGAAAAAAAAAAAAAATTCTGAACAAAGTAGTTGATTTGCTGAACGTACCAGTCACAGTCATATTCACAGTGTTACTCTTTCCGTTTGAAGACTCACACCAGTAAATTCCCGTGTCAAAAGGTTCCATGGTCGCGACATAACAACCTGTGGAGTTCCTCTTCCCCCAAATAACACCAACACCACCACACTCCGTGATGATGTTTTTGGTGTTGGTCCTCCAGACAGTAGAGTTAGACTGTCTGTCCTCACAGCTCATAAAGACATTCTCATAGCTAAAGAACTGAGATCTGTCAGGACTGAATCTGAGAGAGGCTGGAGGGCAGAGATGGAGAAGAAATGTGATAGATGGATTGTGAACAAAAATATATTTCTTGTTATTGTTCCCTGATTCCATTGATTGTGTGTGATTTGAACATGCCAGTAGAACATACCTCTGTTCTGAACTTCTGCTGAGACAGTCACCATGGAATTAACCACTAGAGAGAGAGAGAAGGTACAGGTAAATTAACATGCTGTAAAGATACAGCATGTTAATTTGTATAGCACGTTTACACAAAAAGCAATTAAAAGTGTTTCACATATGACATATAAGAAATATAGACATAAAAGGCATTTAAAAGCATAATAATAATAATCATAATCCTTATAAATTAGAATAGAAAAGTGTTTGACATTATCATGCACACATTTCTGCATTTTGAGAAGAAATACACAATACAATAAGGGCCATATTTTCGCCGGTGCCTTACCCATTGTCCCTAAACTTCTTTGCAATTTTTTACTATTTTTAAAAACATTTTCAAATAGTTCAACTAACCCAACCCAACAAGGTTCTGCAATTTATTTATTCTAAAAGTGGGGTCCAGGGACCCTCGGGCTTCCTTAAGGGGGTTTCAAATAGGGGTGTTGGGAAAATCGATTCATGTAAGAAAATCGATTCCCAATTTCCAAAAATAGATAATTTTTTCCTTTCTTTTTTTTGGCTGGTTTAAGTTACTGGAGTTTTTAGTCTATGGTGTTTGTGATATGAAATGTAAGCTTACCATAATCACAGTAAACATTATCATGTCTTATTCAAGGGCAAACACATCCGTCTTGATCACATGACTATGGAGATCATGTGTACCGATTTGCGTGAAATTTTGATAAAATCGGAAGGAGTAATATAAAGAAATGTGTTTTACATAAGTCGGCCTCCTGGTGGCGCTATAAAAGGCAGATGGGAAAAATGCAGGGCAAAGGTTTTTCCTTGACCTCTAGGGAGTGCGCATACAAAGTTTTACACAGATAGGTGCAGTTATAGGTAAAAACATGAATCGGCCTGTTATAGCGCCACCATGAGGCTGATTTGAAAATGTTCAAGTGGCATTTCTTCCTCGGCATAGTGGAAATATGCGTGCAAAATTTCACCAAAATTGCATGCTGTGTTCATGATTTGAGGCATTTTGTTGAAAATGGAGCACTCCTGCAAACTTTGGAAGCCATTTTTAGCCAATCAGGATGGAATATGAAAAATCTGAAAGAACATTTTTGTTTAATGACTATAGAGATACTGTGTACCGATTTGCGAGATTTTTGGACAAAATCTGTAGGAGTACTGTCAAAAAATATGTTTTGCACAAATCGGCCTCCTGGTGGCGCTATAAAAGGCCCATGTGAAAATTTTGGGGCAGAAGTTCGGAATTGGCATCCAGGGAGTGTGTGTGCACAGTTTCGCTGCGATCAAGCCAACGGTGGCGGAGATTAGCTGGTGACAGACGGACGGACGGACACACGGACACACGGACGGACGGACGGAGGGTAAAACATACTCTCTCGCCATGCCTTTCGGCCTGGCGGAGACAACAATAACATAAATGCCATCAAAAATAATGTTCACGTTAGCGACTGTCCATTACTGATAAGCATGTTGTAAAGAATAAAGCCAAGTAGCGTGATCCAGCAGCAAATAAGTAATTAGAGATGTATGATCTACTTTTCTTTGGTGTGTGTGAATAATGATGTTTCAAACGTTTTATCCCCCAAAAATAAATATCCATTTAACTGTGTATGCATGCTTGTATTATAATGAGACTGCATTCACTGAACTGGAGCTGGAGGTGTGCCCCTTCTGAAAACCGGGACTACAGTTATGCACAGATCCTATTGTAGCCTACTGTATGTTTGTACTCACAGACTAGAAGGTAGAGTGATGTTAGCTCCATCCTGTGTTACTGCTCACTGACTGACTGACTGACAGACAGTTATGACTGAGTATGACACTCTTCCTACTGGTGTTGTGGTGGGGAAGAGGGGGCTGCACTGATACTGCAGGAGATGATGACAAGTGACAAGCGACAGAGAATGCCCTCCCCGCGCCGAACCCCAATCTGCACTGTAAAATCCTCAGTGCTTATTTAACTCTCAGAGATACAGACCGGCAAGGGTCCCCAGACTAGACGTTGAGAACCAGTGATGTTTAGGACAGCACGAGAGCAGAGGAAGTGGTCAGAGAGTAGCCTGTAGATAATTTCTAGCAGAGGTGCCACTTTCCACCTAACCATAACCCCTATGCCTTGCAAAGAACACCTGCCTCTCTGCAACCACCATCTGTGCCATCACTGAACAGAGATAATGTTCTGTTTTCTATGTCAGCTGCAGTATGATTATGTATGTAAGGAGTTATTGTATAATACAAATATGTGTTTTAGTCTGCTTGGTGGAATGCAAGAAACAGATGCAAAACGTAAGCCTTGATGAGCATGTTTATTGAAATATCAAGTTTTTCAATGCATCAGGCCTATTGGTGCTGGAACACACACACACACACACACACACACACACACACACACACACACACACACACACACACACACACACACACACACACACACACACACACACACACACACACACACACACATATACACACACACACACACACACACACACATACTGTGTGGGTTTACAAACCCTTTGACAAGGAAGAACAGTCAATCTTTAGGTGCCATTCACACTGAGCATGATAACTATAACTACAACTATCCTCCTATAATTCTAGTAACCTCTGAGACCAAACCTGTGAAGCCAAACCTGTGAAGCCAAACCTCTGAGCCCAAACATTTTCCTGCCCGGTTCTCCTCAGTGCCTGGAGCTATTGATCTCAAATTGCGCACAGCCATTCACCATTACGATGCGCGTCGGACTGCGAAGCCCGTTTTTCGATATCACTAAATCTCAGCTGTTTATTCGCATTTCTATGTCAAAAATGTTGTTATGCCCGGTTCTCCTCAGTGCCTGGAGCTATTGATCTCAAATTGCGCACAGCCATTGACCATTACCGTGTGCATGTGACTGCGAAGCCTGTTTTTCGATAATTGTTCTGCCCGGTTCTCCTCAGTGCCTGGAGCTATTGATCTCAAATTGCGCACAGCCATTGACCATTACCATGCATGTGACTGCGAAGCCCGTTTTTCGATATCACAGCTGTTTATTTGCATTTTTATGTCAAAGAATGTCGCCATGCTTATGCTGGCTGCTCAAACTGCGCATGCGTCGCATCTACAGCCCCACTGCGTTACACTGTTGCACACACAGAACACTCGGCTCCGCGGCCGTGTATGCGCGGACACGCACGTGCGCATGCACGTTGGGGAGGCACGTGTCAAAATGTACGCGCCGCGACGGGACGCGCTGGGAGGACGCGCGACAGGACGTGCAATAACCCCACGTTTGCAACTACTTTTGCCTGCGCACTTCACCGGGTATGGCCTAGTAACGATAATTAAGTTAGCGTCCACACTGAAGAACGATAAAGTAGAAAAAACAGTGCATCAAACACACACTGCTCAGTCCAGCTGTGTCAGAACCCACACGGAGGGAGAGAGGAGGAGAGAGAGATCTCCACCTCCGTGGTGCTGAAGGACAGTCAGTCTCCTCACTAAGAACAGCATACTGTAGAGGGTCAGCCAGGTCAGCTTGTTGTTCAAGTGACGCCAAGGAACGTGTTTCTCCACTGACTCCCCTATGGATGGTGATAGGTGCTGAGAGCTCTGCAGCAGCACTACATTTGCTTTTCTGGCTTCTGGGACGGTCGGGCCGACACCTGAGCGGCCGGTCCATTCCAGGTCAAACTGGGCCGGACATTGTTCTTTTTTTTTTACCAGAGACTTTGATTGATTGATTGAATACTTTATTAGACAGAAATGAAAACAGCACGAGGTACAGTCAGACATTTGAGCTAAAAGGATAACACAAAAAAGTCCTGGGGACTTGTTTCCATTGTGGTCCTATGTATTCAATTCATCAACATAGCATAAAAACAACACCAAAATACAATATCATCAACAAATATAAAACACTATATTGTACAAAGTAGAAAAACTATATGTACAAAGTAGAAAAAAGATTCACCTGGCAATCACATTTGATTGATTGATTGATTGATTTTATTTGGTGATTGTACAGAAAAGAGCTCATTAGCACTTCCCGACATGCAGTCACATGCAGTAACAACCTTACACCAAAGAGACAAACAGAGTACTTGTGTAGTCAGACTTAATTCATTTATTTCACCATGCAGTTGATGAATATGTTTATTTTATTTGACATGCATGAGTGCTAATTTTCAGCACCTGTCTGGAGGCTTTTCTACATAGCACTAATCAAATACAGGGAATTAAAAATGATAAGGCACAGGCACCACACACAGCAGTTGTGATGGGAAATGCCCAATGACACTTGGTTGTGTGACAATTGAAATGAGAGGCCTTATTGTGTTGCATGCAACAGTTATGTCTACATAGTTATGTGCACGAAGATAATAGCACAAATTATGGTGCAGTTAAAGATTCTGTCCTTGTTTGACCATTTGTTAACCACACTGAGCCAGCTGTGCATGAATGCTAAAGTGAAAGTTTGCTCAATGTGTTTGTACTGCACACTGTTTCCAGGTTTAACAACCTTACACCAAAGAAACAAACAGAGTAATTGCGTATTCAGACTTTACTCATTTATTTCACCAGTTGATGAATATGTTTATTTTATTTGACATGCATGAGTGCTAGTTTTCAACACCTGTCCACTGGATGCTTTTCTTCATAGAATAACAGTAATCTAACACTAATCAAATACAGGGAATAAAAAATTATAATAAAAAATCTGACCCAATACATTAACTGTGAAACAAAAGCAACATACAGTAATCATTCCAAGAACCAGTCAGAATCTATTCATGTGAGCACTGTTGATTTGATCATAACCATGATTTGAGTCCTCTGTTAGACACGTTACCATCAGACTCTGGAATTCTATGGAAGCGAAACAAGCGGGAAAAAAATATTACTTTTCTGTTTTGAGTTCAACTCAGGGCCTCCAGAGCGCAAAAGGAGCAGCTTCACTCACATTGATAACAATCATAAAACGCATATACTGTGAGATTACACCATAAAAGACAATGGAGTGAATAATGTCGTCTTTCCATGCACTGCATATTCCTGGCTCTGCGCCAGTTTAGGTAAAGGGATACATTCAAGGAGAGTCACAGACACGAGAGGTTTTGCAGTGCAAACATTTACTGGAGGAAATGACGGTACAATAATCACGGGCACCTTGATCTCCAGGTACCTAAGTAACCATGACACCATGTTACCATGACAACCACACACCCATTCCTGGCGCCACCCTTTTTTCTTCAAGATATCCCACCCTTTTTCTAAGACAACCCATTAATCTTACAACACATTGTGCATCCCACAATCCCCCCCCCAAAAAATGTCCTTTTGAACATAGTCCAATCACATAATATCATGATTTTATCACATTTATCACATTTCACAACTGCAGCCTATCTGGTGCCCGCCGCTCGCGCCCCGATCGGCGAGGCACTATACACGGGTCACGGGTCGGTCCAGGAGGACTGACCACTTTCTCAGAATCCAACCTGGGTGCCTCGGGAGGCGACACAGTCTCGTCTGACTGGTCCATGTCCCCGCCAAGCGGAACCGGTGTCGACAGGGGCTCAGACATGTCTGCTGACATGCCACCATGGGGACAACGGGGTGACATAGGAGGCTCTGCTATAGCTGGTGGTGGCCACATAGAGAAGACTCATCTGGATCCTCATCGGACGACAGACCAGTGTCCACTGGACCCGTGACTGCAGAAGGGCCTATCACCTTGTAGCAATCACTCAATCTGACTCTGTAGGAGGTACGGCGCAGCTGATTACCCGTAAACTTCTGAATGTTGCACCATGCTCCATCAACGCTGACGACCAGGTATCTGTCACGGGCTCTTGACTTGTTCCGATCCCCGTATAGGTACACAAGATCTCCCGGCTGGAGAGACACTGGCACAGCTGCACGGCCGGATGGTGTTTTCGACCTCATGCTGTATGGATGGTTGGCAACACGCTGCGACTGCTGTTCTCTGATGAGAGCCTGGTCATCGACAGGTAACTGCTTATGGGAGAATTGATCCCGCTGAAACAACATCTCACGGGCAGCCAGCCCACGTGACCTAACACGGCTGTTCAAGCGGGCTGTGGAGACAGAGAGCAGCAGAGGGGTAACAACTTTGCAATTTGGCTCCATACGCAAGATCTCACCTTGCAGTTCTTGAATAGCTTTCTCAGCCACCGGATTCTTGTTGACGTTCTTGACCTTGCCCACTTCCACGACAATCCTGTGTCTAGCGAGAACCTCATCTCCTTCCAACGAAGCAAATCCAAGAGCTGGGTCAGTTCTAATTACTGCAAAGGGCCCATCAAGTGGACATATGCCTACACATAGGCGAAGTAAAGCGTCTCTGAGTGTCTCTGCGCGTTCGTTCTCAATGATGGACGTCAACGTGAATGATGTCACACACTCTCGAACAACAAGAATGAACTGGCGTTCACGCCTAAACACATCGGCTGCAAAGGCGGCCCCAACGACCTCGGGTGGGTCACTCGTAGACTGGTCAAGCATGAATACAGGGGCTTTTTTCAGGGACGCACATTGATGACACCCGTCAGCGACGCGTTGCACAGACGCGTCCAAAGCATAGAAGTAACGCTGCACAACTGTCTTCAACTGGTGGGTGGTTGGATGGTCCAGCTTAATATGGAGGGAAGTGAGTAGGCCATCCAGAGCAGCCCTGGGCACTACAATGCACTCAGTTGATGCCGCAAGAGGAGTGTGGCGACGGACAACCAAGAGACCATCCCTGGACAACGTGGCTGCATTCAAGTAACGCTTCACATCACGCACATTTGTCAGTTTCTTCGATGGTCGTGTACCCTGACGGAGATGAGCACCTGTACGTCGGAGGTCCGAGCACTCCGACTGTATAGCCAACCAAGCTGACCTAGAAGTGAACAGCATTTTCTGAGCTCCCCTCATAATGTCCCCGGTGCTCACCTGGCGCACAACAGACTCAGCCGCCACCTGAACGAATGTACATATCTGGCAAGTTGGATTGTCACACTCTAGTGCATTGCAGCTAGCAAAATCAGACGGTAAGATAGATGCCCCCGCCACATGCCGGACAAGCACCTGGTACCGGCTAGCTGTTGACAGGAATGAAGTAACACGAGGGCTTGCAGAGAACTCCCCCTTACACAGTTTCTCAAAGGCCTGGACACATGGCTTGCTGTCTGTCAGAACACATGTCCTCTGAGACGACTGAATAATATAGGGGGCAAAGTGCTTCACTGCTGCTGCTATGGACAAGGCCTCAACCTCACAGGGCAGCCAGGTGGACTGATTTTTGCGTAATTTAGCACTAAAGTACCCTGCAACTTTCACAGTGTCCTTACAGGTGATGTACAGCGTGGAGATCCCACCACTGCCACCACGCCAGTTTAGGTAAAGGGATACATTCAAGGAGAGTCACAGACACGAGAGGTTTTGCAGTGCAAACATTTACTGGAGGAAATGACGGTACAATAATCACGGGCACCTGGATCTCCAGGTACCTAAGTAACCATGACACCATGTTACCATGACAACCACACACCCATTCCTGGCGCTGCCCTATTTTTTTGCCTTTTCCATTTGTACCTGGGCATTTTTTTTTGAGACACAAATGAATCTATAATTCAATAGCATTTACATTTCATCTCCGGGTGATTGTATTGAATTGAATTATAGATACATTTGTTATACATACATTTGTGTCTCAAAAAATGCAATTATTGGCTTAAGATTAAAAAGCATTAGCCTTATTTTACATTTTCAAAACATCTTTTTCATTTTAATCACACAATTAAGTAATTAAGTTAGTGTCCACACTGAATAACGAAAAAGTACATCAAACACACACTGTGTTTTAGTCTGCTTGGTGGAATGCAAGAAACAGATGCAAAACGTAATGATCAGTGCTAGTGCGTTATACACTGTGGTGCTTACTGCACGGTAGCACACTGCAGGCTCTGCTAGAGTCACCCCAGCCAGAGTTCAATGCATCAGGCCTATTGGTGCTGGAACACACACACACTGTGTGGGTTTACAACCCCTTTGACAAGGAAGAACAGTCCATCTTTAGGCACCATTAACACCGAGCACGATAACTATAACTACAACTATAAGGATAATTAAGTTAGTGTCCACACTGAAGAACAATAAAGTAGAGTAAACAGTGCATCAAACACACACTGCTCAGTCCAGCCGTGTCAGAACCCACACGGAGGGAGAGAGAGAGATCTCCACCTCCGTGGTGCTGAAGGACATTCAGCCTCCTCACTAAGAACAGCATACTGTAAAGGGTCAGCCAGGTCAGCTTGTTGTTCAAGTAAAGCCAAGGAACGTGTTTCTCCATTGATTCCCCTATGGATGGTGATAGGTGCTGAGAGCTGTGTGTGTGTGTGTGTGTGTGTGTGTGTGTGTGTGTGTGTGTGTGTGTGTGTGTGTGTGTGTGTGTGTGTGTGTGTGTGTGTGTGTGTGTGTGTGTGTGTGTGTGTGTGTGTGTGTGTGTGTGTGTGTCCGTGCGTACGTACGCGTGTCAGAGAGAGAGGGGAGCTAATCTACCGAACCACTTGACCAGTCAGCATCAAACTTTTTGTGCATGCTGCCAGCTGCAGAAGGAGCAGGAAGACACTGCTTCCCAAATTGTTCACATCGACCTCATGGTGCCACTATACCAGCCCTCTTTACATTTTGGCCTATAACTCTTGAATGTTTGGTCGTTCAAAGAAGATTTATTTTCCCCTGGATTTCTTAGATCAGACAGACAGACAGACAGACAGACAGACAGACAGACAGACACTGACTGACCGTGTTAGAAAGCTAAGAGGCAGTCATGGGGAATCACAGACAGATGAACAGAGCACAGAACCAAGAAACAAAGTGATAGACAGGCAGGCAGACAGTCCATGGACAGACAGGCCAGACGACACCTACAGTATGGCTTGCAAAGAACACCTGCCTCTCTGCAACCACCATCTGTGCCATCACTGAACTGAGAGAATGTTCTGTTTTTTATGTCAGCTGCAGTATGATTATGTATGTAAGGAGTTATTGTATCATACAAATATGTGTTTTAGTCTGCTTGGTGGAATGCAAGAAACAGATGCAAAACGTAAGCCTTGATGAGCATGTTTATTGAAATATCCACTTTTTTAGGATCAGTGCTAGTGCGTTATACACTGTGGTGTTTTGTGCACGGTAGCACACTGCAGGCTCTGCTAGAGTCACCCCAGCCAGAGTTCAATGCATCAGGCCTATTTCTGCTGGAACACACACACACACACACACACACACACACACACACACACACACACACACACACTGTGTGGGTTTACAAACACTTTGACAAGGAAGAACAGGTCAATCTTTAGGTGCCATTCACACTGAGCACGATAACTATAACTACAACTATAACGATAATTAAATTAGTGTCCACACTTAATAACAATAAAGTACAGTAAACAGTGCATCAAACACACACTGCTCAGTCCAGCTGTGTCAGAATCCACACGGAGGGAGAGAGGGGGAGGGAGAGATCTCCACCTCCGTGGTGCTGAAGGACAGTCAGCCTCCTCACTAAGAACAGCATGCTGTAGAGCAGGGATGGACAACTTTGATGATGGAGAGGGCCACTATATTTCCACACTCACTCCTGAGGGCCACATCGCATATGTCGGGCAGACACCTCTTATCTCCGTATTCTAACTTTTTTCAATGTCACACGAAAGTAGCAAAAATAGCCGATCTACAAGCTCAAACCGTGTTGCAGTGCAACGCGTTTTGAGCTTGTAGATCTGCTATTTTTGCTATTTTTGTGTTGGAATCCTGAAAAGTAAAATTTGTATTTAATTTCAAATGCTTTCAGTTAACTTTATGAACTTAAATACAAAGACATTGGACATAAAAAAGACAATAGAATTTTAATACTAGTCATTAAGCTACTAATATAGACTGAAGTAATTAAAGTGGGTCATGTTTGCATAAAATTGTAACAGCTGAAATCAATAATATATCAGTATTCCAATATTAACCTGCGGACCGCATTAAGTGAAGGTGGGGGCCACATGTGGCGGGCCGCCAGTTGCCCATGTATGCTGTAGACTAGAGGGTCAGCCAGGTCAGCTTGTTGTTCAAGTGACGCCAAGGAACATGTTTCTCCACTGATTCCCCTATGGACTACCAGCTCGCTGCTATTTGGACCCCTGGTGGTCCACGGACCCCATGTTGAGAAACATCGCTTCAGACTTTAGGCTTGTAGTACGTGGAGCAGTGCGGTCAAAGCAGCTGCTTCCTTTCTGGCTTCCTGTGCAGACCCTCAGTGTGTGCACACGTCACCACCACACACAGCAGCTGCTGCATCTGCTTCTCTGGCACTGGGACGGTCGGGCCGACTGCTGAACGGCCAGTTCATTCCAGGTGGACATTTAAAAAAACAAATTACCACAGACTTTGATTGATTGATTGATTGAATACTTTATTAGACAGAAATGAAAACAGCACGAGGTACAGTCAGACATTTGAGCTAAAAGGATAACACAAAAAAAAGTCCTGGGGATTTGTTTCCATTGTGGTCCTATGTATTCAATTAATCAACAAAGCATAAAAATAACACCAAAATACAATATCATCAACAAATAGAAAGTAGAAATTCACCTGTCAATCACATTAAATTGATTGATTGATTGATTGATTGATTGATTGATTGATTGATTGATTGATTGGTTGAGGAGCAGCTTTACTCACATTGATAACAATCATAAAACGCATACTGTATACTGTGAGATTACACCCTAAAAGACAATGGGGTGAATAATGTCGTCTTTCCATGCACTGCATGTTCCCGGCTCTGCCCTAAATTTTTTGCGTTTCCACTTGTACCTGGTACCAGGTGCCCGACACTTGGAGGTTGTTTTTTTTTGCCCGTCCTCTCGAAGTTCCAGCGGGGCCAAGCGTGGTTGAGCCGATACCAAAATGGTGACGTGTAACCCCATGTCACCAGACTGTACATTGTAATGGCCTGACGAAAATAGAAGAAACTAAAATACTCCTAATTTCTACTACTCTCGATAGTTTCAGTAAAACCTATAAACCCTATGAATTTAAACCCTAATAAGTGTAACTGTGCCGTTGCACCCCAGATAGCGCATGCCCCGCGCCGAGAAGTTTTCAGACCAAATGTAGCTGTGAAACTATTAACCTCTCTGCACTAGGAAATACACTCTAAAATGCCTATTTCTATTTATAGTAACCTCTGTTGCATGTTCTCTCACTCACCAATGCGTCCGCTGATAAGATCGAGCAGCTCGTATGAAGAAATCCTCTTAAGACTTCTCTCGTAGAAAAGGGTTTTTATTTAACACTCAAGCTAATACAGGCTTTTAGCAATAATACAAATATATGTATGAAAAGGCAGATTTTCTGATAAGACAGACAACAGACCCCTAAGCTCTATCTCCTCATTTCCTAAATCTAAGGTGCCTGGCACAGACAGAAAAATATCCCCACAATCCAACTTAATTCAACCAAGATACGGGCAATGCCATGAATTCTTGTTTGAATGTCAAATCTGGATAATATTCCTCAATTCCTGCGAATTACACGGTCAATGACAAACACATCCCCAGACCAGATCTGGAAATAATCTATCATTTCCCATGCAATAAGGCTACCTAAGATTAGGCGACCCAGCAATCGGTAATGCTAGGAGCTGACAAAATTCTCTGTTTATTCAACCAGATTATGGGCAATGCCAAGGTCCCAGTCGAATACAGCAGAATCCACTATCGCTCCCCGCAACCTCGTTGCAGTGTGGCCACCAAAAGGAACTAATCAGAGAGAGCTAAAATAGGAGATGCTCCGCACAAGGCTATGTCCGTCGCCAGGTAAAAGCAACAAACAAGTGACACCTCGCACAAGCTTCTCTACCAAACCCCCCCAGAACAGAGATATACAGCAGTATTTATACAATTTTGGCTCCATCCCACACACCAAATATGGGATCGCCTCCCTCCGGGTGAGATCATTTCAGTAGCTAAACCTTATATGGTGCTGGTTAGATTATTTCAATAGCCAAACCTAATATGGTTTTTCCTTCTACCAGTTAAAACATTTCAGCTGTTGCCAGGGCAAGTTGGTCATGTGAGCAAAAAGTACAGTTCGTAGCAGGTCATTGCAAAAGAGGAAGTTGTGGCTGTGTTGTGACTGGTAGCATCAAGGAGCAGAGCTGGTGTCAACAGCAGCCGTGACCTGATTGGCCGCCCAACGCCTTCGTTGTCGCCCCCCGCGCTTGTTCCTCTTCTTGAGCAGAGCGTGTTGCTGGGCAAGGTCACCCAGGGTCAACAAAGGCCGCGGAATGACAAGGCCATATCTTAGCCCCACCATGTCAACATGCGTTGGAAAGCCGTGCAAACTGTTTTGTAAACGCGCAAACTGACATGCAAACTTTCCTTAACACAAAAAAGAGGGTACTGTTGTTGTGATGGAAAATGACCAATGACATTTGGTTGTGACGATTGAAATGAGAGGCCTGCATGCGACATTTATGTCTACATAGTGATGGGCAGGGTTTGGGAAGATAATACCAAGAATTATGGTGCAGTTAAACATTCTGTCCTTGTTTGACCATGTGTTAACCACACTGAGCCAGCTGTGCATGAAGTGAAAGTGAAAGAGTGCATAAAGTGAAAGTTTGCTCAATGTGTTTGTACTGCACACTGTTTCCAGGTTTAACAACCTTACACCAAAGAGACAAACAGAGTTATTGTGCATTCAGACATTGCTCATTTATTTCACCAGTTGATGAATATGTTTATTTTATTTGACATGCATGAGTGCTAATTTTCAACACCTGTCCACTGGATGCTTTTCTACATAGAATAACAGTAATCTAACAAAGATCTAACAAATTCTCTAAAAAAGGTGTTCATCATCGAACTCACAGTACCCTGGGAGGACTCAGTGGATGAGGCTTATGAGCGAAAACACCTACGCTATTCCGAGCTTGCTGCTGAAGCACAACTTCGCGGATGGAATGCTGAGAACCGCCCAGTGGAGGTGGGGTTTCACTACACGAAGAAACACACCTTTATGGAAAGTTTAAAGTTTTATTGAATGAATAGAATGTAATAGAGGGAGGGGAAGAGGGTTCCGGGGAGGGTCGCCGACCCTGGAGTCTTTGGGGAGGAGGTCGTTAGCGTAGTCAGCACGGCACACACGGACGGCCGATGGCGTAGTCAGCATGGCACAACGCGGACGGCCGATGACGTTATGAGCTTGAGTACGGATGTACGAAAGCGAATAAGGGGTTTCTGGGTAGTTCTGACAGGGTATAAATAGCGCCAGGTAGATTGGTGTAGATTGGTGTGTGAACATCTGTTGTTCCAACGCCATGCAGATGTTTTGCGGCAAGATCCACCACCAGACTGTTTGCAGACCTGGGAGTCAGAGGCCAAAGCCAGCGCTCAGCCATCAAAGCTGCATCGGAGGCAGCCGAAAGAAGCAGCCAGTGGCTTTTTATGAAGAAGAAAGACCCCTGCTGGGCCCCAAAGTAGCAAGCCAGGAGGTATGCGGTCAGCTTAGGCTTGACTCGGGGAAAAGGACGCCCCTGCCATCCATAGTCCCATGAGAAGCCTGCCATTCAATAGGAAGGCGACTCTACTAATTGGGAATGACGCAAGCTCAGGGCTGATCACCCTGTTGCTGGCCACCTTTGGCGAGGGTGTATAGTGTCAAGGCCGAAACACCCCAAGAACCAAGGGAACACTACTGATGATGCGTCCCAAACTACAACCTAACCCCAGTTCCATTACATCCACCATTCATCACTTTCAACACTCTCATGTATGTGCCTGCACAAAGGAAATCTACATCTTATCTTGTGTTTCATAAACACTACTCAAATACAGGGAATAAAAAAATATAATCAAAAATCTGACTCAATACATTAACTGAAACAAAAGCAACATACAGTAATCATTGTCAGAACCAGTCAGAATCTATTCATGTGAGCACTGTTGATTTGATCATAACCATGATTTGACACCTCTGTTAAACACGTTACCATCAGACTCTAGTATTAGATCTGCGTCGATTTATTGTGTAGTTGTAAATTCTATGGAAGCGAAACAAGCTAAACAAAAATATTACTTTTCTGTTTTGAGTTCAACTCTGGGCCTCCAGAGCGCAAAAGGAGCAGCTTCTCTCACATTGATAACGATCATAAAACGCATATACTGTGAGATTACACCCTAAAAGACAATGGCGTGAATAATGTCGTCTTTCCATAAACTGCATATTCCCGGCTCTACCCTCATTTTTTGCCTTTGCATTTGTACCACATTTCATCTCCAGGTGTACTCATTCTATGACAGAATCTAAATTATACATAAACGGTCATTTGATTTAACATTTAAAAAAAATGCCCCACTAAATAATGGATAATAATAATTCTCAAATGAAAAGGCTATTTTGAAAATGTAAATTAAGTAAGTCTAATGCTTTTTAAGCTAATAAATGCATTTTTTTAGACACAAATGAATATATAATTCAATAGCATTTACATTTCATCTCCAGGTGATTGTATTGAATTGAATTATACATACATTTGTGTCTCAAAAAATGCATTTATTGGCTTAAGATGAAAAACCATTAGCCTTATTTAATTTACATTTTAAAAATAGCCTTTTCATTCTAATAGTGTCCACTATTTATCGTTTTAATTCCGTCATAGAATGAGCACACCTGTAGATTAGATGTAAACGCTATTGCATTTTACTTAGATTTTTGTCTCAAATAATGCGTTAATTTTAAAAAGCTTTTATTTCAATTAAATTTTCAAATTTGCCATTTAATTAGAATTATGGCATCTATCACCCCACTTTATTGTGTGTCAAAGCAAATGTAATGCAAATGTGGAAACTGTCCTGGACACTAAAAAGAGGGTATGTTGTTGTGATGGGAAATGTCCAATGACACTTGGTTGTGACAATTGAAATGAGAGTTGCATGCAACAGTGGTGGATGAAGTACTCAACCCCAGTACTTGAGTAAATGTACAGATACTAATGGTCAAATTTACTCCAAGTAAAAGTAGCTCAGTCAAAATGTTACTCGACTAACGGTACAAAAGTAATTGCTTTTAAATATACTTAAGTATTCAAAAGTATATATATATATATATATATATATATATATATATATATATATATATATATATATATATATATATATATATATATATATATATATATATATATAATATATAATACCTTCACAGCTTTCATGACATTTGACAATTCAGCACTAATTTCTTTGGCAACGTTACAAGTGACTCTCTAGTCCCTGTATAGCATGCCGTCTGTTTAACCTGTAACCTGTGTTGCATGCAGTTTAACCTGTAACCTGTGTAGCATGCAGTGCCTCCATCAGGTGCACACACATAGGAGCCAGCCAGTGCTCAATCACCTGCCTGTTTGCTTTCAGAAATTGGCCTTCTATTATTGTCTCCGCCAGGCCGAAAGGCATGGCGAGAGAGTTTGTTTTGCACCCTGTCCGTCCGTCCGTCTGTCCGTCCGTCCGTCCGCGCGTGTGTGTGTGTGTGTGTGTGTCCGTCCGTGTCCGTCCGTGTGTGTGCGTGTGCGTGTGCGTGTGTGTGTGTCTGTCTGTGAACAGCTAATCGCTGGCACCGTTGGCTTGATCACAGCGAAACTCTGCACACTAGGGTTTAATATTTTCGAAATAGACAATTTTACATCGAGGTGCCCAGATGTCCCTATTGTGCCCACCTATCCAATATTCCTAGTAAGCATTGACACCTATCTATTTGCTATTATATATGCAAGAAAATGATCAGATTGATCAGATTTAGAACAAGATGTTCCATACTGTACCATATATATCGGGAGATGCTTGGGGTAGCCACCTGTGTGAAACCGGCACTGCTGCTGCGGTGTTCTGTGTTTCTGACGTGACGTTACGTTAGGGGACTGTTTGCTCTTGTTTTGGCTATTCTGTTTGATCAGACAGACCACCATGTGTTGTGCCGTTAACCGTAACGCATTAACTTTAGCGTGCGTTTTCTCTTCAGTTCTGGAGATGTGGAGTTTGGAGTTAGTAGGCTTACTAAGCTATCATTGGTTTAAATACCCAGGCGCTGCGTTGGTATTCGTGGCAATACGCTCGCCCCGGGGCAAATCCGGCGGTATTCACCTGGTATTCCTAAACGTAACCTCAGTAAATGCATGCTTGCGTCTGTGTTGTAGTACATCTGCAGGAACCTCCTGCAGATGTTCTACCAGTCAGTGGTTTCCAGCGTCGTCTTCTATGCTGTGGTGTGTTGGGGAGGTAATGCCAGACAGAGAGATACAGTCAGACTGGACAGACTGATTAGGCGGGCCGGCAAGGTCATAGGGACTGGGACTGAGCTTGAGTCAGTGGTGGCTATGGCAGAGAGGAGGACCCTGGCCAAGGCATTGTCCATTATGGATGATGCCAGCCCCCCACTGCACATAGCACTTTATGCACAGAAGAGCAATTTTAGCAATAGGCTCCGATCACTGCAGTGTAGCACGGACAGATTCAGGAACTCTTTTATCCCAAGGGCCATTAGGCTGCATAATGATGCACTAAGGGAGAGAGGAGGGGGGGGGAGGGGGTTGACCAGCTGATCTATATTTATTTGTTTTAGCTGTGCTCTTTTTAACTGCTTTTACCTAGGTTTTTTAACTGCTTATAACTGATTTTTTTTATTATTGAATTCATTCCCATTGGTGTATTGTTTTTTAAATGTTTACCATGCTTCTTTTTATTGACATCTGTATGAATGTATTGCACTGGAGGTCTGGAGCCGTTGAGCAAAGCAAATTTCCATCGGGATTAATAAAGTATCTATCTATCTATCTATCTATCTATCTATCTATCTATCTATCTATCTATCTATCTATCTATCTATCTATCTATCTATCTATCTATCTATCTATCTATCTATCTATCTATCTATCTATCTATCCCTCGTTTCCATCACAGTCCCTTTGCGTGTCCTTATTTAGCAGTGTTTATTTGAGTTTATCTTTTTTGTGTCCCTTGTCTGTCTATGTACCTGTGTGTTTCCTGCCTTCTTGTGTGTGCGCGTGCATGCATGTGTGCATGTGTGTGCGCTCCTGTGGGCCTAGGCTTGGCTCCTTGCTCTGGTTTTTAGTCTCCTCATTTCACAGACAGTGTGCGGATGTTTTTATCTTCTCCTAGTCTCCTCATTTCCCACCTTTCGCACCTGCTTGCCATCAACTCATCAACCTCATAGTATTCAAACACTCATCTTCTCTCCCATCACCAGATCATTGTACACCCTTATGTTAGCTACTCCTCTGCCTACCTTTTGGCCTACATGCTACCAGCTCACTTCCATTTGGACCCCTGGTGGTCCGCGGACCCCATGTTGAGAAACATCGCTTCAGACTTTAGGCTTGTAGTAAGTGGAGTAGTGCGGTCAAAGCAGCTACTTCCTTTCTGGCTTCCTGTGCAAACCCTCAGTGTGCGCACACGCCACCACCACACACAGCAGCTGCTGCATCTGCTTCTCTGGCACTGGGACGGTCGGGCCGACTGCTGAACGGCCAGTCCATTCCAGGTGGAACTGGACCGGATATAAAAAAAAAAAAAACTTTGATTGATTGATTGAATACTTTTTTAGACACAGTCAGACATTTGAGCTAAAAGGATAACAAAAAAGTCCTGGGGATTTGTTTCCATTGTGGTCCTATGTATTCAATTCATCAACATAGCATAAAAATAACACCACATTACAATATCATCAACAAATATAAAACACTACAATGTACAAAGTAGAAATTCACCTGTCAATCATATTTGATTGATTGATTGATTTTATTTGGTGATTGTACAGAAAAGAGATCATTAGCATTTCACGACATGCAGTCAACACAGAGGATAAAAACACAATAAAGCCCAAAGGCTTATTTCCATTGTGGTCCTCTGTACATAGAAATATAGAGACATTTTACAACACTGAACAGAAATTAAGCTAGGTAAACAACATTATTGTTCTGCTAGTTCCACAGGAGGCCCATTTTTAACTCATCTGATTGGACAATGGGGGAGGTCGGGGGGACCTCAACAAAAATATGACTTTTCTGTTTTGAGTTCAACTCAGGCCGCATATACTATGAGATTACACCCTGAAAGACAATGGAGTGAATAATGTCGTCTTTCCATGCATTGCATATTCCCGGCTCTGCCCTCATATTTTGCCTTTTCATTTGTACCTGGTACCAGGTGCCCGACACTTTGAGGTATTCTTTTTCTGCCCGTCCTCTCGAAGTTCCAGCGGGGCCAAGCGTGGTTGAGCCGATACCAAAATGGTGACGTGTAACCCCATGTCACCAGAAGGAGCAGCTTCACTCACATTGATAACAATCGTAAAACGCATATACTGTGAGATTACACCCTAAAAGACAATGGAGTGAATAATGTCGTCTTTCCATGCACTGCATATTCCCGGCTCTGCCCTATTTTTTTTGCCTTTCCATTTGTACCTGGACATTTCATCTCCAGGTGTACTCATTCTATGACAGAATTTAAATTATTCAATACATAAAAGGTCATTTGATTTAACATTTTCAAAAAGTGCCCCACTAAATAATGGACAATTCTCAAATAAAAATGCTATTTTGAAATTGTGAATTAAATAAGGCTAATGCTTTTTAAGCTAATAAATGCATTTTTTGAGACACAACTGAATGTATAATTCAATAGCATTTACATTTCATCTTCAGGTGATTGTATTGAATTGAATTATACATACATTTGTGTCTAAAAAAATGCATTTAATGGTTATTAAGGTTAAAAAGCTTTATCCTTATTTAATTTACATTTTCAAAATAGCCTTTTCATTTTAATATTGTCCACTATTAAGCGGGGCATTTTTTGGAAATTGAAAATCAAATGATCTTTTATTTATCGTTTTAATTCCGTCATAGAATGAGCACACCTGTAGATTAAATGTAAACGCTATTGCATTTTACATTGATTTTTGTCTCAAATAATGCTTTAATTTCCTGAAGATTAAAAAGCATTTATCTTATTTCAATTTAATTTTCGAATTTGCCATTTCAATTGAATTATGGCATCTATCACCCCACTTTACAGTTTACAGTTTAGGCATTTAGCAGACGCTCTTAATCCAGAGCGATTTACAGTAAGCAAGGACACAAGATAATGCATCATAATACATCAATAATACATCAAATGCATAGAAATATTAATCTAAAATAAAGTAATACTGTACATAAGTAAACCATTAATCTAATAATAACTATTTCATACATAAACCAAAATCATCAGTCTACATTGAAACTATACACACTATAGGATGCCAGGTCAACAATGACCTGGCATCTGTCTACATAACATGCTACAGTATCTAAGTTACATTTTAGCCTTTGCATAATCCTGCAAGGTCGTCAAGGCTAGGGCAAGTGCTGCGGGCTGAGGTGGAGTCTGAAGAGGTGAGTCTTCATTGGGAGTGAGTCTGCAGTTCTAATTGCAATGGGGAGTTCATTCCATAGTTTGGGAGCCAGAAGGGAGAAGAGTCTGGGACGTGTGAAGCGTTGTCCCGGATGTTTTAGCGAAGGTTCTGACAGCTTCCCTGTGTTAGCTGATCTACACTTTATATTGTGACACACTTTTCATTTTGTGTCAAAGCAAACTGACATGCAAATGTGCAAACTGTCCTTAACACTAAAAAGAGGGTACTGTTGTTGTGATGGGAAATGACCAATGACACTTGTGACAATTGAAATGAGAGGCCTTATTGTGTTGCATGCAACAGTTATGTCTACATAGTGATGTGCAGGGTTTGTGAAGATAATACCAAGAATTAAGGTGCAGTTAAACACTCCGTCCTTGTTTGACCATGTGTTAACCACACTAGTGTGTAAAAAAGAAATCCCTCCGCTTTTCTAAGTAATGCGAGCAAGCTTCTGGGAACCTAAGCTGAACCTAAGCTGACCACAATGTCATCGGTACTTACTCACTTTTGGTCCCTTCGCAGTGTTTCACAGAGGTGTTAAAACCATGCCGCTCAGTGAAGCACGCATCTATCACACATGCAGCAGGTCAACATGTTTATAGAGCAGATAGGTAACCTTCCAAATGCAAAGTGTTGACATTACTGGCACGCACTTAGAGAGACCTGAGTCACAATGGTATAACACAGTGATTCTCAATGTGGGGTTCAGGGACCCCCAGGGGCCCTTGAGTTAATATTGCATCAAAATCAGTTTAACCACTTTAATCCTATATACATCGGCTATTTGAAAATAGCAGATCTACAAGCTCGTAGATCAGCTATTTTCAAATAATCTTGAAAACGTTTGAGTATTTTCTTTTAATTTTTTGAAACAAAAGTAAATATAAATCTTGTATAGTGGTCCCTGGCACAAAATATTTCCCTATGGGGGTCGCGGCCAAATACACATTAATATTAATTTGGGGGTCCTTGATATGAAAAAGTTTGTGAGTTTCACCAGGAAGGCCTGACACATGCAGACTCCCAGTTCAACTTCCTGTTGAACAGGCGCCCAACCAGTCGCAAGTGCATTGACAGAGAACTTTCTCCGACTTCCCACTCATGAACATGGTCAATTGTGCCTTGTATACTGTTTCAGCAACACCTCCAATACAGAGCACAGGGAAGCAGCTCTGACTATGGAGCTATGTCCTCTAGAACCCATGTGTTTGACTGTGTGTCTGCCTGCCTGTCTGCTACTTTTGTCTGTCTGCCTCTCCATCAGTCTCTCCGTCAGTCAGCCTTTTTGCCTGTCCACCACTGCCTGGGTGTCTGTCTGTCTGTCTGTCTGTCTGTCTGTCTGTCTGTCTGTCTGTCTGTCTGTCTGTCTGTCTGTCTGTCTGTCTGTCTGTCTGTCTGTCTGTCTGTCTGTAAAATCTTTTTTATAGGCCAAAATGTAAAGAGGGCTGGTAGTGGCACCATGATGTCGATGTGAACGATTTGGGAAGCAGTGTCTTCCTGCTCCTTCTGCAGATGGCAGCATGCACAAAAAGTGTGATGCTGATTGGTCAAGCGGTTTGATAGATTAGCTCCCCTCTCTCTCTCTCTGACGCACATACTCTCTCACACACACACACACACACACACACACACACACACACACACACACACACACACACACACACACACACACAGTTTAGCTATTTATTTATGTCCACACACAGGGAAAGCATACAGGGGCACAAATATTTTAGGTGCAGTAAAGGTTGAATTCACATACTCATGGATATGTCCACATGGTACAACATGCATGTCATTCAGCACTCCATAGGCACAAGTAGTGGCGGCTTTGCCATATATGGCAGCAGAGACAGCACAATACTTTGCCAGCCTTTCTGCCTCGTCTTTGGGCATCCCAAGTTGTCGAAACCCTCCAACAATCAGTCCGTGGGTATGTCCTAGGCTGGATTACCAGAGGAAACAAAGTTCTTGGTCTTGCACTGCTGCTTGGTGTTAAAGCGCTCTCTGTAGTTGTTCTCATGTAGCCTGGCGTAGACAGACTATATCACTGCGTGGACATGAGTCTGGGGCATCTATGAGGAAGTCTTTTTTCCAAGGGGGCGGGATCAAAACAATGACTCTCGACGCAATTGGTTAGACCTACAAACCAACTACCAATTACAGTCTCCCATATTCGAATACTGGGCCCTGATTGGTTACCCCCGTCTTCTGGAGCAGGAAATGGATTCTCTATGGAGCGGTGCCAGACCCAAATTGCAGAGTGCATTTTTTTTTTGCACTGGCAGATTCGTCTGGTCCCAGGCTAGTTCTCATGGGCCTGGAAGTCCACCTATTGCTATTCCGACAGCGGACGGACATACCACTGGAGGGCCGCTGGGTCTATTGCCTCTCTTCCCGGTAGCTGTTCACGGGAGGGAGGGGCCGTCGGCTGTTGGTATATTCCACCGGTGAGTAGTGCCTTCTTGTATGCAAGCTATAGTCCACAGAAGTTGCAAATCCATCCACTGCACCTACAGTACTACATTGACGATGGTACTGTAGTTACAATGGGGCAGTTTAACGTCATGCCCAGGACACACACACACACACACACACACACACACACACACACACACACACACACACACACACACACACACACACACACACACACACACACACACACACACACACACTCACACATACTATAGTCACACATACACAGACAGTTGCAAAATAATCTCAGTCCCAGGCCTTCCGCCTGGTGGAGATAATAATGTGACGACAGGTAGAGGAAATCTACAGCCAAGAAGATCTTGTGAAGCCAACTTCACAAGACTTCCCAGCCAATACTCACACAAAACCTTGAACAGATATAAACTTTAAAAGGTCAAATGCAAATTAGCAGCCCATTGTAAAACTTTATAGCAGAACTGTAAAAGTCTATCAAATGGCATGTTAAACTACAGTCAGCGACATTCCTTCAACAATGCAGGCCCATGTTCTAGTACATATTTGTTCACCTCCCTATATACGTACAGTACTTTCCCCTTCATACTGTATGTGTCCTGGTTAAGTTTCTGATAGCCTATGTTATTCTAGCACAAAATTCAGTGAATCTATTAATCATGAGACACTGCATCCCCCAAATGGTATATTCTTTAATTAAGCAGTTCTGCCCTGTTCGCTCTCCCTGTATTTACCTGTCTGTGAATCTTTAGAATGACCTTTTTCTGTCTCTCTTCGTGACTCTGTGCCTCTGTGACTATATGACATCAACCATATCCAACCCATTCAACTGGCCTAATGCACATCATGGTAATAACTGTTATTTTGAGAAGATCTCCAACTGAATGTTATAAACTGGAAATTTGTGTTATTTATTATGACTATCGTATTTTTGTTGTGGTATATGCTTGCATGTACAGTGTGTGTGCATATGTGAGAACAAGACATCATCATGAACATGCTTTTTCACTCATTAAAAAAAAAAAAAAACGTTTTTATTGTGCCAGCACAAGGTTAATAACTTTCACGTATTATGATGCTTTACACTAACTTTACAACTACTGTAATACCACCCGCACTTCATGACTGATAGCACAGGCACATTGTGATATCAAATACTCACAACTGTGACAGTATCACTGTCACAACAAGAACCAATGCAATTCATATATCCTGTTGCATGCAGGGGTGAACCATAGGGAGTACTGGGCTTGCCTTGCATACTGTACATTGATAAACTTTGAGATTGAGACCCTTAAAAAACAGAATCTCTGAACACAGGAGTGACATCAGAAACAAAGATTTCTAAAACCCTGTAGCATTACATTTCCACCAGGCCCAACGTTGCAATTTCCTCGTTGAGGCATTGAGCGTGTCAAACTGCCACCTAGGGGTGGTGATATCAATGTTGCGAGCAAGCAGTGGTCCGAATCTCTCCCTCATACACCCCAACATCATGTTTTATACTAGCCCTAGAATGGCTGTGATATGACATACATTTCATGTATTCCAGATACACAGCTATAGATCACTTATATGCCCGCCCGGGTAGCTGAATCATTTAAAGTTGTGGCGCTGCGTGTGTACTCAATAATTAATTGCTGTGACTTGGAGTCAGATATTGTCCTCTAGTTTCATATCCTTCTGAAAGTTCTGGCAGAAAACATTTTCCACGAGTTTCAAACGGACAACATGCTCTGCCAGCGACAGGGCCCGAAATTACTGCTGGACTATGAATTTGTTTTCGGGCCCCGTATCTGGAATACATGAAATGTATGTAATATCATATCCATTCTAGGGCTAATTGTATACACACTCATGATCATTTATCTTCCAATCCATCAATGAAGCATTTCCTGTTTGTCACAATACACTTTTGGTGATTAGGGGATTTTGGTATGTGCTTGTTTATCCACATTTACTGGTAGTTAGACACCTTTCTGGCACCAAGGTCACAGTGCATGCGTCTTCCTACCTCTGACCACCACCTTAACGTTACCTTGGCACACAATAACCACCTCCATGCATGTCCTTCCGTCATTAAATTCAGACCCCTGTGTGAATCATGCTATCCACTTCCCCATTTGGAAAAGCCTCACGTAAGAGGGAAAACATGTATTATTGTTAGTTGATGGTGTCGTACATAATCACCTTGTGACCTTACTGTGGTGGGTTTTTTTTTTTTACTTAAATTTTTATCCCGCGATTTTTGTAACCCATTTTTTTTCACCCAGTGCCAATTTCCTAAGTGATCCTGGGCACTACACCAGCCCTACACCAGTATTACACCTGTCACCCCACAGTAGGGAGGCCAGGGCCGAGCTCATGCTTCCTTCAGGCATGAGAGCCAACTGACCTTCTTGTCACCTGACAGGGGGGAGTTTCCCTGGTTGGACGTAGCGCGTGGAAGGAACACGTTATTCCAACCAGTTCCCTTCCCCTCCATCAGGCGCCCCGGCTGTCATGGGGGAGGCGGTATAGTGACCAGGATTACTACATGTTTTTGTGAGGGTATTAACTACCCTAGGAGACACGGGGAGAACATGCAAACTCCACACAGAGTAGGCCCTTTCGCCAACCCCACCTAGGGTATGGGCGCTGATGACGCGGAGGAGAAGACACGCCCCCAGTGCCCACAGCGTCCCCGGCGGGAATCGAACCCAGGACCTTCTAGCTGTGAGGCGACAGCGCTACCGACTGCGCCACCGTGCCCCTTACTGTGGTGGTTTTTAAAGGGATTACGTTTTCCTGTAAATACTCTCAGTCTCCAGAGGAGGCTCCATCATCTTTGATATGACAACAACCCCCAAAAACATTATGTCCCTCTACCTCTCTGTCCTCCATTCCATTTCCTATCTTGCTAGCATCCTGTCTAAATAAAATCCAAAACTATAGCCGTTGCACCTCTTGACACCCTGCACCAACTAAAGCCTACTGTACTCGCGTTGTTAGCTAGATCTGTTCTTTTTGGTAAGCAACGCCCTCATGTGATGTACAGAAGTATGAATTAAGCTTTACCTTTGTGGCAGTGGCTCAGAAGGTATAGCGCCTGTCTGTGACCTGGAATGTTCCTGGTTTGATGTATCTTCCTGACCTTGTGTTGAGGTATCTTTGAGCAAGACACTGACTGAACCCTTAAATAATCCCAAGAGCTGGTTGGTGCCTTGCATGGTTGCCTCTGCCGTCAGTGTGTGAATGTGTGAATGTAACAAATATTGTAAAGCGCTTTAGATAAAGGAGGTAGCCTATAGAAATGCAGACCATTAACATTTACCATAAAAACTTCCTCTTGCATGGGAGTGTCATCTCTCTAGTAATCGCTCAAGACAGATAAGCACCACTGCCCTAAACATGTAATGTTGTTAGTAGGAATAAACACAGAAGCACCCGGGAGGAAGTGGACTAAGAAAGGGGAGGAGCCAAACCAAGTTCCTGTCTTTTTTTCTTTTCTTTTCTTTACCGAATGGGTTCCCAGATTGTTTCTCCTGAGACCCTCCCATGCTTGCCATGGCCCTGCCTCCAACACACAGCCCTCATTCACTGCCCACTGCCCAGCCTGCTCAGAGTGCTGTCGTGGGGCAGAGGGGCCGGACGGAAATGTCTCCATCATGAGGGTCTTCATCTCCTTTGAGGGCACCTGGGAGCCCTTTGACGTGTCTCCTGATCAGACTGTGGGGGCCATAAAGCAGATGGTCAAGGTAATAAAAACTCAAATGAGGGCTTTCAGGGACCGCTCACATCACTGTTCTGGATTGAGTTGTTTTGACAAAAAAAAAGCGTCCTTAATTTGACCGATATTCTTTTTTACATGGCAATTTGACATGGTTGCTTGAGAGACAAATGGGATTGTTAGATTGATATATTTTAAAAAATGTTTTGGGTTCATGAAAATGCATGAGTGGAAATTGTGGTGTTTGTGTGTTTATTCTGTGCGAGTAGATCGCAAATATATTGAAATTATTTTCAAATGCAATTTACATAATGTACCTTATGTCTTTGTACTTTGAGCTGCATTTAAATTTAGGCTTTATAAACGTCCACAATTTTCTTTAGGATTTCTTTCATGTGCAACTGTCAGATGACAAGCAGGTCCGACATTTCCTGGAGCTGAGCTATGCTGGTGGAGCCATGCAGGACAGCTGGACTCTGTCTGACGTGGGCATCACTGCTGGCAGTGCCATCAGATGCCTGATCAAGGTACTGATCGCAGATGCAATTCAATTCATTGTATGACATTATTTCTACATTATTTCTTTTACGGATATAAATCTGACATTCTTCAAGTAAAGTACAAGAAAAGTTATGCCTTGTCCTCTTTTTTGGAGATGTGGATTTCTCGTTCGCTATCTGTCTAGTACTGTACAGATCCATCTATAAGGGCAGAATAGACGCTGTCTCAGAGATTTGGAGATAGGGATTTTTCACAAATTTAATCTACTTAAAATAATACAATTTGAGAGAAGACATCATCGCTGTGTGTTATTAATTTTATTTATGGTATATAGGTTCCAACAGTTAGTCAATACTTGTGTAGCTATCTGCTGAAAATAGCCAATCTACTGTTTTAAATTAGGTTTTCAAACTGCCAAACATGTGCTCATTGGAATCAAAGGGCTTATTAGGCGGAGACAGAGGGCAAATGTAACAATAGAACCATGAAACTCACTATATACATGTCATCTGTGATGACCCCTTTCTGCCTGCCAAAGGACAAACTGAAATCTCATACTTCTCATTGCTTTTTCTGCCAAGATCAGTTTATGTTCCTCTTACTGTCCTTGGGTCCTCAGCAATACATCTGCCAAATGTGAAGTGTATAAGATGAGCGTTGCACGAGATATGCGAAAGCCAGCCTCTCCATCTCTCCAGCTCTGAAAATAAATGTTCTGGTTGTGATACCAATTTCATGAAATGAAATACTCTCATTTAGATTCTAATGAGGGCAAAAAGAGGCCCCAAGGGAAAGCCAGTTTAATGGGGAATGGCTTTATGACCCTTCTTTAGTTTCTACATTGACAACACATGTTGTAACTGACAATCAAACACAAGAGTGTGGTTTTACTATTGGGCCACATACCAGGCCCATCTCCAGGCAACCTTGCTCACTGTGTGTGTGTGTGTGTGTGTGTGTGTGTGTGTGTGTGTGTGTGTGTGTGTGTGTGTGTGTGTGTGTGTGTGTGTGTGTGTGTGTGTGTGTGTGTGTGTGTGTGTGTGTGTGTGTGTGTGTGTGTGTGTGTGTGTGTGTGTGTGTGTGTGTGTGTGAGAGTGTGAGGAAGGGATATTCCACTGTCTTCAAGTGTAGATTGAGTGTGTGCAATACATTACTTTAGTTTGTCCACAAGGTGGCAGCAGCACATAAAAAATACAAGAGATTGGAAGCTTCTCGCTTTTATTAGTGCCCGGAAAGCCATAACTAAGCACGACAATATTGCTCTTCCTAAGGCAGAAAGGGAACAAAAGGAAAAATATTCAATTATTCCAATCATATGGACAATTACTGTAGATACCAAACTACTGAATATAGTAATGTAACACATTCTGGAATAAAGAACATATTATCTAGAATTACAGTAGCCTATCCGTCCTCTCTAAGTTTCTTTTAATGGCCCACTTCCAAAGCTACAATTGCTATGAAATCTGTTTCATGCCTTCTATTTATGTATAGTATTGTTTGGAAAAATGTATTATAATAAATGAGGATTTTATTATTGTTGTCGTTTTTCCAGAATGAACAAAAGCCTGTGATGCATGTGTTCAATGCTGTGACAAGAGAGACCGTGCCCTTCATAGGAACTGAGTTTCTCCTGAGCACATCTGTAGCCAGACTCAAAACCATGGTCTCCCTTCAGTGCGGCCTCCCTGTCAGTGCCTTCAGACTGAGCATGGCCAGTGGAGTGCAACTCTACGACTGCAACCATTTGCATGACTACGCAATTGAAGTGGGTACGAGCCATTCTCTTTCTTTGGTTTCTCTATGGTTCATTTTGCGTTCAGCCACATTATGAAATGTTCCGTAATATTTCCAATACACTAAAGGTTTCCATTTTAAGAGCTTTTTGAAAAAGGAAGTCCCTCACAGTCACAACCCCCTTGGAAGAGGCAGAGTCAGAAATACGTCACAGGGTGATGTTGCCTCACGTCTTTGGGGCTGTTTGGAGTTGGCGTAGCGACTTCATGCATGAAACACTCACCTGGTCTGAGAAGTGTGTGTGTGTGTGTGGGGGGGGGGGGGGGGGGGGGGGGGGGCATTTCCAGTCACGTACGTTTATATTGCAGAATAAAGCTCCCCTTCTTTAAGTTCTGTTTTTGAAATCAGTGGGTTTAAATAGTGCTGGCATCATGTCTTTAAGGCTGTTTTGAGTTGGCGTACCCAATTTCATGCATGCAACACTCACCCATGGGGGTGTAACCACGGGTGGGCATAGGTAGGCCTGGGCCCATGCACCCATTTGGTTTTTCTGCCCACCCAATTATATTTTTTAATTATAACTTTATTTTATAAAAATTTTTTATGTCATATTCAGCCATTTTGATAACAGTGTATATTATTATGCTTCGCGCGACTCCCTAGGCCCAGCCTCGGCTAGCGTTCTGGCTACGCCACTGCACTCACATGGTCTGAGTAAAGGGGAATTTGTGATGATACAGAGGTTCATGCTCTGGGTGGAGTGCATACTCTATATCCGCCTGGAAGGTTGGTCAGTCTATGATGTCTGTCATCTGACATATTTAAAACGTATGACTCCTTATTTGAGCAAGGTACCTGATCCGGCCACTATTCACTTCCATCCGTTAAATATATCAAAAAGTTTACACTACATGAAAGATAAATGGAGATAATCCTTTGGTCTACTGGCAGCATGCCCAAGAAATTTGACACGGATCGATTAGTTTGCCAGATTGGCCCCGGGCACACAGACAGACAGACACACAGGAGTAACAACAACATAACCTCATACAAACCAGTTTTATCACTGCTGCCATAGCAACCCTGACATCGTCAAAATTCTCCAATCAGTGCACACCAACGTTTGAGATAAGAGCTCTTCTCAACCTATTTAAGGTGTGAAGATAATTTTTTGATACTAATGGCAACAAGACCGCAAATGCAGGACCTGTTTGAAGCATTTAGAACTCATCACTTTCAGAGTTACCCGATCGGTTTGTTGCTGAGCAAACGTTTCCGAACCAGCATCAGCTTAGCCCCTGGGTTGGGTTGAGCAGCAGATCTGATCAACCCGGGTATGGAAGATTTGATCCCCCTGATCAACAAGCTTCAAGACGCTTTCACCACCATTGGTCAGAGTTGTAATTTTGACCTTCCACAAATTGCTGTTGTCGGCGGACAGAGTGCTGGAAAAAGCTCGGTCTTGGAAAGTTTTGTTGGTAGGGACTTCCTTCCACGTGGATCAGGCATTGTTACCCGCCGACCTCTCATCCTGCAGCTGGTCAACAATAAAACAGAATATGCAGAGTTCCTGCACTGCAAAGGGAAGAAGTTTGTGGACTTCAATGATGTCCGATCAGAGATTGAGGCGGAGACGGACCGGATCACAGGCTCCAACAAGGGTATCTCTCCCATCCCCATTACCCTGAGGGTGTACTCCCCAAATGTGCTGAACCTGACCCTGATTGACCTGCCAGGGATAACCAAAGTGCCGGTCGGGGACCAGCCAGTGGACATCGAGCACCAGATCTTAGACATGCTGCTGCAGTTCATCACCAAGGAGAGCTGTCTGATCCTGGCCGTCAACCCCGCCAACAACGACCTGGCTAACTCTGACGCACTCAAGATTGCCAAGCAGGTGGACCCACATGGTCTGCGCACCATTGGTGTTATTACAAAACTAGACCTGATGGACGAAGGGACTGACGCAAAGGACATCCTACAGAATAAGGCTTTTCCACTGCGTAGAGGATACATTGGTGTAGTTAACCGTAGTCAGAAGGACATAGATGAGAGGAAGGACATTCATGCTGCACTGGCTGCAGAGAGGAAGTTCTTCCTGTCCCACCCAGTCTATAGACACATGGCTGAGCGCATGGGCACATCACACCTACAGAAGACCCTCAACCAGCAACTTATTAATCATATCCGTGACACCTTGTCCGACTTGCGCAGTAAGCTTCAGAGCCAACTCCTCTCTCTGGAGAAGCAGGTGGAGGAGTATAGGAATTTCCGTCCCGATGACCCCGCGCGCAAGACCAAGGCCTTATTGCAGATGGTGCAGTCGTTTGGCGTCGACTTTAAGACGTGTATCGAGGGCTCCAGGTACCAGGTGGACACTAACGAGCTATCGTGCGGTGCCAAGATCAACCACATCTTCCACAAGCGCTTAGCCTACGAGTTGGTTAAGATAGGTTTTAATGAGAAGGAGCTGAGGAGGGAGATAAGGAACGCCATCAAGAACGTCCATGGTGTCAGAAGTGGCTTGTTCACTCCCGACCTGGCGTTTGAGACCATTGTGAAAAAGCAGCTTGCTGAGCTGAAAACGCCCTGTCTCAAATGTATTGACATGGTCATAGAGGAACTCATAAACGCAGTCAGGCAGTGCACCAACAAGCTTAGCTCCTATCCCAGACTGAGAGAGGAAACAGAGAGAATTGTCACGACTTATGTCAGAAAGAGGGAAGGCAAGACCAAGGACCAGGTTCTGCTCCTGATTGACATTGAGCGGTCTTACATCAATACAAACCATGAGGACTTCATCGGCTTTGTTAATGCCCAGCAGAGTAACCTAGCTGCCAAGAAGAAGAGGGCCCTTCCCAATCAGGCGATCCGTAAAGGCTGGCTCACCATCAACATGAGCATCATGAAAGGAGGCCCCAAGATGTACTGGTTTGTCCTGACTGCTGAGTCCCTCTCCTGGTACAAAGATGAGGAAGAGAAAGAGATGATGTACATGTTGCACCTGGATGACTTGAAGCTACGAGACATGGTGGGGAAAGGCTTCGAGACATGGCTGAAAATCCCAAAGATGTGTTTTGTGGACAAAAAACACATGTTCGCCATTTTCAACACTGAGCAGAGAAATGTGTATAAAGATATGCATCAGGTTGAGCTGGCCTGTAATTCTGGGGAGGATGTGGACAGTTGGAAGAACTCCTTCATCAGGGCAGGAGTTTATCTTCAGGACCAGGATGAACACGATGAGAATGCCGCTGCAAACACAGTGTCTAATGACTGCAATTCCTCTCAGGACCCTCAGCTGGAGAGGCAAGTGCAGACCCTCCGCAACCTGACGGACTCATATATCGGCATCATCAACAAGTCCATCAAAGACCTCATGCCCAAAATAATCATGCACCTCATGATCAACAGCACAAAGGACTTCATCCACACAGAACTACCATCCCACCTCTATTCATATGGGGACCAGAACAGCTTGATGGAGGAGTCGGCTGACCAGGTGAAGCGCAGAGAGGAGATCCTGCACATGTACTACACCCTCAAGGAGGCACTACACATCATCAGTGACATCAGCACCACCACCATCTCCACCCCCATGCCACCACTTGTTAGCGACCACTGGACATTTGAAAAGGCCAGCTCAACCCCTCACTGCGGGCCAGTGGTTGCAGAAGCAGCCGCGCCACCGAGCTGCCCGCCTGTGGTGCACGGCCTGCCACCAGAACGGCCCCTCAACCACAGCCCAGTATTTGTGACTGCCCTCAGCCCTCCTCCTATCTTTGGCCCACCCCCTATCTCTTCTCTTCCAGGTAGTCCACCAATAATTAATCCTTTCAGCAGTGACCAGAAGCCCTTCAGTAGGACTACCCCGCCACAGAGTCCCTCCCGGCCAGCCAACATCCAGTTGTGGTGGAAGAAGTTCTTCTAAGTTTTCTGTTAATCAAGGAGCACTTCACCCATTTCAACCACTCACTCTGTGTCTCAGAGGTGGGACAGTTCAGAAACCTGCCTACCAATGACATCATCGGTGGTAATTTGGTCATTTCAAACGTCTTTTTTTATTGATGCAAGACTGGCTTCTATTTCCAGGAAGAGAAAGACTAAAACTGTGGGGAATCTGGTAACACAGAATAAAGTTTGTCCTGGACATTCTCGTAATGTACCCAATATCTTTCTCCAGAAAGGTAATACCCCAGGACATGGTTTCCTCCTTACATTTCGAACAACTTTTACCTTGCATTAATCCCATCCTAAATAACTTCACAGGGGTGTAGTAGCATCCGTGTATGATTTTGTAATGAATACATTTAATTCTAATATCTCTCGTGGCCCACCCAATATTGGATATTATACTGTGCCGCACCTCCTTGCTTATAGTATCACATTCTGAATATCTGCAAAATTAGGGAACATGTTCACATTTCTCACTTTGTGTATCCATAATATTTCTGTAAAATACTGACTCATTGTACATTGTATTTGGTAAATCAAAGAAATTCTTCTAAATTTCTGTTAAGTTTGAACACACTTTCCATAATGCTGTTCAGGCCTTAATCGATGAAGAGCAATTTTGAAAGATGGAAAATAATCGCTCACTCGATAGTGTAGATAATGCTAGCCCCACAATTTAACCAACCTTATGCCCATATATGGAGTGGACATGCCATGGGCTTATACTGCTGACATCAGGGTACTCCATATATGGGTATACAAGGGACAAGGACAGACAAATACAGAAATCTCCTTATATGGGCATAAACTCAGACAGACAGATACAGAGATCTTCATAACATAACCACCATTGCCACGTCACTCTGACATAACCATGAACAAACCACGGCCACATCACTATGACAACATAATCATAAACTAGAAACAAAAGTTATTCGAAATTTCTATGCAACCTTGTGTTCAAGAGGTAGGGTGAAATGAATGTATTGTTTTAACCACTTACCCAAGATCGTACGGTACAGTCGAGACCTAGCTCATAGCTCAGTGAAATGTTATGGACCCAAAATAGTGTCACTACAAAGTACCACCAATCGACTGCAAATGGCTTGAAACGTGCTTCTAACTGTTTTTTGGGTGGTCAATTTTGGTGGTCAATAAAATAAAAAAGCATCTAAGAAAAAAAGAAAGAATTTTTTTTTTAACAATTACTCAAAGGGTAAGTGCTTGTTTCACCCACTTCAGGCGGTCTGAGGCAAAAACTGAGTCAGATGTATTTGTTCGCAGACCCCCACGTAGGCGAAGTTTCGGAGCGTTTTGGCACTTTTTTAAAAACATGGGTTTCAATGGGGAACAAATGGAGATCTCTGTATCTGTCAGTCCTTGTCTTTGTTATGCCCATATATGGAGATCCCCGATGTCTGTTTAAAGCCCAGCCAATAGGAAGACAGAGGGGGCGGGGCTTCAGCAATAAAGTCGAAGTCCATCAGATGTCCAGTGGGACATCTGGCCAATGAGAGGAGAGATGGGAAAGCTCGGTTTCACAGAGCAACTCGTTGTGAGCTTGTAGATCGGCAATTTTCGCGCGTGTGTGTGTGTGTGTGTGTGTGTGTGTGTCTGTGTGTGTGTGTGTGTGTGTGTGTGTGTGCAGATATAGTGGAGTTGGCAAATCCTTAAAGACCCCTGGGGGTCCTCGAACTGCACTTTGAAAACCAATGATGGGTCCGGGGACCCCCGGAACTTTGATAACCACTGGGACGAGAGAGGAGAGGAGAGGAGAGGAGAGGAGAGGAGAGAGAGGGTTACGCTGTTTTCCGCGTATTATGTCGCCATGGTAATGCGTAACGGCAAGAAAAGTAATCGCCAACTTGTCCCGGCCAAGCCGCATGTTTTGATATATATTGCCGGGACTGTGTCAACCGTGCGGGAGGAGTAACACTTTTGTCTTCTCTTGGGGCCAAAAGGGGGCGTGGTTACGTAGATTTTTTTTTGCGTACACAAATCAGTCAGCTCCATATATGGGCCCAAAAGGGGGTATGCCCATATATGGGCATGATGACTTCAGCAATCTTCATGGGCATGAAAGGGACAAGGACTGACAGATACAGATATCCGGTTTTCTAGAGCTACAGATCCTACTGCTATGCCATATATGGTCATGTGCATCTATGGAACCAACTGACTTCAAACTCGGCGCGCGCAGCGGAAAGGACTCGAGGGAGTGCGATGCCCGCTGTAGAGTAGTTGAGTTGTCCAGAACCGCCGATCTAACCAATATTCCCCATATATGGGCATTCCAATATATGGGCATATACTGATGACATCGGGATCTCCATATATGGGCATAACAAAGACAAGGACTGACAGATACAGAGATCTCCATATATGGGCATAAAAGGGACACAGGTAGACAGACAGAAACAGACATCTCCATATATGGGCACAAAAGGGACACAGACAGACAGTTACAACGGGTATCTGACAAAGCCCCCGACACTATGACTGAGACATATTGGTCGGTTCGGTGGTGCGACATAGATGCAGAACCTCTAGTGGGAATATGGGCACAAAAGGGACACAGAGAGATGGGTACAACCAACAACGGGTACAGGGGTTAGGGCATTCTTTCTTAGCCTGGCATTGGCCAGACTGATAACGTGGATTCACTCTCACGTTCCTCCCCAGAATCAGTCTGGACTTCGGCCCATAGGGAGCGAGTATGAGAAATCAGAAAATGATCGGGCCAATCAGTGACTGTGTTTCAACTGCTGTCCATACTACAGTGAAAAGCATCAAAATCTTTTTCTGATTTCTCATACTCGCTCCCTATGGGCCGAAGTCCAGACTGATACCGGGGAGGAACGTGAGAGTGAATCCACGTTATCAGTCTGGCCAATGCCAGGCTAATGCTTTCCCACTTTGCATCCTTCCCGACTTGTATCTGTCTAGTTAAATTGTGGGGCTACCATCATCTGCAGAGTGAGTAATTATTTTCCAAGACATATTTAACATAATTAGATTAGATTGTTTAGATACACAAGTAACATTATAGTGGTGCTGAAAATGTACTGATGGTTTACAATCGTTACTGACATAAACTCAACGTGGAAACTGCAGGAAAATAGAGTGAGAAATACATACACATACAATACAATACAAGTTAGTTATCATAAATAACCATCAATAGACCGAATAAGTCATATTGTGCAAAGGCAAACACACATTCATGTCAAAACATGCAGATCAAAACTTCAAATAGCACAATGAAATAGAGTTAACGTTTTCCCACCCACACATACATGCATACATGCATACATGCATGCATGCATGCATGCATACATGCATACATGCATACATACATACATAAAATTCGTAGACATAATGTCTAAAGTAGCCGGCTGGAACTCCATATTTGGGCATACACACAAACACTGTTGATAACTGAGTACGATTGATCTCTGCTACCATAGCAACCCTGACATCATCAAAATACTCTGTCCAATCAGTGTGCAACTGTGACATCACATTTTGAGGGTCAGCCTTTTTAAGGAGATGCCTTTGGAGTTACCTCCAGTTTGATCTGGATAGATAAACATAGATTGTTTAGCAGCAGGTCTAACCCAGGAAACAAAGCCAAATGGGGAACCCGGGGATGAAAGACTTGATCCCCCTGATAAACAAGCTTCAAGACGCTTTCACCACCATTGGCCAGAGTTGTAATTTTGACCTTCCGCAAATTGCTGTTATCGGCGGACAGAGTGCTGGAAAAAGCTCAGTCTTGGAAAGTTTTGTTGGTAGGGACTTCCTTCCACGTGGATCAGGCATTGTTACCCGCCGACCTCTCATCCTGCAGCTGGTCAACAATAAAACAGAATATGCAGAGTTCCTGCACTGCAAAGGGAAGAAGTTTGTGGATTTCAATGAGGTCCTATCAGAGATTGAGGCGGAGACGGACCGGATCACAGGCTCCAACAAGGGTATCTCTCCCATCCCCATTAACCTGAGGGTGTACTCCCCAAACGTGCTGAACCTGACCTTGGTTGACCTTCCAGGGATGATCAAGGTGCCAGTCGGGGACCAGCCCGTGGACATCGAGTGCCAGATTTGGGACATGCTGCTGCAGTTCATCACTAAGGACAGCTGTCTGATCCTGGCCGTTACTCCCGCCAACAGCGACCTGGCTAACTCTGACGCACTCAAGATCGCCAAGGAGGTGGACCCACATGGTCTGCGCACCATTGGTGTTATTACAAAACTAGACCTGATGGACGAAGGGACGGACGCAAAGGACATCCTAGAGAATAAGGCTTTTCCACTGCGTAGAGGATACATTGGCGTGGTAAACCGAAGTCAGAAGAACATAGATGAGAGGAAGGACATTCATGCTGCACTGACTGCAGAGAGGAAGTTCTTCCTATCCCACACAGTCTATAGACACATGGCTGAGCGCATGGGCACACCGCACCTACAGAAGACCCTCAACCAGCAACTTATTAATCACATCCACGACACTTTGCCCGGCCTGCGCAATAAGCTTCAGAGCCAACTCCTCTCTCTGGAGAAGGAGGTGGAGGAGTACAAGAACCTCCTCCCTGATGACCCCACACACAAGACCAAGGCCTTATTGCAGATGGTGCAGCAGTTTAGCGTAGACTTTAAGACGTGCATCGAGGGCTCTGGATACCAGGTGGTGGACACTAACGAGCTATCAGGCGGTGCCAAGATCAACCGCATCTTCCACGAGCGCTTAAGCCATGAGCTGCTTAATACCATTTCTAATGAGAAGGAGCTGAGGAGGGAGATCAAGAATGCCATTAGGAACGTCCGTGGTGTCAGAGGTGGCCTGTTCATTCCCGACCTGGCGTTTGAGACCATTGTGAAAAAGCAGATTGCTGAGCTGAAAACGCCCTGTCTCAAATGTATCGACATGGTCATAGAGGAGCTCATCAACACAGTCAAACAGTGCACCAAAAAGCTTGGCTTCTACCCCAGACTGCAGGAGGAAGCAGAGATAAGTATCACAACTTATGTTAGAGAGAGGGAAGGCAAGACCAAGGATCAGGTTCTCCTCCTGATTGACATTGAGCAGTCCTACATCAACACAAACCACGAGGACTTCATTGGCTTCTCTAATGCCCAGCAGAGGAGCACATCTGCGAACAAGAAGAGGGCCATTCCCAATCAAGTGATCCGTAAAGGCTGGCTCACCATCAACATCAAATTCATGAAAGGAGGCTCCAAGATGTACTGGTTTATCTTGACTGCTGAGTCCCTCTCCTGGTACAAAAATGAGGAGGAGAAAGAGATGATATACATGTTGCCCCTGGATAACTTGAAGCTACGAGACGTGGAGAAAGGCTTCATGTCCACAAAGCACAACTTTGCCATTTTTAACACTGAGCAGAAGAATGTGTATAAAGATCTGAGTCAGATTGAGCTGGCCTGTGATTCGGAGGAGGATGTGGACAGTTGGAAGGCCTCTTTCCTCAGGGCAGGGGTTGATCAGACGGACCAGGATGAAAATGATGAGAGTGCAGACACAGTGTATAATGACCGCAATTCCTCTAAGGACCCTCAGCTGGAGAGGCAGGTGGAGACCATCCGCAATCTGGTGGAATCGTACATCAGCATCGTCAAGAAGTCCATCAAAGACCTCATGCCCAAGATCATCATGCACCTCATGATCACCAGCACAAAGGACTTCATCCATACAGAGTTACCATCCTACCTCTATTCATCTGGGGACCTGAACAGACTGATGGAGGTGTCGAGTGACCAGGCTCAGCGCAGAGTGGAGATGATACGCATGTACCACGCCCTCAAAGAGGCACTCTACATCATCAGTGACATAAGCACCACCACCAACTCCACCCCCATGCCACTGCCAGTCAGCGACATCTGGCTCAAAAAGGCCAGCCCAACCCCTGAGCACAGGTTTGTTGTAACAGAAGAAGCTGAAGGTTCACCAACAAAAGCCCTTAACAACGGCCAGGACCCCTTCAGTGCCCCACCACCGATTCCCTCCCGGTCAGCCCACGTTCCCCCTAGCTTACCCAGCCGAAGACCACCTGTTCCTCCGCAACCGTTATGATCCTTGTAGAGCCTACTAGACTAGACCTATGGCCAGGACTATACCCTTGTGTGTGTGTGTGTGTGTGTGTGTGTGTGTGTGTGTGTGTGTGTGTGTGTGTGTGTGTGTGTGTGTGTGTGTGTGTGTGTGTGTGTGTGTGTGTGTGTGTGTGTGTGTGCGCGCACGTACGTACGTGTGCTTGTGCTCGCTTGTCTGTACGTGTGCGCATTTGTGAGAGAGAAAGATTGTGTAAACATTCGTGTGTGCGGGTGCGCGTCTGTGTGCATGCACAATAGGGTTGGGGGGCCTATTATGTTTTAGCCATGATCTGCGGCATCCAACCTACTCAAGTGATGTTAATAGGCTGCTAATATGTATACTTTCAATGTACAAATTATTTATTTTTTGATGTTATACTGTTTAGACTGATGATAGGTTCTAGGTTACCTATGATCCTAGATTACTATTTCTTTGCATTTGATGTATTATCTACAGTATGTATCACACATACTGTAGGACCACAATGGAAACAAGTCCTCAGGACTTTTTTGTGTTATCCTTTTAGCTCAAATGTCTGACTGTACCTTGTACTGTTTACATTTCTGTCTGATACAGTATTCAATCAATCAACCTTGTGTTTACCTTGCTCTGGATTAAGAGTGTCTACTAAATGCCTAAATTGTAAATTTTTGTATATATTTAAGTTTTTAGTCTCCACCAGGTGGCATCAGTCCACATGCAAAAGAAAGGAAACTCTAATCACTTGTACACTGTGGCCCCTGGCCAGTCTAGCTACTGTGTGACATCTGTCATTTATGATCTATGAATTACATGGGCAACTGGTGGCTCCCACCTTCATTTAATGCGATCCATGGGTCAATAATATGATGATATATTATTGATTTCAGCTGTTACAATTCCAAACATGCAAGTTTAAATTGCCACAGTACATTGTATTAAATTGTATTGTATTTTGTTTGTTTTCAATGCATTTGTATTTAAGTTCCTAAAGTTAATATAAGTATTACTAAGTGCATTTGAAATGTAATAAAACACTGAATTTTTACAACAAATAATACTTGTTAATATCCCTTTATTATTACATTTGTGACTATTATAGTGATTGGGGGGCTTACAGTACTAGAGGTGCGGCCCAAACAACTACGTCACCGTTCCGACTGACATGCCCATATATGGAAATCTCTGTATTTTTATGCCCATATATGGAGATCCCTGATGTCATCAATATATGGGCATGGTGATATGCCCATATGTGGAGATCTCTGTATCTGTCAGTCCTTGTCCCTTGTATGCCTATATACTGTATGGAGATCTCTGTATCTGTCAGTCCTTGTCCATTTTATGCCCATATATGGAGATCACTGAGGTCATCAGTGAATGCCCATATATGGAGATCTCTGTATCTGTCAGTCCATGTCCCTTTTATGCACATAACCTCATCTAAACTGAGATTAGTTTAGGTTACTGTCAGTGGGCCAATTTAGTACCTCAACACATTTGTTTTGAAATATATTTTAATTTAATATGACATCATCAATACACCAGAAATAATATATAAACCTTATTACGGCATGGGTCTGAGCTAGTCTTGCCTTCTCACTACAAATTCAATCATGAAAAGCACAGAACAGAATGCATTAATGTCCTGCCGTTTCTCCATATTGGGAAAGACTACGTCATCATCAATATGATGTTAGAGATACACATGGGAGGAGGGGAGACCTTTGTTAATCCTGCAGGGTTTCAGCTTCACCCAGCTGATGGCTGCTCACTTGGTCATGATGAGTGCTCAGCCCTGACATTACTGGACCCTGTCTTGTTTAAGCAATGTTACAAGCTGGTGTTGGATATAGGAGTGGGTGGATTTTCACAAAGCTTGGGAATGATCAGTAGGTTTGCTTTGAAGATATGAAACAACAACAGTTTAATGCAACTTTAACGCGTTGGCATTTCAGTCTGAAGCTGTGCTGGTGTATTGTTGCATGTCTGCAGCTGGAGGGATAAGTGCTTTGTAATTGGCTAGTAGTGTAGGTCCCATACGCGGGATGAACAGCTTGCGCCCGATTGGCTAATTCCAGTCCATAGCCTTTTGGAAGGATTGCTCTGTGATTCTACATTGTTACATTTTACATACCTGTCAAAGTTTTGTACTGTCGTAGATGGCCTAGTATTATTCTTTTCTATACAGTATTTTCTACATTACACAGATGTTTATTTTTTTATCAGATAGAGATGAATGAGGTGCCTTGATACTTTTCTGTCGAAATTCGCCTGCGACCTGATAACCGAAGAGCAGCAGCTTGATATATGGTCCTACAGTATATATAGGACCACAAAGTCCCCAGGACTTTTTTGTGTTATCCTTTTAGCCTAAATGTCTGACTGTATACTGTGCTGTTTACATTTCTGACAACGGTAATAAAGTATTCAATCAATCAATCAATCAATCAATCAATCAATCAATGACACATGGAAAAACACTCATTTATCATTTACTACTTTGAACCTAGGGACCACTATTCGTCTGGACACATGGGATGGGTGGGTTGAGTTTCTTCAAGGATGCTTTCTGGGACACAGACAGACAGTCCAGAGTCACCTATCTGAAGAGAAGCCAGTTATGAGGTCAGACCCCCCCCAACCCCCCCCCCCCCCATCTGGCAATACAGTGATTATTTTATCAGTCTTCAGGTCTTAATTGAGTTAATTCTATCTAGAGGGAATCCATTTATATTATAGCCTTTCTAACTCAATACTGTTTTGACAATGATTTTCCAATGTTCCAGGTTTCAGCAGCAGGTGGCACTATACATCGCTGCCTTTCAAGGACATCTGGATCTGGCCAGCTGGCTACTGCAGCGAGGGTTGTATGCACAGCAGCCTGTGGGGGTTCACCCATACCGCCAGTGGTGCCATGAAACAGCCCACCCAGACAGCGCTAAGTGTCCCATCCATGCTGCCGCTGAGCAAGGTCAGCTCCTCGTCCTCAAGCTCTTCGTCAGCAACAACCTTTTGACCCTGGCCTGTCGGAACCCAGAAGGTTGCGACCCTTTGCGGATTGCCATCAGACACAGTCACAGGGAGTGCGTGCGCTACTTGGGCACCAAACTGTGCTCGGTAGTGTCTTTGCCACATATGTCCATGCCTGTGCGTATCTACGTCCAGGTAAAACGCTGGGTGAAGCTGGGGCAGAAGAAGGCAGCCGCGAAGCAATGCCGAGGAACCGGAGCTCCCCTCAAAGCCAGGGTGGGAGATACGGTGCTGGTTGATGGCTACACCCAGCCTAAGATGTCCTCAAAACCCAGGAGGGGCAAAGGTAAAGCAGGCAGAGGGGTCCGAACAAAACCACTGCGACCTTTGCCCACCATTGGCCACGCCCCTAGGCTGAACCATCTGCCTTGCAAACAGGCCACACAGGGGGGACCGCAGCAACTGCCCCGTCTGTGTGTTGCGGATGATGTAAAGAAACTGAAGACACTGAGGCATGTTGGAAGTAACACTAGAGAGAAAGGCCTGTCAACTGTAACCAATGATGAGAACAAGAGCAGCCAATGGAGGAGCAGAGTCCCGCTCCCTCCCATCTCCCGGAACACCAATCCCAGGCATTTGTTTATGTTTTCATCCCCAAGCTCCTCCCACATGCTAACGGAGTCTTTAGAAGAATCCTTCACTCACCACTTGGGTCGAACCCCAAGAGAGAATGCCATGTACTGCTTGGCTATGGCTAGGTCAGGTTTTGTTATGAAAAATAAGTTATGGCAGTTATTTTATTCATTGTAATAATTTACATTCATTTGAATGCACTTATTGTATTACTTTCCTTTTACACTTGCACTTTTTACAATCTAATGTCTGATATAAATTAACTGAACCATTTCTGTATTTTTTCTATGATGAAGTGTATTCACAGAGAGACCATGGCTACAACAGCTGGATGTGGCTCGGATGCTGGCCAGGAAGAGTTTCCAGAACATGACCTATGGATCTTGAGAGGCTTTGGGGCCTGGAATAGCAAGTGAAGTCCCCCCACCTCACACTGCCATTTATCATAAGGGTTACCAATTGTCATATAGGCTTCTCGCTTCTACTAGTTACCATTTATCATACCAGCAGTGTCTACCATTTATCATATCAGTTTGACAGCAATGTGACTTACATTCACTGCCTGGTAAACTGTTGACAAAGAAGAATCCTTCAGCTGAGTTGTTTATCTCAGTACTACTCTCCTTCTATATTCTTTATCCTCTGTCTGTCTGTCTGTCTGTCTGTCTGTCTGTCTGTCTGTCTGTCTGTCTGTCTGTCTGTCTGTCTGTCTGTCTGTCTGTCTGTCTAGCATCAACCAATGTCAACCATTTATTGACATTATTAACGTGGCCTACACTGATTTAAGTGTGTAACCGTTTAAAGACAACAGTTGATTTTTCAACTTAGATTTCTTTTTCTTTTGACAGATACAGTATATACTGTGCCTGGCAAAGTCCCACTTATGGAACTGTCCTGTGGTTGTTTAATTATGTTAATTATTATTACATAGTGGAAATAAAAATGCCTATGCTGTACAGTTATTTCATTTTATTGTCTATGATTTTTTTTTATCGTTTTTTAACTATTTGAATTTCTGTATACAAGTTAATGAAGGAAACACCTGGACATAGAACACTGTTGGAATGCATTTTTCATTTCCGTATCGGCTATAGCTGCACAGCAACCTGCAAAGCCAACTGATCCCTTGATTTGATCCCAGTCTCGGGACGTAGACACGACCTACACAAGCGTCAATTTGCTTTGCAGGTTGCTGATCCTATCTGGGGTCTAGAGCAGAGAAGGAAACGGTGCATGCATGCATGTGTGTGGGAAAATGACCGGATACAGTTGGTGGGCTCTAGACCGGATCTCAGCACTGAGCAGTAAATAGGAACCAGATATCGCAGAATGCCTGGTGACGAGAGGTGAAGAAAAACAACCAACCAAAAATGTAGGCTACAGTATTACAATTGACAAATATATTTAAATCCCTTCAAGGTAGAGAGAGGGTCTGTGTGGATATAGTCTCATAAATGTAAGGCTATACAGTGAAGATTTCTCGATTTCTGACTCTTTAAAACAGCACTATGTAACTTTCCTCTTCTACCCCGGATTTGTTTCCTACGCAAATGTTGACATTTTCTTTTACCATTGAGCTACTAGAGCTGAACTGCTTGCTCAGGGGATAAATGCAATCTTGACCATCAGGTCAAAATTTGTGTCAGATCCTGTGTCTAGGTGAGACATAACCTTTGACACGATCTAAATGTCTCAATAGAAGAGCAGGGAGACCAAATACAACCACCCCAATTGTATAATATATACTGTATTAACATGCTCTACCATACAGAGTGGACAAAATTACATTGTATTAATTAAAAAAACAACTACATAGTGAGGCTTTAACTTAATTATTTATTTTCATTAATAGTCTAAAATCTAAAATCAATGGTGGAAAAGTAGCCTACTCACATTTTTTACTTAAGCAAAAGTACCAATACCACAATGTAGAAATACTCTGTTAGTATTACTTAAAGGGATACTTCACTCTCGGGCCGGGGACACATTTAAAAAAAATATTAAAAATAAATGAAAAAAGTTATGGAAAATTCATGGCCCCCTCACGCATTAGAGTGTCCTACTAATGTGTGAGGGGGCCATGAATTTTCCATAACTTTTTTCATTTATTTTTAATATTTTTTTTAAATGTGTCCCCGGCCCGAAAGTGAAGTATCCCTTTAAAGGTAGGGTAAGTGATTTGCAATTACTCAAATAAGGGCAACATGGGTCTATGTTCTGATAGTGCTCATTACTATAGAGTGTCCTGTCCATATAAGGAGTCTCCAATGTCTCTCCAGCTCTTTATTAAACAGAAAATGCATTTTCAGTGCTCTGTCCTGATTGGCTTAAAATGTGTCACCTACCTGAAAATGTACTATATTCTGTTTATTAAAGAGCTAGAGAGACCCATGTGACCGAACAAACGCTCTGAATATAGTACTTTAACCTTTTTAACAAAAAAATACCAAAAAATATCACTTACCCTACCTTTAAAGTACTGAAAGTAAAGTACTCATTTTGCAGAATGTCCCATTTCACAAGTGTCCTGATGTATAACTATAAATAGCAGATCTACAAGCTCACAGATCGGCTATTTTCAAATAGCCTAAGTATGCATAGGGCTGAAGTGGTTAATGCATGTTTTGTAATAATAATCAAAATTTACAAAGTAACTAGAAACTAATATTTTCAAATAATTGTAGAGTAAAAAGTACAATTTGCCTCTGAGATGTAGTGGTAAAGTAAAAGTATTGAAAATTGGAAACACTCCAGGAAAGTAAAACATCTTCAAAAGTGTACTTATAAGTACAGTACTTGAGTATATGTACTTTAGCTACATATACCACTGTCTAAAATAGCAGATAGGCTTGTATGCATGCTTGTAGGTCTGCTATTTTCTAGGCGCGACACCGTCATGCGACGAAGTATAAATTGGGCTTCAAAACAACGCATGTGACATCTCGCGATAGTCTGAACCAAGCGTTGGGGTTGCCATGTCTGCTTATTATAAGCGACGTTGGGCTTGTTTTTCTGTAGAGTTGCTTCTAAATATTGGTAGTTGCGGTTTTTGGGCTTGTTTGTGAAGTACAGGTGCTTATTTTGGGCTTTGCTGTGAAATGTTGTTTAAACCAGTGGTTCTCAAACATTTTTCATGTCAAGGACCAAAGAACAGGGAAAACTAGTCTGTTGCATCCTTCTTTGTCCTTTGTAACGGTTGACTGCAGGTGCGGTGGTCTAAAAAATATAGAGGAAAACTGGCAGAACAAGACTCGCTCACTGCAAAAAAAATAAGGAGAACTCCTTAGAAAGACTTATATATAATATAATATAATGTATTTATTTTAAATGCTCATCAAGTGCTCTGTGCTCATAATGAATTAAAAAAGAAAACGTTTCGGTCCTGGGACCTCGTCAGTAGCCTACTGTCATGTCAAGGACCCACACAATTCTGAAAACATTTTGTGCCAGGGAGGCCCCAGGCCCGTACCAGATTTGTGTTGTTAAAAAATAATGTTTCAAAACTATTCCAAATGTTTTCCTATATATATATAGAGTTTAAAGTGCTCATGTACGTGGCCGCTTCTTTTGGGCATGTTTTCATAGACCTCTGTTGCTTACTTCTCTCGCAAAATCTGGCAACACTGGTAATAAACTGCCCCTGCTACTGCTGTCTCCCAGGCAGCGCCAGACAGCAGCCAGCAGGCAATATGAAATGTCGAGCTGTCATGTCATGCTGCACAATGACACATTCCTCTTGAGTTTATCATCGAGGAGTTATAGTTATGAACCGTTTCGACTTAATCTACTTCTGCTAATTGACTGATCAGTTGACAGGGGGGACGCGCTTTGCTTTTTTTTTAGAAACAGACGAGATAAAACATCGCCTACTTCTTCGATCCTATCATCACCACCGGTGGGTCCTGTAGCTGGTCACATACAGCAGCGTGTGGATAGAATGGCAGCTCCGAGACCCATTAAAGGCATCCTGAAGAACAAGAGCAGCGGCACTAATGTCAAATCTCTGCTTCACGAGGACGTACCGGTGCAGGTGGAGGAGAACCCAGACGGAGAGGAACCTTCGGTGGGACTGTCTGAAGATCCGGATGAACAACAGTAAGTTAATGCTGCTGCTGCTGCTGCTGCTGCTAGCCACCGGCTAGCTAGCTACCATAGAGTTAGAAAAGCTAGCTACACACTTGTTAGCCTCCACTCCCTCCCTGTCAGGCTAATGGTAGTTAGCAGTTAGCCGGACACTGTGCTGCTTTGGTGAACTTTGGTGGCTGTCAAGTGGGCTTTTTATTATCACTGGCATACTTGATCGGTGGAAATAATGCAGGGATACAGTCTGTTTGCAAACAACGCAGTAAGCTACACTCAGGAAAGGTGCCTTGACTGATGCAAACTTGCATCACATTTTGAGTTCAGTTTATGTTTTCTATTTACAGACTTGTAAGGGTTAAACTCAGAACCCCATAAAGGAACCCATGGAGTAATCCACTTTGAGAACCACTGCTCTGTTACAACATTTCACTGAAAGGTGCAAAGAGATTAAAAAAAGAAGAAAAAGATTCACAACACTGTCTGCAGAGGTTTCCAACCCTAGCCTTAGATCAAGACTATCATAGATGTATTTTATAGATTTTTACATTTGCATATCTATGATCATAAAAGTAAGAAAGTAAAAGTCAGACTCGATAAAATATATCTACTGTATGATAGTCTTGATCCAATACTACTCCAACCCCCACACACACTTTTCATAACACCATATATGTCCATAGTAGGCCTTTTAGACTTGTCAGAAGTGTTGCAGCTGGCTGTGGATCTTATCTTATTCTTGTGCCTTAGGAAAGGCACCTCTGAGGCATTGATCTCATAACCTCACTCCGTCAAATGAAAGAAGCTTGCGACACACATTTTGTTTCAATGCATGAGATTTCCGGAGGGAGGGGGTGTTTACCAGGCTATTGATCTCATTGACACTGACACTTCCTCTACAGAAGTCACTTTGGTGCTCTGGACCAGAGCTATTGCTCCACTTTCTCCTTGCAGCCTTGCCCTGGAGTAACTGCTGGGTGAACCTAGAGTGACTCACAAACTAAAGAGAGAATCAGTCATTTTTTGTGTGTGTTCAGGAATCCCAATTATGCAGCTATAGGTGGATTCTTTGTGATATGAGACAAAACATCAATGTTATCTTTTTTATTTAGATATTGCAATTCAGAGGTGAAAACGGCTTTCTCAAATGTAGCTGCATACAAAAATAGTGAGGTCAGCTACCGTGATCTATTAGCAAGACATTTTTTCCCTGCTTAAAGCTTTAGGGCTTCATTATGACAGATCATAGCTGAACCGCCCAATGAGAAAATGGGCCATTGGAGGATGGCAGTTATTAGCGAATTCCAATCCTAGCAGTGAGCCAAGCTTTCCTGTGTTGATACCAAAATAGTGTCTGTACAGTGTAGACCACCCATTCTCAATGTAGGGTCTGGGGACCCCCAGGGGTCCTTGAGGAGGTTCCAGGGGTCCCCAGCTAAATGATTGATGGTTATGAAACCATTAAGTGTACTGTAGATTCTGGTACCAGATAAAAACAAATATTATCAAATATTATCAAATGGGGGGTTGTGGCCTGATGCATATCAAACAGGGGGTCCTTGAAATTAAGAAGGCTGAGAATCACTGCTGTAGTGTAGAGGAAGGAAAACAAGGCTTTCGGAAGGACTCACAGTGGGCATCCAAGCAACAAATCAATAGGGAAGAGGCCATGCTTCAAGCAAACACACTTGACAGCATGCAATTTACAATTTAGCACAGACAGATGCTCTTATCCAGAGCGACATGCAAAGTGCAGGATCAGAGTAAATGGCATGAACCATAGTCAACAAACAGGGTAAATGGTCAAGTAAATAGAGTGCAAAAAGGAGAGAGAAAATGTGCTATAAAGTAACTAGGATACCAGGTAAACATCGAACCTGTCTAAAACACATGCTGCTATGTATGTACTGTAAATAACTTTCTTGGCATTTGTGGACAAGCAAACAGTGTATGTCTATCTAAATAACATAACATACGAACAAGTATCCAACATACATCTTTATGATGTAACAATTGGCAAGGAATGAGGAGTGCTAGGGGGTGAGATAGTCTGAAGAGGTGAGTTTTCATACTGCAGTGGAAAATGGGGAGTGAGTCGGCAAGAAATTATTAAAAAAACTCAATAAAAGGCAGCAGCACACAGAAAAGTATTCGGCTTCAATTTAAAAGAACTGAGAGTTATACCAGACCTGCTAATATTTTGGGAGTTTGTTCCAGATATGTGATGCATAAAAACTGAGCGTAAGCACTAATTAAAAGTTTTGTTCATTTGTTTTCATTTGTACACAACCTTTTGATTGGGTTTGCTCATGCCTCAGTCAGTTCAATATTATTTTGGTTGATTAGTGGATAAAGAGTCTAAAAAATTTAATGTCTGGCAGGCAGCATCAGTCTAGGCTGCTTCTTATCGTGGAGTTGAGCACTAAAACTAGCCTGTTCTATTGCAGTTCTTGAGTGTCAGTGGTTGACCTTGACTGATGACTGATTTGCCAGGAAATCCTTTTTTTAATTTGTTCGGCTGAGTCTCCTGACTATGCCGTTTTACTTTTGTCATTTATCATTAAGCCCCTTATCAGAGTTGAGTTTCGACTCATCTAACTTATAGCATCTCGAGGACAGCAGCTGTCAAGTAGGCCAAAGATTTGTTGCAGAAACAATAAGTCCCTTATATGTGACTTTGATTAGTCATTGGGAATACTTTGGAATGTGTCCAATGTTCCTGATAGGTAATATGCCACAGGTTCCCATGATTACTTTCTGGACCATTGTTTGAAGTAACAACACTAGCATTGTGTTCCAAGACAAGTCCAACCTCCAAAATACCCATTTTGTTCTTATCTGAATCGACCGTGAGAGAGCAACGTTGCCCCATGCCTCCTTCCCAGTTCAGGATATCCTGATTGTCAGCCAGCTGTCCAGACATCCAGCACCCAACGTTCATTCACCGTGACACCTGCACTGACACGAAACAATCCAGCTTCCTTCTATAGAGAGAGAGGTCTAGAGAGAATATGATTCTGTGCCATAGAGTCTGTGCGTTCCACATTGTACGGCTGCTGACTGTCACAGAGTCACATAGAACTCACTATAAACTCACAGGTCAGCTGAAGCTAAAGGTCCTTACACACCGGGGCGAATTTTTTCATGCGAATAATATGTTTTTTTTAAAAACCTTATAAAGTCAATGCAAGCTTCCACACCAGTTTCGCGGAGCGAAAAAAGCGTCTTTTAATTATTCGGAACGAGTCCGAATTTTGCGTAAATTCGCATATTCGCCGGTGTGTAACCGCCTTAACACTCGCTGTTAACGCAGCCAGTCAGTCTTGATACCGTTTAGCAATGCATTGCAAGGTTATTGCAAGGTTATTTTATTCTTGGAATAATTTTTAATTTTTTGTCATGGAGCAAAATATCCAAGATTTACTCTATTGTCCCTTAGGAGATGTGTGCCCTGCATAGTGCATACCCCCTCCTGTTTAGTGCCACATCAACATGTCTACTGTATAGCTTTAGCCATCTGAGCTCCCTCCTATTCTGAGGCCCATCTAGTCATCCCTTCACTCACACTCTATTATCAGTCAACTTTATTGTTAAAGCCTCACGCCCTATGGTACATAATTCATCACAGCCAATGACCTGAAGCAGGGTTGCAACAGGGTTGTTCCCATGAAACTCTATCTCCCCTTCACTGTCTCCCAAAACCTAAACCTTATCTTGATGGCACAGCAGGTGAACCTCAGTGAACCTCTGAGACTTTAAAACTGTGGAGGAAAAAGTGAGCCACCTTTACTTTAATTTCTCCCCTATATGCCGGCAGAGTAAATGATTATCAGGAATTAACCCATGTTTCCCTTCTGCCACTGGGCTCAGTGTGGCTAAACACAACAAACCATCTTTTCATTTGCCAACTTTTTGGAAATGCACTTAAAATTGACACACTTTTCAAATGGAAACTTAGCTCTAGATTCTAGAAAGCACCGGAAACCTGCCCATGCTGCTTGTTATCTCTGCTACCCGATAGCTTAGAACAGTAACCTCTCATGATAACGAGTAACGACTCACTCTATTTAATGAGTTTGCCCTAAGCGCAGTGTTTCCAGCTGTTGGACCCTCAGGAGAAAAAGGTTGTGTTATTGTGTTATCAAGCGCACGAGATGCAGGTCTATATTTAGTGTGTCGTAGTAGTCTGCTGCTCTCTGCTGTGAGAGCCATTTTTATTTGTGTGTGTGGTACATTATGTCATCAATGCATTGTTTTGTGTGTATTTGACTCTCTGACTGACTTGAGTGGTTTGAGAGAAGAATGGGCTGACTGTGTCGTCTGGCAAGTGGCAAATAGGCCTGTCACTATTATTACATAATCGTCTAATCACAATTATTCGAGATTAATTATTGTGCATAATCGTCATAATCGTTTCCATGTTGAAACATTTGCATACATTTTCATACTAAAATATTATTATATATATAAATATTTTATATTTTCAGATAAAATATAAAAATAAAATATAGTATATGAAAATATAAATGTAAAATAGAGCAGAAATAGCAGATCTACAAGCTTACAATGCGGAAACAAAGCTATTTCCGCTGTTATTTTGTTATTTTTTGTATAAAATTATTAAATATGTCAGTAATTTCTTTGTATATATAAGTAATTCATTTGTCATATCTGCCCTGTGCAGTTTTTATTACGAAGCCTAAAAGGCAAATAGAAATATTTTTTTTACATATTATGTTCCAAAATGCCAAAAACACAATTATATCGTTAATCGCAATTATTTGTGTGACAATTAATTGTCAAGTAAAATTCGTAATCGTGACAGGCAGCCGTGTGTGTGTGTGTGTGTGTGTGTGTGTGTGTGTGTGTGATTTGACAAAGAATTTAGAAAATTTAGAAGGATGTGAGAAGCCATACTGTATTACGACCATAACAGGGCAAATATATTGAAGTCTTAGTATGCAAGATTGTGAGTGTCATTTGTTCCACCTGGTAGGCTAGATTAAGAAGATTTCCCATACTTTTTCAGTCCAATGAAATTACCAGTAACTTGTGATACATTTAAAAGCCAAATACCTCCTCCCAAAATGTTCTCAACTTGGCCATGTCCATAATATGTGGTTGTGATCTCCAATATGTGCACCACAGCCTCTCCAACATCTGAATGTGTTGGGCTCATCTTAGCCACTATTTCTGGTGTACATTTGAATTCCCTCCATGTATTCAAATAGGTTACAGTACTTGATTTGCTGCAGTGCATATTTCTTCCCCAGATGTCCAGTGATATGTACGTTTTAATTTCAGCTTCCCGGCTGCCTTTAATGTTTAATGAAATATTCAAATTCATGCCTACAAATTTACTACGTATGTGCTGAATAGGTTTGCTGTCACATTCTACTAGATCTTCTGTGCTGCATGTGTTGTAATACTGTCTTAACCCATTAAGACCTGAGGCCGATTCTAAAAATGTCTTGGGAATCCCAACGGTTTTCTGAAAAATATATGCTATATCAGTGGTTCGATATATAGATAGAGCTAAATAAAATCTAAGATGGTATGAATGCTTTCCCGGTCAGAAAATACAAAATAGCAGACCTACAAGCTCACAACGCATCGTGGAATGGATGCAACTCGCTGTGAGCTTCCAGGTCGTCGTCGATGTACGAGACTCTCATGCGACTAAGTAAGAATTGGGGTTTAGAAATGCAAAGTGTCTCCGACTCCGTTTGCCTTGTCATCCTGTTTGATCCATAATTCCTTGACAATGATGAACTTGTATTGCACTTGTGTTTTCAGAGATTTGACACCGTCCACATCATGTTATAAAATCACTGACATTGATATATGATATTAGCAAGGATTCCGCAGGAGCTCTGAAAAATATGTTCTCTAGCTCCCACACAACTGTCATTAAGTGATCGTAATTCCATTTGACGAGGAGTCTTCAGAAGAGGCTTTCAGAGAGAGCCACACTACACGTTGCAATGATGATGATGTTTCCTAATCAATAAGTTTAATTTATGTTATGAATACTTCAGGTTCATGGCAGAAAGCCAGCCACTCTGGTCTGGACTCGGGACATCCTATGTTTTCCATTGAAGCAAATGCATTAGCAGATGAGGCTTCCATCCAAGTGACTTTTTCTTAAGGGAAAGCCCAGTCAATCAGAATCACTCCATTCATTGAGTATACTACACACTGTATACAGCAACAGCAGTTTGTCTTGTAGACAGGAAGATAACACATTATCCATATTCATATGGCATACTTTTTATATGACATGAATGTGGTCACTGACCACAAAGTACATATAAACTTAACTATGTGATAAGGAAGTTATTTACAACCTAGGGCGGTAACAGCATTAACTCCTGTTTATTTGGAGGATTGGTACAGTACAGTAGGAGTTTTGTGCACCTGTGTGCTTGGCAGTAAAAGGCCTGCAATGTTCGTATGACCAGCAGAGCACAGTTGATCCGTCCACAGCTCCAGGCTTTTTAATGGAGGATGTGAACTTCACCTGAGTAGACCGCGTGAGGAGTGAAATCAACACCAGCCAAGTGCTGGTCAATTGGTCTTCTAACCACTTTGCCAGGCAACCCGACCATTATTTGCAGCACCTAATGTATTCTGAAAGCACAGGCTGGCTGGCTAGAGAGTTCTGAGACACACTGGTGGATGACCCAGGTTTAGTTTTTGTATAGTATAATGTGTGTGTGTTAGGGTTGCATGATTATGGCTAAAATTATATTTCTGATTATTTTGCTTAGTACTGATACCAATCACAATTATTTAGTATGATTTTGTGGTGACAATACAGCATGTGTTTTTGTTAAGTCATTTCCTTAATGCTTTTTGGCTCGCTATGCTTGTTGGGACAGTGCCATATCTTAAATAGTATGTAATGACTTCTGATTGTATTGTGCCTCTGGGATCCTGGATGAAGAGACATGAATTGTGTATTGTTCTGTTTATCAACCCTTGTGTAATGATGATGAAAGGAAAGCAAGGTACAACATCTGACCAAATAAGATGGTTGAATTAATTGTCAAGTTTCACAATAGTATGATAGTTTTACATATATAATACAATAATAAACACAATAAAATCACAACCCTTGATTGCTTTGGAGCCCTAGTGTGTGCATATGATCGGCTTTCCGTATGCACATGTGTGCAGTGCACACGATGCTCACTGCAGCACTCAGGGCACATATTTCAGTCAAACAACTCTTAGATTGGATTAGAATATATATTTATTAGCAATATATATTTAGCAAGCTTGAGCATGGTATAGAACAAGAGGAAGCATAGTTTGGCGTCAGGCCTCTGAATCCATTCATTCCCTGTAAGGATAACATTTTAATGAATGTTACATGCCAATTAGCATTTACAGGGAATGAATTAAACCCCCAAGGGGATCTAGAAACAGAGCCTACAGGTGGATGCCGGGGAGGCGGTGGGATGAGACTATTCATGGTCAGCAGCATACGTAGCAAGCAAGGGCAGCAGATCCGGCAGGATCTCGGCAGCAGAGCAGCAGCAGCAGCGTCGCACGTCAGAGCAGCAGAAGAGCGCAACCAGACTGAACAGGTAGGCAGAGCATTACTTATAACTCACCGACCAGGAGAAAGGTGCATGTGACTTAGTCACCTGATCGGTTAGCCCAATCCCTTGAGTTGCCTGGCCTGAACTAGCTCCATAAACTGCGCCTCATTTCAGTCAGACAACTCTTAGATTGGATTAGAATATATATTTATTAGCAATATATATTTAGCAAGCTTGAGCATGGTATAGAACAAGAGGAAGCATAGTTTGGCGTCAGGCCTCTGAATCCATTCATTCCCTGTAAGGATAACATTTTAATGAATGTTACATGCCAATTAGCATTTACAGGGAATGAATTAAACCCCCAAAACAGCAAGAACCCCCAAAACGGCTTGAGAGCACAGGGCCTGACGCCGGACCAACCATCTGTGAGAATGGTGGAGCTCCATGACTTGTTTTTTACTAACATGATAGTGTTCCTCACATTTAATTTTTTAAGTTTAACTTGCAAATGCAGCATGCACCATGTGTTCAACAAGCCTGATGAATCCAGGTACCTGCTGATCCCTGAATTCAGGAGTCCTAGACGGTATCCTAATATGGCGTCCACGCTGTGCCTCACCAACTCGGATTCGAAGAGGACATTCTATATTTATTTCTTTTTCAAAGAAATCTGCTATATATATACACATATATATATAATGAGTCATCCTATGATGAATGATAACTATTGTTTATCATCCATAATAAATAAAGTGTACTGACTATGTGTGTAAAGACGTGCTATCTTTACTTAAATCTGAATCAGTACCCAACGATCCCTGAAGCAGCAATTACTAATAGACTGAGCTTGATATGATTAGCCTGACTGCATAGCCATAGAAAAACCCAACATTTTTTAACGCTGCCATAGAAAACCCAACATTTTTTAACGCTGCCATAGAAAACCCAACATTTTTTAACGCTGCCATAGAAAACCCAAATCTTTTTTTTTAACGCTGCCATAGAAACCCAACATTTTTTAACGCTGCCATAGAAACCCAACATTTTTTTAACGCTGCCATAGAAACCCAACATTTTTTAACGCTGCCATAGAAAGACCAACATTTTTTAGCGCTACCAAGGAAAGCCCAACATTTTTTAGCGCTATAAATAAACCAACATTTTTTAGCACCATGACATCACCACTAAACTAAATCCCCAGCAATCCACCCGAGTTGTAATTAAAGCGTCAATAATGCTCAAGCAGCATTTATTGAATTAGCGATAGAACAGCGAGAGCACTCATACACATGAGCTTTTTGCCTGCAGAATGTCATCCTTATTAACCAATATCTACGTAAGCTCCTGAGGACCATCGCCCCATAGATTTAGAGAAGCAGAAGACAAGCAGCGCTGCAGGTGTAGCTACACCAATACGGAGGATGGAGAAAGCCCGCAGCTTGAGCAGATCTCTCGCAGCTTTGCAGTGAACCAGTTCAAGTTTAGGCCTACAGATGGAGAGACAAACACAATGTTATTGCAATTCTGGATTAGCCCAATGACCAATTTAACCCATTTTGGGTTCATGTTGCCATTTACCGTATAGCAACATGCATTTTATATATATTTTTAACTATTTGAAGTTTCCAGAACTTAGTCAGATTTAGAAGGCGATTTTTTAAATCGGCCTTGGTCTAAATGGGTTAAGCGCCATGTGGCAGCATTAGTTAGCAATTAGCATCATAGCAGTTGATGCAGAAAGAATATGGTATACAAGCTTAAATTATAGCTTGCAGAGCTTGACGCAGATTATTAGACATGTGAATAATATTAACTAACGCCGATATCCCTCTCCATCCATAGCCTAATAGATTTAGCACGAAATGCCATCTGTTGCAAGTCTGAATCGGCCCAACAGAGCCAGACGCTAGAGGTTGGCAGAATTGATTTAGCAGAGTTTAGCAGCGAGGCTAGGCAGCTCAGTAGATGATGCAGCATAGGTGCCGAGAAGACATTGAGAAGCCCACATCTCAAGCAGCTCTCTCAACGCTGCCTTGAGAGCCTTGTGCTGGCCCGCACAGTAGATGATGCAGCATAGTGCTGAGAACACTGAGAAGCCCACATCTCGAGCAGCTCTCTCACGCTGCCTTGAGAGCTCACAGAGCCGCCAAGAGCATAGGTAGTTCAACCTGGAATCTAGAACCAGAATTATTCTTGCAATTACCATGGTAAGCCACCCTGGACGAGATGACGCCGTTATAGACCGCTGGGACAGGAATTTACTTCCTGAAGCCACTCACACATCCGCAGTGAAAAGTGCGTGCTTCACTGTGGATGTGTGGGGACGCATGCTGCACGCCAATGCGCGAGTGTGGCCTCAAATCCTGACACAGTCAGTTGCACACCGCAAGCTGCTGGTTGCGCTGCAACACTCGTCACCAGTGATGAACACACCGTGATGTGGTGCCAAATATGCCGTGAGCATCCCAATCTGGCGGATAAAGCGCGCCTTTTATACGGGGACAAAGACTTCCAGTCACCCAGCTTTTGATAAGCATGAGAAAAGCAAAGAGCCCATCAACATAGTGTAACTATTGATAACAGCGCAGCCAGGATCGGAGTCCCTCTTTATCCGTCCTGCGAGATATTTTGCGGATTGGTGCGCACCAGCCAACATTGACAAATGACTGAGACTCTACTAAAGCCCCACCATCTATCCTGTTGCAATAACTTTACTCTGTAAGCTTGTTGCTCATAACATGACAACATCACTTGGCAACCAACTTTCTATATACTGTACCATATACCTTCCACATGGAAGCAAGCATGCCATGATAGCTTGTGCTACCGCAATCCAGAGCTATCCCCATAAGCAAGCCATGCTGAGTTAGCTTGTGCTACAATCAATTTGATAGCTTTACGCATGGGAAGTAAAACATGCTGTGTTTAGCTTGTGCTACCGACCATCCAAGCTTCCACAGAAGCAAAACAACTGAATTAGCTTGTGCTACGAACAATCCGAGCTCCCACGTGGGAAGCAAACATGCTGTGCTAGCCTATGCTACAAACAATCCAAAGCTATCCACATAAGCAACACATGCTGTGATAGCTTGTGCTAAACAATTCGCCTCCACATAGGCAAAACATGCTGTGCTAGCCTGTGCTACAACAATCTAATCTTCCACATAGAAGCAAACATGCTGAGCTAGCCTGTGCTACAACAATCTAAAGCTTCCACATAAGCAAACATGCTGTGCTACAAGAAGCAAACGTACTGTGTTAGCCTGTGCTACAACGTCTCTACCATCTCTTATCCAAGTGTATGCAGCAAAATGAGAATCCCTTTAGCTCATCCTGATCCTTAACAAGTGTAATTTAGCAATACAAGAGCATACGCAACGGTAGAATGCAACCAATAACGTCTAATCTGCACTGCAAGTTCATTTGATTATTTCATCGTAATATGAAACGGCCTACTTTACCTCCACCACATATTAGAGCAATTGAACTGCTACATGATTTGACACTGACACTGTCACTGTTGAGACACGAGGCCTGCAAACCTGACTTCCCCAGTATCCAAGGTGAACAGCACTCATCCCCATCGGCATTAGGCATCCCATCACCATGCATTAAGCCGGACATGGAAAAAGAAGCACAAAGCAGAATATTCATGAATGCTGATAAATGACTTTGCGTGATATTGCTTTCAATTGCTAAATGTGAGGTAGATGGATGCAGTATTAATGAGGTAGTGGCCATAGCACTAGTAGTAACTTAGCATGTTCATGATCGGCACGTTTGCAGCAATTTTAGTACTAGCAGCATCATTAGCATAATCATGATTAGCAGACATTTTGCCAGCAATTGCAGAATGAGTAGCATTAATGCAGTAGCCTAGGAATGCAGTCAACATAATTAGCATGATCATCATGATGGCACTAGTATGAGTAGCATGCATTGACTGCAGAAACAATGTCAGCAGTTTTAGCCTAATCATGATCAGCAGTCAGTTAGTAGCAGTTGAAGAACGACTAGCATAATCTGAACAGTAGAAGCATGCAGTGAGGAGCTTTAGCATAATGGAGACCATCGTGTTGATGGCAGCAATCTAGTACAATTTAGTACAGCAACTTCAGCACTAACATGAACATTGAGATGATGGCAGCAATTTAGTGCTGCAACTTTAGCATCAACATGAACAGTGAGTTTTCCTACTCTGCAAATAGATGCCAGACAGCTACACGAGAGATAACTAATTTCAATGAATTCTAGCAGCATTAACATTTAAACTGCAGTGCAACTACTTCTTGAACACTACTCACAAGTTAGCTTCCCCTCTCTCCTTCGCAAGGGTAGAGAAGTGTTCGGTCATCAACTATAAGCCTCAAACAACATCCGGTGGACGAGCTCTTCAGAATAAGAGTACCGTCTAAAGCCACTGAACTATCCATGAATACAATAACTATAAATTAAGCAAGATGCAGCCAACTGAGCATATCCGTGTTTTAACCAGTAGCCTACATACAGATATTAATCTGAACATTAGAGCCAGAACAAGCAAAGCGACTCACAAAGTGACGCCATGCCCTCTCTCTCTAGCATGGCAGTAGCACTTACCAGCCATATCGCGCGCATCCGTTCCTCTGTGAACGATAGATCGGTGATGTCATCTTTTGAGAGAGAAGCAACAACTAGGTCTAGAAACCCAATCTTGAGATAAAGTGAACTACTTTGAACAAATACACGCTAAACTGGGGACCATAACAGAACCCCAAGCCCATCGTTGCTACGATAAGGAAACAGAAACTTAAGCAACACTGTTGGTGAACTACCGTTAACCCAGTGCCATAAAGAGAGTTCTGACACTAGCGTCGACTCCCATTGTAAGAATGGAATGCGGAAGTGCTCCGTCTATCTCAATGAGGCAGGCAGTCCCAATGTTTGGAACTATACCCAAGGAGCCCGTTTGCGGCGGGATCAAGCGTGTCGTTACTCTATTTCTACACTCTCTAGTTGACCATACTGAGATCGATCAATGACGAACGCTACTGCTTTTGAGCTGAGCGTTTAGAAGCGATTTTTAACTTAAGTAAAGAAAGTAATACCACGTTTAGAACCAGTAGCACACACCTGAGTAGCTATGATTAGCGCAGCATGGACAATGGCACACGCAAATAACCATCAACCAAGGAACAATATGAGACTATTCATGGTCAGCAGCATACGTAGCAAGCAAGGGCAGCAGATCCGGCAGGATCTCGGCAGCAGAGCAGCAGCAGCAGCGTCGCACGTCAGAGCAGCAGAAGAGCGCAACCAGACTGAACAGGTAGGCAGAGCATTACTTATAACTCACCGACCAGGAGAAAGGTGCATGTGACTTAGTCACCTGATCGGTTAGCCCAATCCCTTGAGTTGCCTGGCCTGAACTAGCTCCATAAACTGCGCCTCATTTATGGTTCCTCCTAGTTGTCCGTTTCTCTCCCATGATACCCAGCCTCCTGCTCCATAAACACGTCCGGGACTGTTTTATGGCGAGGAGGAGAGAGACTGAGACTATTTCACGGCTGTGCTTGGCAAGCTCTCCCCTGGTCCTGCCTGCATGCCAGACAGCCCTGATAAAACACATCCACGACTAGAGAAGCTCCCAGAAGGCCTGGACTTGTAGGGTTCAGGGTTGGCCTTTGTTTGTTATTTGGGAAAAGTTTTAAAACAAAATGGCAAAAACGTATAACTATAGATGGAAGAGTAGAAGAGTAAACTGCATGTGAGATTGATGAGCACACAAATAGGTTTGTAAAAACCTCTCTCGGGAAACGAGATGGAAATAACATAACATCACTTTAGGTTTCTGATCTTCTGACTTCCCTCTCCGGGTCATACAGAAGACTATAATAATGGGACCCAATGCCTCCCTGCTTGGCACTCAGCATCAAGGGTTGTATTGGGGGTAAGTCCTTGCGACATACTGGCATCATGTCCAGGGGGTGTACTTGTCCATCACGCTACAGAAACAGGAGATGGGCTTCTGACCTATGAGCCACATGGCTCGGCAAGGCTTACTTACATAAAAAAATGTCAGGCAATAACCTGATGCCTGTATCCTGGTTTGCTAGTCTTAGATTAATACCTCCCCCCAACATGACTTTGTTCTATCAGTTACTCACCTTTACTTAATGGAGAATGAATCCTTCACAGTGAATGATTCAAGTAACGGGTTTAGGATTAACAACCGTAAAACAATATCAAAGATCTGTTAATAAACTCATACACAGAATTTGGAGTACAATCCAAGTGTCTTGTAGCCAGTCTGTGTCTTCCCTTACTTCCAAAACATTGTATTTTCAACAGTTATTGTTATTAAACAGTATCATGGATGAACGAGGAATATGCCTGGACGCGCCACTAGTGCAACATGAGCTGAGTTCAAACACTTTTGAGTATAAAATAGGGCTTAAAATAGTGATATCTACTCATATCTACTCGTATGACGATATCGTATCTATGCAGTATATTGCCCAGTCCTAATAAACAGCTACAAAACAGTTATGACTTATCTTTTTAATTTACTATATCAGTACTTTGTGCACACTTATTTACCAATGCAGAGGCACATTTTATAAGTATAAGTATTATTTTACTACTTTCAACCTGGCATCCCTATTTTGGGGATAATAGGTCGTTATTGGCAACAAAATGTAATGTATCCCTCCCTCGCACACACTTCTTAAGCCTAATTTATGCTCTGTTGCATGTTCGTGTTGTGCGCAGAAAATAGCAGACCTACAAGCCACAACGCATGGTACAGTACAGTAGGAGTTTTGTGCACCTGTCTGCTTGGCAGTAAAAAAGTCCTGCAATGTTGGTATGACCAGCACAGTTGATTCAACCTAGCATCCACAGCTCCAGCCTTTTTTAATGGAGGATGTTAAAGGTTTCATGACGTTCAGTTTTACCACACATTAAAAGTCTTTGTCATGGTCCTTCAAACGTGTATAGAAAGTTTTAACAAAAAATTCCACTCCATTGATCCATGGCAGGTGTTTTTCTCTCACATTTCTAAAGCCTTTTCAACTGCAATGAAAAAATAAATCTTTGCCTGCGGGTGTCGCTGGTGAGGGATTTTGCCTGTCAATCATCGCCTCTGCTCCGCCCTCCCCCCCAAAGGAAAGGATAGGGGAGGGGAGGGGCGAGGAGGAGAGTGGGCGGGATTAATCGGCTGTGACCTCACTGCCGAAGGGCCAAGCTCAGATTACTTTTCAGCCTAATTATTCAGAAAACCCCAGAACACAGAAAACCCACTGAATGTTCAAAGTTCAGATTTTTTGGGTGTAATTGAGGTCATAAAACCCCCAAAAAAACATTTAAAAAATCACACCCAGTGTGAAGTGGGCGGTGTGGTCACAGTGGTCATCACAGTGATGGAAGTTCACTTAAAGAGAAGTAATATTGTGGACCAACCATTGTACACCCCTAACTTTAAAAAAAACATAAATGTGTTTTTTTAAAGTGCATAGTCCTATTTATAGGGCTATGCACATGTGTCATGTTTCACTAGCCAATCCCAGTCCTGAATAGACTGTGATTGGCCAATCACGGTGCAGGGTTAGGGGGGTACACTGGTGGCCAATCACAGCGCAGGGTTGGGGGGGTGCAATCGATGTCGATGTCCAAACCTCACATATAGGGGTGGTTTCACCGCCCAAAAAAAAAAAAAAGTGAAAATGAATGTCATAGAACCTTTAACTTCACCTGAGCATGAGACCATGAAGAGTGAAATCAACACCAGCCAAATGCCGGTAAATTGGTCTCCTAATCACTTTGCCAGGCAACCCGACCATCATTTGCAGGACCTAATGTATTCTAAAAGAACAGGCTGGCTGGCTAGAGAGTTCAGTACTTTGTGCACACTCACCAATGCAGAGGCAAATTCTATACCCTAAGAAAATTTATATTATTTTCGCAATTTTTTCCCGCTTTTTCATAGCTTTTAGCTATGAAAACAGGTATGCCTTGAGATTTTGACTAGCCCATTGATGTGCCTTGGGCACAAACGATTTAAAACCACTGCTCCAGATCCACACTTATCTCTCCCTTCTTATTCTCCTTTTCCTCCTATAATTTTTTCAGGAAGAAGTCGCAGAAATGGGACGAGATGAACATCCTGGCTACGTACCATCCGGCAGACAAAGACTATGGTCTGATGAAGATCGATGAGCCCAGTACTCCTTACAATAGGTGAGATTGGAGGGCCAGGTGTACAGTGAATTCACTTGCTGTATTAACGCAGTTCAGAATATGACTCCTCGCAACTTTCGTAACACATTTGAACCCATTAACACCTGAGGCCGATTCTACAAATGTCTTCTAAATCCTATCATCCTAATGTTTCTATATCAGTGGTTCTCAAACTTTTTCATGTCAAGGACCACCCAAAATTATATTTATTTTGCTGCTGACCCCATCTCAAAATATTTTGTTCCAGGGACTCTCAGAAGCTAAGATTTGAGTTACAAATGTTCGCTTTAAAAAAATATATATATTCAAAGATTTGCGCACATTTTCAAGATTTTTCAAAAATGGCAGATCTACAAGCTCATAGTGTGGCACTCGGTGCCGCACTATGAGCTCGTATATCTGCTATTTTTGAATAGTCAAAGTATAAAATAATTGTTCAAGTAGTTACACAGATGCGTTCCCGGTTTTAATGGGTTGAATGATAATATGGTCCGTTTCACTCCAGCATTCCCAGACCACAAACGCAGGCAGAACCACCACAGCCACAAGACTCATCAACACAATGAAACTCACATTTGTATTTTGCACAAAACTGATCCATATCTTGTGGTGCTGCTGGTTTGACCACATTTGGAATTTTGGAACTTAACCTCCATACATTTCATTCATGTCTAGTTTATAGGTACTGCTTATTGTAAAGTAAATTTGACTGTTTTCTTTGGTGATTTGTCAGACACGTAATAGATTTTCGTTCAAAATGGAGGTGTCGTTTTATGGAATAATTTATGTCAGCAAATTATCACACTGTGTGTGTGTGTGTGTGTGTGTGTGTGTGTGTGTGTGTGTGTGTGTGTGTGTGGAGAGGGGCATTTTAGCTGGGCTGTAATCCAATATTCCAGGGTGCTGCTGCAGAGAAGGTCACCCTGTTAACAAACCTACCTCCTGTCTGTCTCTCTCCTCTCCTTCCCCTCATGTCTTTCTGTTCATGTACACTTCCTTGTCCTTCTCTCAATATCTATCACTCGCTTGTCTGCATCCATCTTCTCCACCCTTCCTCTCTCCTCACATCTTAACCCCCCATCTTATCCCCTCTTATCTTCTCTCTCTCAGAATGGTGGGCGATGAAGAGGATGAAGGAGAACTCAGTGACTCAGATGGCCACACTTGTCCCACAGCAGATGACCTGGCATTAAAGTAAGAACTTTACTGAAGGAGAGAGAAGGAACTTGAGACTTATTAGTTCAGTAAAAAAATAAGTGGTCTGCATTTGCCTCCTGTTTGATTTCATACCATAGCTGCTGCTGCTCAAGGAAGGTCCTTCTGCGTCTTGTTGATGCACAAAAACCTTACAATTAACCATTTATCAGAGGCAAGGTCAGACTAGGCACCAGGAACCTTAGTCAGCCAACAACTTGGTAAGTGTTTGAGTAATAGGAGTGCTAAAACAAGTAGCCACTATGAAGTAACTAGAATTACAAGTAGAAACACATCAAGCATATCTAACATACTTGGCACCTGTCAACAAGGAAACCGTATCTATCAAAACAACAGAACTACAGAAGCATCTTATGTAAATAGTCTACAGGAAGTGCTTGAAAGATAACTAGAAAATGTGCTCATTCTCACAGACCTCCGCCAAGGTGCTTCTGCTGCAACTTTCTCTTGATTATGTGCATCTCTATGACAGACCATGCCCACTTTCACGCCTTCTTCTGGCCAATCGGCAGGAAAAGTTTATTATTTCTTGGCACAAGTCCAAATCTTGTCCCACGTTTTGTGCAAATGTGTTTATAGCTGCCAATAGACTGACAATACAGATGAGGTGAAAATCTTGAGAAAAATATTTTTAGATTTTTTTTCCAAAAACTGTTAGGATTTAGAAAACATTTTTAAGAATGGTCTCAGGTCTTAATTTAAGCACATAAAAAATACTATTTGTGTACACACTGGTTTGTTAATCTTGTTTTGTAAGTTTGTAATTATTGAGACTAATCTGATTCCATCTAAAAGCTTGGGTAGTAGAACTTTAAAACTTTCAGTGATGTTTTATCAGCTAAATGGTGTTATAAGGGAACCACACCCCAAACGCAAATGTGTTTACATTGTAACAAATAAGAGTTTATTTCCCTATAGCCTTTAAGAGATTTTCACAAGGTTTTCTTGAATAGAGAGGGTAATGTTTCAATGGTCCGAAGTGTTGAAGGTCAGCTGCTGTTTTCGCTCCATTATTCCTCAGCACTATAGGCTCTGTGCATAACTGTATCAAAACTGTATTTGTGGGGTATCCAGTTGGTGGCATACCCGTTTCCCATCGCTTTGTTTTATTGGCTCGGTAGCAGATTTTGGCACCACTGTACATGAAAAAGGGAGAGTCTTCACTTACAGCAATTTTTTTTTAAAGCAAATACAACGTTTCGGTCACACTGACCTTCATCAGGTATCCCTGATGATAACTGATAAAGAAAACATTGCATTTTCATTAAGTGAAGACTGTATTTGAGATCTCCCTTTTTTCCTGGCTCATGCATTGACTGCCTGCTCCTACGCACCTGTCCCTTGAAGTAGTGTGCAAAAGGACCTGTTTCACCACTGTACAGATACGGGTATGCCACATGGGACTACAGTGATGCTTAGAGCCTATTAAGGCTCAAATAAATATCCCTCGGGCCTCATTCCTTCCACTTAGTAAAACCTAGGGATGTGCCTGACTCAGTATTTTTGCTGGTCGATCTGTTCTGTACAGACAAGTCGATCGACTTTTGCAATAACTACTACCGCCATCATGTTCAGAATTTGCAAAGCCCTAATGTTTAAAAGTCCTAATGTTGAAAAAATAAAATTAAGGCTTTGACAATTTCTAGTCATGTCTGTGCATAAAGTTATCAATGTATTATTTACTGTGTAGATGAATGTCAGTAAGAGTGGACAGGTGCACTTTAATCCTATATGCAAAAATCCTGCATCCTCCAGGACTTCACAGGGCTGCATACAGTATGTTTTGTTATAACACCCCAATGCTTTAGTTAGGCCAGAGGTTTTCAACAGGTGGTCCGTGGAGGTATTGCATGTGGTCCCTGACCATGCATTTAGTATAATGTAGGAAAGATTTTATTTTTCATTTTCTTCCACGGAACAGTGCACTAAATGACCTGGTGACCTATGATAACGTGTCATTGTTATCTGTTATTGGGAAGTCGGAGGTCAAGAAATTCAACAGAAAAGGGAGTTATAATCTCAAGGGGAAGTGTACTGGATTGCCTGATTGAGTCATCAATATTAGGAAATGTGCCCATACGTAATCGCATGTGTCTGCTCACTCTGCATGTGGCTGCAGCCTCTGCCAGCATTTTTTACGATTTTCTTACCTTTTCAAGTAGTCACAGAATATTTATCTCCAGTATGATCGATCCCCTGATGGTTGCTAATCACGGAGGGTTTCACTGTGCTTCCACGAAGAAAAGAAAAAGCGAACTCCTGTTCGCTTGTTATACATACTGTACGCCGTTGAAAATGTCTCATCTCAGCAACACAGGAGCCGAGATACCGAATATTTCCCAAATACTTAACGAAGAAGTGAATAGAGCAGTAAATCTTTGGATCACGTTATCTCCTGATTCCGACGTAAAAAAAAAAGAAAAAAATATATATATACATATATAAACGTCCATTTCTGGAGATATGCTTAGACTTTTTACAGGGGCCAGTTGCGAATTGCAGCCACCTGTAAGTGCTCTTATAGATAGGTTTTGAAGGAGAGTAAATATGACTGTTTTTATGACCGTTGGTAGGGCATTCCACATTTTGGTGGCATAGCAGTAAAACAAATTTCACCCCTTGTGTGAGCTGAATCTGTGTTGAATGTGATTTGTGGAGCTCCCTCTGGTGTTGTGATTGTGAACGTCTTTAAAACGTTTTTGATTGAAGTAGTTTGACAGGTACATGGGTGTCTTTGAGGTGTAGTGTATCTTGAAAACCAGGCCCATTGCAAGTTGTTGTACTCTGTCCTCTACCCTGAACTATCCCACCCAAGCATAATGAGCAGGGGTTAAATGAGTTGTAGGAGTGAGGCCAAGCAGTAGCCTGACTGGTGGACATGGGATGCATAGCAAGTGTTCCCAAAGGACTAACCTTAATCCAACACAACAGTGGTCCCCAGGTTCATTCTTAGTCAGGGTGGTGGTCCCTCGTTCACAGTTGAAAACCCCTGAGTTAGGCAGGTTGTCCTGTCTGAACTCTGAATCTGCATGTAGATGCTGTTTAAATGCTGCAGGGACAAGGACATGCTCTTTCCTGTCAGTCGACACACAGGGTGATGTCTTCATAAATGGGTCATCATCATCATATTGGAAGTATTGACCCTACGTGTTACACAGTACATGTTGCACAGTGCTTGCACACAGTCAGCAGGTGGTTTTATCCACCACTTTTTGTCATTGTCTTAAGTAACACTAAATCCGTAAAGCCTGATTCATATAGGACTGTGTTGCTCACAACACCAGTCATCGTGTGATTTAACATCATGGACGTAGACGTGTGGTGGACAAAGTCGTAACGCTGCATATTTTGCACAGCACTGTTTTTTACATCTAGTTTATTGATTGTCCCACACGTTACACTTCACACATGTGAAGGTGGCAGCGCGTAACTCGAGGAAATAACTCGTGCAACGCACCCACAACAATACGTGTACTCTCATACACCTTTCCCTCTCCCATTTGGAAAACAGTAGCTGGTATAGTTGTCTTTTGTTTCGTTTTTTGTTTTGAACATTTTTAATTGTCTGTTTTGGAAAGCGGTAAGGTTTTTGAATAGGCCATCAAAAAGTAAAAGTAAATTAAATGTTTTATGGTATTAATAATGGAGCATGAGTCAAAAGTCAACCAATTGTCACATCCCCAGTAAAACCTGAATGTAGTTGTTCAGTTCTACAGCAGTATTCTTTCTTTATTCTTCTTCGTCCTTTACAGCAGCTAGTCTGTACTGTTCTCTGTAATGTGCTCTAACAAAATATACATTTCTCTGCGGATTTCTTGGGGAGGGTGTGCACCGTGGAGAATTAGATTTCGAACCCCAGTCTCCACGGTGGTGGGCACTGGGCAGGAACTGAACTCCTGTACCACCCGGATTCCGGAACATGTATTAATTGTTTTAAGATGGAACTCAAATTCCCATTTGGGAAATCTCACTTATCTACAGCTACAGTAGCTAGCTACTGTAGCATTCAACCATAACCTGATATAGCGTCAGACAGTTACCCCATTCAATCTGGGAACGCATCTGTGTCAGTTTAGATTTTAGCTATAACCATTATTTTGTACTTTGGCTATTAAAAAATAGCAGATATACAAGTTTTTGCAAATCTATGAATATATATATTTTTAAGCGAAAATGTTTAACTTACATTTTTGCTTCTGGGGGGATCCCTGGAACAAAATATTTTGAGATTAGGGTCTGCGACCAAATACATATAATTTTGGGGGTCCTTGACATGAAAAAATTTGAGCACCACTGATATTATAGCAACATACGTTTTTCAGAAACCTGTTAGGATTTAGAAGACATTTGTAGATGTTGCTGAACTGGTCTTCCATCCTCCAAAGCAGCCCAGGCAGAACGTTGCACTGTAAGGCCCATGGAGGGAGCAGCAACCCAATCTGCTGTGCTGTGTTTGAATAGGTGCTCCAAGCCAGGTTTCCTCCAAAAAGGATCTTTAGACTGAAGTTTGTCTTTGTTCCATTTTCACTGAATTGAGTAAAGATGTAAGTGGTTTACAAGGGCTTTAGTTATCTTAAAAAAATAAAATACCCAACACCATGGTTTGTTCCATTGTAATTGTATATTCCGTGCTGTAGTGCACACCACTCTATACATTCCATAGGCTATGCATGCATGCACAAATACAGACTGAATCAACTAACCGATTTATCTCTCACGCGCACACACAATTTATCCTCACAAACATTCTTGCCCTAATCTCCTTGTAAAGGTTATGCAGCAGAGCGTACAGTATATATTGGCACAAATTACACTCCCGCCTGCCCAGCTGACAGATCGATAAACAGGGCTGTGATGCAACCCATCAGCCCTACACTTCCACAGGGAACACAGTACATGTTACTGTCTGGGAACAGCTCTGGGCCATATGTATCAAGGGTGTGTATGTATGCATACATTTGATGAGAAAAATTCTGAGTCCAATAACATTTCACAGCAACATTGTTTTTGTTTTAGATTGGTATATTCTGTTCAAGATCAGTTTTGCTACTTAATTATTTATGTGAAATAAAAAAATCTCGCATTCACCTTTTCCCCCACCGATGCAAATCTTTATGAATGTGCAGAATAGATCGATAGAACAAGAAATATTAATTCTGGGCATGACTGTCTCCCTGGACGATGTTGACAATGCCACTGCAGGATACCAGCTATGCACTGGTCCAGTAGAGAGAGTCTGGATGGAATGCCAGACAGCTCATAATTCATACACGCATTCTTATTAGGATATATAGATTTACAGCACATATTTCTCCCGTTCCTTTTTTATTTTTGTTTGATTTGCCACTACCAGGCTGCCTGCCATACTATTGTATTCCGTTTGGTAGGTTGGTAGGTTCAATTTCACAATCTGCATTTGCATTTTACAAACATTAACGTGAACTTAATCTTGGAAATGTATTGGGTATTAACGGGTTAATTGAGGGATTCTGTTGTAAAAATTAGTGGGTGATTATTATTATTATTATTTTTTCACCTGATGGAAAAACATCCATATGTAGAAAGGCAGGCACAATGTGTATGCATCCATTTAGTGTGGATGCTGCACAAACCTTCATACAGTATGTACCGTATGGCCCCTGGAGCCTACTGACCAACTGCTGACTCAACCTCACACTGTCATACGGAGGGAGAGGGTGTTCTGTTCTATAGAACAATGTAGAATGGAGTACTTTGTCTTGAAAAACCAAGTCCTTGGCACACCTGTGTATTAAGGAAAATGGCATCAGGTGGTCTGCAAAGCTTATGATAAACAATATAAGCTTACCCGGGCATTTTGTGAACAAATTTGCACAAATCAGAATGCAGTGTCGAGTCACAAAGCCGCACGATACAAACCTTAATACTGGTCCTAATGTAGTGATGGTCTACGTCTCAAATTGTCCAAATGTAAATATTGATCTTTATAAATCTATCCAATATAGAGATCTCTGTTTCTGACAGACATATATGATCGCATAGATATATGCTGTGTACAATTCGTACAGACAGACAGACCGACAGACACAGATCCTGTTCTAGACGACCTTCGGGCACGGTGTAAAACCTCACATTCTTGGCTGAAAATGATTTATTTGGACATGCAGTACAACCTTTCAGTGTGGTGGCCTTCAGGTAAGACTTGAACAGAAATCCAGAGAACACTGCTGGCTGCTGGCCACTGCAAACAGGGAAATAAAAAAATATGACCATGGAAAAGCATGCATTTGGCATTCGACCCAGCGGTTTGCGAGTTTTCCTCCAGACAATCACGCACACAGACAGACCCTCTTATAGACGGCTAGACTCCTGCACAGCCACGCCGGGATAATCTTTCAATACATATTTACTTACCAAAGTGGCTGTTACTGTATAACAGCCTGGTGTCCACCAAGAAAATGTCTTAAAGCCAGCTCACCCAAAGCCTTTAGACCTACTGTAGCAGTGTTTTTCTCATACGTATTAACAAGAAAGCTGTCTGCTAGCTGTCTGCTAACCACTGGCAATGGTTTACTATGTTTACATGAGATGAAGTGGAAGTTGAGGGCAATGCTATGTCTGTGCATGTGTTGTGTACACATGGCTTTGTGTAAGTATGGATTTGCTTGTGTGTGCATATGCATGTACACTTGTGTGTGTGTGTGTGTGTGTGTGTGTGTGTGAGAGAGAGGGAGAGAGAGAGGGATGTAGAGTCTGTCTCGCTCAACTCCCTCCTCCTTTGTGCCCACCCGCACTCACACACCCAGCAGAACCACAGTGGATGTCTTTCTCAGGGACACTTGGACACGTGAACGGGCGGCCTGAGGGGCGAACTGGCAATTCCCATAAGGCCTCTCTACCCACTGTGCTACTGTCCTCATTTCTATCTCTTTTTTCGTCGTCCATAATTCACTCAATTATGTTTCCTCTCTCATCCTTTCTGGATCGCTCTCAGCCCTGGTTATCTCTTTATCATTCTTTATATAAACTATTGACACTGCTTTACTATAAAAATGCACCATTTACCACATGTGCTTGGTTCTTGTGGCACCCAATAATACAATAACTTTTCAATAACTCTTAAAATTAAAACATTAATAATGTAATAACGTGTCCAATAATGTCATGACTGATACTGTAATAACGATTTGATTACCGGTACTAATAATGTATTAACGTCATTGTGCTGTGCAGTGTTGTGCAAGGCAGGAAGGTTAACCCATTCAGTCCGGGAACGCATCTGTCATTTTAGATTTCTTTGGCTATTCAAAAATAGCAGATATACTATGAGCGTATAGATCTGCTATTTTTAAACATTTGTAACTTTGCTTCTGGGGGAACCTGGAGCAAAATATTTTACAAATGTTCGCTTTAAAAAATACATATTCTAAGATTTGCACAAATTTTCACAATTTTTCAAAAAGAAATATTTCTTTTGGCTATTCAAAAATAGCAGATCTACAAGCTCATAGTGCCGCGCTATGAGCTTGTATATCTGTTATTTTTGAATAGCCAAAATGTGTTCAGATGTGTTCCCGTATTGAATGGGTAAAAACACAGTGCAGGTGTGTTTCCTGTGTTTGATTCTCTCCCTCTCTCCCGGCTCCTTCCTATAGGCTGGCAGCAGCCGAGGGGGCGGAGCATCGCTTCATGGGGGACAAGGAAGAGGAGGAGGAGAGCAGTGAAGAAGAGGATGAAGTATCCCCTGAAGAGCAAGGTATACATACACGCACACACACGTACGCACACACAGATAAACGCTTAAATCTCCACACTTGCAAAAAGCAACCACAGCAAAGTTATAGAGCAGGAACCACATGTCACTGTGTTGGTACAGAGATATGTCTTTCTTCTCTCTTCCTCTCTCCCTCAGCAATCTCTCATTGCACCCTTTCCTTGACCTAAGAACGCCACATACACAGAGAGAGCGAGCTAGGGAGCGTTCCAGTTCAATGAGCTCTATTTTGGCTCTATACCCTGCGTGTTCCCACCCTGTCCTGTATTTATATCTCTAAATCGGATCCAATTCTGAGTACGTCAGTCTGGAATACATACCGTATTGTGATTTCTTATTTTTCAACTGGCTGATATCTGTATATGATTATCAGCCCATCATAATAGTTTTGTCAAGGTCGTTAATGGACCAGTTTCAAATGGACCAATCTGAATACTAAAAGGCTGATATCTCTTTGTAGATTGGGCAGTCTGTTAAAGTAGGTTTGTGCATTTGTGTCCATTAGTTGGCCTACAGGTTTGTCTTTGTTGAAACTATAATTTGCATTACAAGATATATGGGTTTTTATCAGATAAGCTGTGTGGGAGACTTGTGTGAACTTTTTTTGCAGAGAGGTGCGTCACTTATAATAATAATTTTCCCAGGTTGGAATCTTACACAGGTCTTTAACCCATTAAGACCCGAGTCCGATTCTAAAAATGTCTTCTAGATCCTAACAGTTTTCTGAAAAATTTATGTTGCTCTATTAGTGGTGCTCAAATGTTTTCATGTCAAGGACCCCCAAAATTATATGTATTTGGCTGCGGACCCCCAACTAAAAAAGGTTGTTCTAGGGACCCCCAGAAGCAAAGATTTGAGTTAAAAATATATAAAATATATATTCAAAGATTTGCACACATTTTCACGGTTTTTCTATAATAGCAGACCTACAAGCTCATAAAGCGGAACGAAGTGACTTGTATATCTGCTATTTTTTAACTCTTTGACTGCCCCGGACGGGAATTCCCGTCCGATGGCTCTATGGCTATCATGGCCAATGACGGAATGACGAAAATATTTTTTTTGGGGTTTATCTCAAAGGAACTAGGAGATAACGCTATCCAAAAAAATTCTGCTCCATTCACTTCAATGTTGAAAAACAAACAGAGGAAAAATGCACCTTTTTCCTGGCACTGGGACGACACAGTCTGAAATAAGTCTGGCAGTGAAAGAGTTAATAGCCAAAGTATAAAATAATGGTTAAAGTGGTTAAAATGACACGGATGCTTTTCCGGATTGAATGAGTTAAAGTAAAGAAACGCATGGATCATATAGGCTTATATAATTACGGATAACATCCACATACATACTCTAACATACAGACTGTTGAGTAGTGAAATCTGTACATGGAAACACATCCTGAAATAACAAAATAAAACAGAAAATAGTTTGCAGTTTGGAATGACAGATCTCTGTTCGGTATAACAGATGACTGTTTGGTATAACAGATCACTGTTGGTCGGTATAGTAGATCACTGTTTGGTATAACGGATCACTGTTGTTCGGTATAGCAGATCACTGTTCGGTATAGCAGATCATTGTTCGGTATGGCAGATCACTGTTCGGTATGGCAGATCACTGTTTGGTATAACGGATCACGGTTTGGTATACCAGATTGCAGTTTGGTGTTGCAGATCACTGTTAGGTTTAACAGATTGCTGGCAGATACCCCTCTGTCTTGCATCGGTCTTACATCACCTTGGGTTTCGTTTTTTTTTGTACGAACAGCAGATAGTGGTCGTATTATTGGGTAGCTCAGCAAACCTTCTCCGGATAAATAAAATGTTTAAACTCGAAAGGGAGTGCAAATGTCTGCCAAGAGGCATGCCCTGATAATAATAGTGATGTAGTGATGCAGTAAAATGACTCCCCATAGGGCCATGAAACGGTAGTGCAGCGTGTGCTTACCAGTTGCACAGTGTCCCTCCCTGATGTCTTCCACCCTATTTCTATGACAAGGCAGCACTGTATTAAGCTGTGTTAATGTTGGTGCATGCGTTGGCGAATGTCTGCACTCTAACCTGTGTCACAGCGGCTAAAGACTTAGCCAAATACAGATTGGACTGAGTTAAATGTAAGTAAGCCTTGCAGAGCCATGTGTCCCGGGCCATAGGGCAGGAGTCTGTCTCCTGTTACTGTAGTGTGAGGCAGCTTGATGTACAAGTACATCCCCTGAACATGACGCTAGTATGTGGCAGGGACTTACCCCCAATCCAACCCTTGATGCTGAGTGCCAAGCAGGGAGGCATTGGGTCACATTTTTAGTCTTTGGTATGGCTACGCCGGGGATCTGGCCCGGCTGGGGATCGAACCACCTCCCAATCTCAGAGCGGGCACTCTAACCACAAGGCCACTGAGCTGCTGAGTTAAATGTGCACGTCCATTATTAAAACTCGTGATTTGTGGGTTTTGGGGTATGGTGGCTTGTTGATGAATGTATATTTTGGTGTGTATCTTATGTGGAATTGTGCCGGCGTGTTTGCATGTCTGCAATTGACTAGAACTGGTACTGTACATCCCTTAAGTTGGAGAGACAGGAGTGTTGTAATTAGTTAGTAGTATACTTGCCGTACGCCGGACGGACAGGTGTCCAATTGGCTACTATACTGTTCCATAGCCTCGCTGCAGGACGTGTATGCCAGAGCCTGGAGGGAAGATTGCCCTGATTTTAAGTAATTCACAAAATATGACAGATGTCATTGACTGATTTGAAAATATATTCTGGAATCGAGGTCCTTGGAGAGATCAAGATACAAGATCAGCTGTGGGCAGGCAGGCAGGCAGACAGACAGACAGACAGACAGAGTCAGGGGCATAAATCTCCTTGTGGAGATTAGATCTAACCAACTGAGCAGTGTTTAATAATGGAGCTGTTGAGAATCCCTCCTCAACTTGATTTCTGACTCGAGCTTTTTATCACCACATCCCCCACTGCAGCCTCAATGTATTTATTGCTCAGTCTGGGTGGGGTCACACAGGCACTGTTAATCATTCTTTTAATTATGTATTTGTATATATGCAGCGTGTGTATGTGTTTGTACTGTACAGTAAATTGATCAGTGTTCATTTGATTCGGAAGCCCCCTGCACAATGCACACAGAGTCCGTTTTGTTCGTAAATAATATTCGTCTTTATGACCTCTTGCACACCTACGCCAAAATGTGGCTGTCATTTTGCGTGTATTTTTTTTTCAATCAAACCCAGTTTAAAAAGTTTTTCTGATGTGTTAGAAACTGACTAATAAAAAAAGGATTTAGACCATAGGGCCTTAAAGCCTCTAGTTTGAGGCTGTTGATGGGTTTGACACTAAAGGACTAAAAGATGGGCCTTTTTTTCCGCACTGAGGAATTTATTGTGCCCAATGTAAGATAAACTCATACATCACATTTTATGTCCAGCCAAGAAGCAGCAGTTCCAGATGATGAGGAGGATGCACTACAACGAGGGCATGAACATCAAACTGGCCCGGCAGCTCATCGCCAGCGAACTGGAGGAAGAGGAGGATGAAGATGAGGAGATGAGGGACGACACCGAGGACACAAGGGAGGAGACGAGGGAGGAGGGAGAGGAGACGGAGGACATCAGCGTGGACCCCCCGCAGGACGGTAAGAAGGGAGACACACTGGGTTCCAATAGAGTGCCGAAGTCCTGACGTCACTCCCTCATCCCCTGGGTCACGGAAGTCATTTCTCTATGGAGAATAACATTAGTCATCTTAGAATTGTCTCATATAAGAATTGTGGTCCAAAAATAAACAAACTGTCCCGGCGAGGGACGGGGAGGTGGCTCCGTATCGTTTCCAATAGTCAGTCAGCATATTTGATACGCGTATTTGATAGTCTGTTTCTGCCGAGTCAAACCGCCGGGCTCATTTGTTTATTTTTGGAACACAGTTCTTATATGCTGCGATATTAAACATGTCTATGGGAATTTAGAATGGGGGGATGAAACGTGACCCAGGTATGATGCGTAAATTACGTCAGACTTCGGTGCTCTATTACGCCTGATTTGCACGCCAGTGTCTCAGTATAAATCAAGCTTTTGGGGGTGTAATTGGTCACAAAATTCACTGTTCGGTTTGATACAACTGTACTACTGTATGTTTTCAATACAGCAAAAAAGTAGAAATGCCAGAAATGTCCAAGATTTATTTTATTAATAATTTATTAAAAATTATATCATCATAAAGTGATATATTTTTGTAATAGCCTGTCTGTCTGTCTGTCTGTCTCTCTCCCTCTAGCTGACTCTCTGGACTCCTAGATGGGTGTAATCTTTCTGGTGATGCACCATCCTAACGGACAACTACTGTTGTGTTGCTGCTGTGCTCTGTGTTCCAGTGTTGGGTCTTGCAGCCGTCACAGCTTCCCCACCTCTGTACCACACACACACACACACACACACACACACACACACACACACACACACACACACACACACACACACACACACACACACACACACACACACACACACACACGATACCCTTGCCTCGTCACCTGTCTCTCTGTGTCTGCTAGTCAACAAAACAAACGCAAAAAAACAACAAAGAACTTTGCTTTTTAGCCACATTTTTACTCCGGAAACAGTACATCACAAAAGTGAAGCAAGGATTTACATAAACCCTGCTGATTTCCTCCTCTGTTGCCAAGAAACCCCTCCTCCCCTCATCCCCCTGCTCCTCTTCCTTATTTGGACGTCATCACTTCAAGGAATGTCTGCCTGCCTCTAACCCTTAAAGGGGGCCGAGAACTTTTTACAAGACTGTTGGATAACAGACCGATTAGCCAGGCCTTCCTCCTCTTCCCCCTTTTCTTTCTTTTTCTTCTTTGCCGTTGTTGTCTTCTTTTCTTCTTCTTCTTTTGTCATTACCTCGATCCCTGATCCTCAGTCTGTATGGAGGACACAGAACCTCTGGTGGAAGATAGGCATCCATGAACATGACCATGAATGGTGGTGATGGGTGGTTTGTAGTGGGTGACGTTCTGAGGTTTTGTGTTCCGCTTAGAGACCTGCCTGTCATCCTCTCACACACACACACACACACACACACACACACACACACACACACACACACACACACACACACACACACACACACACACACACTCATCATTGTCATTTGCTTCATAAGTACATGGATTGCAAAGCTTGATGAGAGACTTTTTTTTTTCTTGTTCTGATTACTCTACTGTGGCCACACAGATTACCTGGTAATGATATGCCACAAGAATACAATGTATTGTTTGACCTGCAGTAATGTATTTGCCGTTCAATTATTATTTCTTCCCATGCTAGCCTCAACGATCTTGAATTTGATTTAAAATTATTACAAAAATATAAGCATTTGATGTGCACTTGACAACCAATACAATATTTACTGATATATTTAATATTTGCCGTTCTACTGCACCGTAATACTTTTTTAAGTAACTATTAACAGCATTGCTTTTTGGCTAAGATCAAGAGAAGAAGCAGTACAGAAGTGTAATATTGTAATGGCTCTGTGTGGATCTCTGCATCTAGACTAGCACACACTGAGACATGAGACCTATGGAGCTCTTGTTGTTTGCTTGGCTAAAATAACTATAACCCTGTCGTTCTATTACTGGCACTGACCACATTTATGCTCACCAACATGACAGGAACAGTACTGTAAAGTAACCAACTGAAGGGATGGTGTGTGCTACTGATAACTAGTGATAACTAGCCTAGATGGCACCCATCTTCAAACAACTTCTCTCACTCGGCCGGCACTGCTGTGTAGATCTGTAATAAACAGATTTGTTCACTCTGCACTTTGCATAGACAGTGAACTTATTGATTGAGCGTGTGGTCCATCAGATAGTTATAAGAACAGTTTTTTATGACAATTTTTTCTGATGCAAAACTTTGTTTGTGAAGAGTGTGCAGGAGACTTAACTGTTGGACTTGAACCCCCTCTCTCTCACACACACACTTCCAAGTACGTACTAACATCACTAGTTAACCTGTCATGTTTGGACGTTCTTGTAACTGTTACAAGAACCTCCAAACATGACCGGTTACCTGCCGAAGTAACTGGTAGAGTAGAAAGCCTTACCAATCACAGCCAAAATGTGTCTGGTGTTCATTTACTGAACTGATCGTATTGGTTCGGTCTTGTCCGGTCTGCTCTGGTGTCTCTGGGACGAAGGAGGTGGGAATTGTTGTCAGAAAAAGCCATTGTCAATGCTACTGAATCCAGTCTCCGCTGTGGGCTTATGTGGAGATTATAAGTGACAGGGCTGCATGAAAAGTGAGATCTTGACTGATGGAATTTACCACTATGGCCAATAATGGTGTTGCAAGCATTTATCTTATGTACAGGGTTCCTACAGTATGCAAGTCTGTCTGCAAGGGAAGTGTGAAATTATAAAACATCAGCTTATGGTTATTGGTCAAGTCCTCAATGCACACATGACCACATATACGCAAACGCACTGTTAATACTTCACATATATTGTGATATTGCTTTGAATAATAATCTTCTTTCTAATATTGGTAATAATCGTAGTTGGAAGTAAATATTTTCCAGCCTACCAGTATATCAGCACCATACGTCAAATTGACAAGACTGAATTCTTATCCTTCAAGAAATGAAGGCCTGGAAAGGTTGTGTAGGAACTAGGGGTGTGACAATACACAAATGTTAAGATACACGATATTGGGCTCACTGTAACGAAATTGCCACCCGCCCCCCCCCCCCCCCCCCACAGTTATTAACATTGGCCATCTTCAGTTAATAATACATTTAATAAAAGCAATTTGTGAAGCACTTTTACAAAACAAAGTTACAAAGTATTGGCATCAAAATATACTTAAATGTACAGTACTTGAGTAAATGTACTTAGTTACTTTACACCACTGTCAGTACTGCATTTCAACCACTGTCAGTACTGCATTTCACATACTGTATAAATCCCAGTATCCCACTAATCTCAGTCATGTGTCATGCTGTTGTCATCTCAGATTTTCCAACCATAAGTGTAATTATTTCCATAACACAACTCGAAAAATCTATGATGCTCGTCGCTTGTAAATCCTTTGATACGATCTCAAGTTACACATAGGTTGTAAGCCTATTTGATTGTGCAGAAATGCAAAGTATTATTTCCTTCTGCGTCCACGTTAGTCAGCTGTGACTAGTCAGTTTTATTTCTCACCACAAGCCCTGGCATAGGGTTTAAAGACAGCCAATGATAGCTAAACAATCATTACTGCATTTATGGCAAGCTTGCATTTCGTACTGTATGCACTCATAACTTTGACCAGCAAAAATGTAAATTGAAAAACAAATATGAATTATTAATGAAAATAATTATGAGTATTAATTCTCACGTTTTAATATTGCAATATTTCGTGGCACAATATACACTATTGTCACACCCCTAGTAGGAACCCTGGAAATATTTGACTTATTACTTACTGTCTTTTGTTGTGATTTGCTGCTGGGGTTTGAGTCCTGTATCACAGGAAATCTGCACTTTTTTTCTGTTTTATTGTTTAATTTTTTTTATTAAAAGAGTGAGGTCTTAACAATTTATTTGTCTTTACTATGTGGTCAACACATTGCCAAATAGTTTTCTGTATATTTAAAGGTAGGGTAAGTGATTTTCTTTGGTTAAAATAAGTGTTAAATAGCTCTATATTCTGATAGTACTCATTGCTATAGAGTGTTTGTTCGGTAAAAGGAGTCTCCTTGTCTCTCCAGCTCTTTATAAAACAGAAAATGCATTTTCGTTTCAGTTTCAGTTTCATTTCCAATTTTATCCAATCAGGATAGAGAACTCAATCAGGATATAGATTAAACAAGTGAAATTGGAAGTGATGACACTAAGAAATGAGCAGAAAAATTGGAACTGGAACTCTATAAAAATTAAGCTTAAAAATGGGTACTTTCTCCTGATTGGCTGAGATTTTGACACCTACCAGAAAATGGATTTTCTGTTTATCAAAGAGCTGGAGAGACGGGGAGACTCCTGTTACTGAACAAACACTCTATAGTAATGATTACTATCAGAATATAGTGCTTTAACCTTTTAACAAAATACTTTTTGTTTTAACCCAAAAATATCACTTACCCTACCTTTAACAATGAAATATACATACAGTACAACATACACATGCATTTGGACTTATGATTCATCCTTTTGTTCTCTGAGGACCTGACAAACATCCATGATGGATTCTATGGTGGACAGTAACCAAGTACATTTACTTGAGTGCATTTGTTGAGTATCTCTACTATTACTACTACTATTTTAAAGTACTCCAGTACTTTAACTCAAGTACAAATCTGACTGCGCAACTTTCCCTTGTAGTTGAGTAATATTTATACTTGGACTCAAGTACTGGGCTTGAGTACTTTGTCCACCGCCGTTGCCTGACAAACGTCCATGTTGGATTGAAATGTCCCATCTCAGATATTGGTGGTGTAGCGAGTCCAGTGTATAGGTTACAATTTTTTATTTCTCTCACACATAATATTATTTTGGAGATTTCTTTGCACACACATCCATCAATAAATCAGTGAAATGATATACAAATGTGTTAGCTACATGGTTTAAATGCATCTTAAGTTGTAAAATACGCTCTTATGTTTTCTGGGAAGTGACATGGTTTGCTGAGACAGAATGCAGATGTGTTACTGTGCACAGGTCAGCACACTGGCCATGGCCATCACTGGCTGTCCAATCACAACCAACAGCTCATTGGATTTAACCTCCGCCCCCCCCCCCCCCCCCCCCCCTTGGATGTACAGTAATTGAAAATTCTGTACTTATTGCTCTCCCTTCAGTTCCAGCCTGGTCTTGGTTGTGTATTTTCTAGTGTGTGAACAACAGTAAGGGACAACTACTGCAAAACACTTGCATAGTCAAATATGAGTCCTAGTTGCTTTGTCTTCTGTTTTTTTATGACCAAAAAAAATGACATTGCAAATTGACTGACACTGACTCCAGAGTTATTACCTGGACAATGTGCCTCCTCTGTATTTATGTACGTGTACGTAAAATGAATACACAGCAAAGTCCTGAAAGTCTCAAAGTCTAAGTTAATCTCTGAAAGTGTAACGATAGACTGACTTTAAGAGTTGAATTAACACTCAGGATTTTGTTGTGTAGGCTATGTTCCTTTTCGCCCATGTGCAGCCTCACGGTTTCACCGCCTCGCTTTTGGTTTGAGATATTTTGATATTTCTACCAGTGAGTTTGTTTAGTTTTTTTTAAGGATGATGGAAGTAATGATCATTTGACCCCGCAACCCTGCCACTTATTTTGGTCTCCAAATAATGGGATTTGATTCATGTGTGTTTTTTGTATTTTAAATTTGCATGTTCTTTATCATAAGGATGTGTGTAACATTTCTGTCTCCCATTAAAACAATGAACATCTGTTATTTTCATCTGTGGACACATGGTTTTGTGGGTTTTACTTGTGACATTGATTAAAATATTTTAGGTTTGGAAGTCCTGGTGGTTTAACCAATTAATACTGTATGGACTCCACAGCATCATATAGGCACATTATATGATGCCAGACATTCCCTATTTCTGCACCCACATGTTCTCTGTCTACTGTGTAATAAAATAGTCAGATAGGCTAATACATTTTTAATAAAACAAACATGTTTGTAGCACCATGGCATCAAAGGTTCAATCCAGTCCCGGACGGCTGGCGTAGCGGTCCGGGCACCTAGTTGCGGGTTAGAATCCCGATCCCAACGACCTTTGCTGCATGTCACTCCCATCTCTCTCTGTTTCCTGTCAGTCTACTGTGTGTATATATATATATGGAAAAAGCAAAAATATATATTTAAAAAGAAAGGTCCAATCCAATTCATGTTCTCCAAATTCCCCACTCATGGGAGATAATATAAAGTGTGAGCTGACTATTTGAGAAGACAGTGGCTCCTTTTGGCCACCAGATGGCAGCAGTTTACAACAAATCTAATCCTGTTCTGCATTTCACATTGACGATAACATGTTTTGGTTGATTGAATACTTTAACAGTTTGCAAAAAAAGGCACGGTGGCACAGATTTATACAAAAGAGTTATAGTTACAAATTTCAGCCACCTGTAGGTGCTTATTGAGCAGTGGTAGAAAAAGTACTCGCATTTTTTCTTAAGTAAAAGTATAAATACAGCCGAAATACTGGAATTCTAAATGTACTTAAAAATACAAGCATTGGTATCAAAATGTACTTAAAGTAGAAAGTACTCTCATTATGCAGTTCAAGGTCCCATTTAATACATTTTCAAATGTATAAAATGTATTAAAATATTTTGGAAATAGCAGATCTACATGTACATGCTCACATTGCATCACATTGTGATGACACATTGTGAGCTTGCAGATCGGCTATTTTCAAATGGCGGAAATGTGTATATATAGGGCTGAAGTAGTGGAGTAAAAGTATAATATTTGCCTCTGAAATGTAGTGGAAGTAAAAGTAGACTATAGAAAAAACTATAGTAAAAATACCTCATTGTTCTTCAGTAAATTAAATGTACCTAGTTGCTTTACACCACTGCGTGTAGGCTAACGTCACTAATTAATGAGTGCTAATTGTGCACTGTCACTGTCTGTTTCGATTAGCTCTGGTTGAACACATTACTATCTCATTGACTTGCCGTGTGTGTCACTCACTACTGATGGGATTCATGATCCCAGGAATGTGGATGCATGACCTTTTTTCTGACATTCCATAATGTTTTCTCACAAATTTGAAACGTTCGACTAATTGTGTGTAGTGACACCTTAAAACATGAATGGACGGAGATAGAGTAAAAATCAATGATTAACTTTCTGTCTACTGCCTGGCTGGCATTTCCAAATGGATCAGGAACGGTGCGTGCAGTGTAAAATCCCATCATAAGGAGGGAAGGTCGTGCTGTGATTGGCTACTAGGTCGCCAGGCAACCGCTAACGATTACCAGTACTATGACTTTTATCAAAATATCGTCAGTGGTGGTGGACCGTATTTGTTACTCTATGTGGTGGACAGTAAATAAGTACATTTAGTTAAGTACTGCAGGCCAGCTTAAGTAGCCTACATCTGTGATTATCTGTCTGTATGCCTACTTTACTTGTGTATTTGTATTTCTGGATTTGTACTTTCACTCGACGCCATTTCAAAGACAAATATTGTACTTTTTACTCCACATAAGGGGAAAAGTAGGCTATTTATGTGGGGTCAACCCACCTAGGTAACCTACGTGCCTATTTCAAATAGTGATCATGAGGCTTTCAGAGCTTGTAGATCTGGCATTTTCACGAATGGAAAATATATACATTTTTATGCAGCAATGCATTGATATTAAAAAGAAAATGCACTTTAATATATAGGCCTACTTTTGAATAGGTGACTAAGAAACTTAACTTGTAAAGTAATATTTGACCAGGACTATTGACTAAAGTACTGGGCTTGAGTGTATTGCCCACCATTTTTCAAGAGTTATATATTATAACTCTCTATATCGTATATTATAACTTATAATATACGACCTACATGAGGTTAATATACGGGCCTACATGAGGTTCAACTTCTTAAAGTGTGTTACCCCCAGTGGGGGGTAACAGGGATGGGCTATAGGGCACCTCGATGTAAAATTGGCTATTTAGTCCAAAATGTTAAAACATAAAATATTTGGAAAACAGTCATGTAAAGTATAGCCTACATGATTAGAACATGCTTGAACATTTGACATTTAAGGTCTAATATTTATATAATTGTAAAAAAAAATCTACAAAACGTGTAAATCCAATAATTTTGGACATAAACAAGAAGGGTACATTTAAGTCTGATGATGATGTACTGTGCATGCATGTTCAAATCATGTTTACTTTACATTACTAAAATAAAATCAAAGTTATATATATTTTTTTACATTTTGCACAGATAGCAAATTTTACACTGGCCCACTCTTCTTGTATCCGTCTGGGGAATCCCAGGTGTCATAGGGGGTTCCCCTTATCTTATCTCCTTCTGTCTTCGAAAAAGAAAATAGAAGAAAAAAGTCTGTGGTCAAGTACATAGTGATAGATAGTATGTAGGCTACTTGACCGCAGACTTTTTTCTTCTACTACATATGTACTACATACATACTGTAGGGGTCCCGGTCCGGCTCCTCCACAAACTCGCACCAAAGTAAACCCCTCGTCCCAAACAAGTAACCAATCACAGTGCGGCGGACCGTCCCGTCCCGTCGGGCTATGGGACGTAGAGCCCAGCCCGTAGTGGAGGTTGCATTTGTGTGAAAGAAAAGCCAGAGCCTCTCCTCTCCACCCACATATGACCGAGTAGTTATGCTCTCACTGCAGCCGCTTCAGAGAACACAGTCTGGGCTTTAGCTTCCACGCGTTTACCCTTCAGTTGTGTGTGTGTGGTGCCTATTGTGACTGTTATTTTAGCAGGCTAGCCACACAGGCTAGCTGGCTAGCTGTGTGTGTGACAGTCAGTCAGGCGCTGGACCCGGGTGTTGGAGCCAGGAGCCCAGTGTGTGTGCGCGCGCGTGTGTGTGTGTATGTGTTAGCAGGGCAGGCTAACTACTCAGCTACTCAGCCTGGATTACTACAGACCTTCATCAAAGTGCTCCAGTCTGTGGTTTAACTCAACAACCAAGACAACATGAAGATAACTGTGGATTTTGAGGAATGTCTGAAGGACTCTCCGAGGTTCAGGTGAGTGGCATTGGTGCTTTGTTCCTGTTTGCTTATTTATTTATTTATACATATGTTGGGGGGCAAAGGTGTCCCAGCTAGCTACTTGGCAAGCTAATCAGGTGGTTGCCCGCTTGCCAGTTTTCTATTTTTGTCTAAAGAAGAGCTGTGGGACTGTCAAGAAGGCTGGTAATAATGGGTTAAGTTGGCAAATAATACAAGTTGACCCTTTGGTTTGACCAGTAATAATCAGCTGGTTCAGTGCCTGTTGGTAGACTCTATATAAATTATGTACAGATTGGAAATTATATTAAATATGAATGCAGGGGAGCACAGACTGCCATTCTCTGATCATTGTAAAAAAAAAAAAAATCAAGGCTTGTTTGGAGCTGTCAGCTTTGTTTTGCAGTGACTGTCATTTCAGTGTCAAGCTTTAGCCCCTTTCGGAACCCTGTATACCTGTTTGTGTATTTGGGATACAAAAATGGTATACAGGGTTCCGAAAGGGGCTATGTCAAGCCTATTCCTAGCTTATTTCTAAGACCCCAGGTTTTAACATTTTGGTTAGAATGACATTGCACCAAATTGTTTACCCAAACACATTGTAATAAACAGTTTACAGTTAATGTGTACTCTAATGTGTCACATAGAGCAGGGGTCTTCAACCTTTTCCAGCGCAAGGACCCCCTAGCTGAGAGACAGATGAAGCAGGGACCCCCACTACATATTGTATAAAATCGTGTTGCAGATTAAACCTTTTCATAGCTTTCATAGATAGTTGGATTCATGCTAAAGTGTATATTCAGATAGTTAACCCTTTAAACCGTCAATATTTAGTCAACTTGACCATTGGCTCTGTACTTGGTCTGCTCTTTTTTCCCTCTACACCAAATCTCAGAAAATAGCCGATCTACAACACAACGCCTTGCTCTGCAAGACTGCGAGGCATTGTGAGCTTGTAGATCAGCTATTTGCGGCTAATGTGGCTAATGTTCCCCATCACACAAAGATTTGGCGGACCCCCTGTAGTAACTTTGAGGACCCCCTAGGGTCCCGGACCCCCTGTTGAAGACCCCTGACATAGAGGCTTAACGTTTTATAAGGATTATGATGACTGCACCCCTCTGTTGTAGAAGGGTTTTCCAAGCTTTGAGAGAGTGTCCACACTCCTCTCTCCCTCCCAGCATCACCCTCTCTCACTCAAAACCAGGAGCAGATGTTAGAAAGTTGTTTGCAGGAAAATGGAAAGAGGGGTATTTTTCCCCTCAATGAGGCCATTTCCTCCAGAGTCAGCTTTGAACGATGGCGATGATGAACAAAGACGCGCGTCCCCCAATCAGCTGAAACGTTGGTTGGCGGAAACTTCCTCTTTGACGCTTCCAGGAATGATGTCACTCCACCCCTTTGCATTCTCAAGAAGGCACGCGCTCTTCCTTTTTAGTGAGGTAACAGGATGAACCAGGTCAGGTGGGATATGGCCGGGGTGGCAATCCTCAAGTGGCCACATCAGACAGAACAAATACAGTAGACACACATTTTTTGGTAGTTCAGATGATTCCCCATAAAAGTAATATCCTGAATGCATAACATTAACATTTTTAGATACTTTTAGATAGATAAGATTTTCGAACTGGCCAAGTTTGTTATATCAGGGTTGTTGGTTATCAGGGTCCCCAAAATTGCAGCGTTGTATGCAATAGCATATAAACAGGCATTGTCTGACTGATGTGTATATCTTATTGCTATAAGTCATGGGGATATATGCACTGTATACCTTACATCTTGTCCTGTGTTAAGCATTATGAGACCCAAACAACCAACCGTGTGACAAACAAACAAGAGAAGCCTGAATATTTGGGACGTGTCTGTATTTCTGATGCCCCCTTGGAAAGTCGGCCATCTTTTTCCAGTCATAACATTGTGTCTGCTCTCCATCTTGTTGTGATGGAGTGTGTCTGTTGCTAGTCAGGAAGTTGGTTCCCAGATGGCTCAGCAGCCAGCTGACACAGTCAGGCTTACAGCGCAGGCTATTTTCCAGTTTTCTAGCGACATTTGACCTTTTCGCGAAAGTCATCAGTCAGAGTGGTGCAACCTCAGTGTCCGCTCAAGTTCACAGCGGGTCAGGACTGACCAAAGATTCTTAGGAAAACACAAGAGTTTTCCACTTTGACCACCATCGCTTGTATCCTCTCCTTGTACAGTATATGCTTTGGCAGAGGAAAGAGAGAGAGAGAAAAGGAAAAAAAGAATCCCACTAAGAAACACTTTATTTATTGATGTTCATATGGACCGCAGTGACAGCGACCCAGCATTGAACCATTATGTCAGGACTGCTGACAAAGTACAGTCTATGGAAATAGTAGGATTCACATAATATTCCAACGTGACGAGAGAACGACAGAGAAAGAGAAAATAGATAAAAAAATATGAGTGTGGAGTGGACTAACTGCACATGCATATAATGCTCCACATCTGTTTCCATTTTGGTGTTTTTACTTTCAACTGTGTGCCAGAGAATATGGAGCCCCCAAATGTGGAGAGGGTTTATTTCAAGTGGTAATTTGGTACACCCCACATTTTTTAACCCCTCTCATCCCTGTTTTAGATGGGAAGTCATATATGGCTGTAGAGCATGCTCGCAGCAAGATGCTTGTGCAAAAAGTGATCTGGCTTAATTTGAACCGTGGTACCTTTTTTAGTTATTTTTCCACTCTCAAAGAGACCATGGATTGGTACAGTATAATAATGGAGTTTTACTGGCCCCTCTTCAAGTATGCACTTTGAAATTCCCTTCAGAGGATTTGGATCATGGCTTCTCTTCCCAGAGTCTATGGCTTATCTGGCGTCTGTTTTCTTGATTGAATAAGCCTATAACAGAAGTTTCCAAGCAGGTAAAATAGGTGATCAGAGAATGGCACGTTTCTGCTATCCTGTTTAGTTCTTTTCTCATGTGGAGTTTGTGGTTACTTACTATAGTAATGGATAGATAGATGGGTGGAATTTATTGGTTTAGTCTCCTCATTTGGACAGGCATAACTTTGAAGGGTTAGAGGGCAAGAAGTTGCCAATAAATGGCTTTATAAGCCTATAACACGATATATTGTGATATAATAGACACGCACTGTACTGACTGACCTAAGTTTCACAATTAGCTGTAAGATTTTCCCCTTGTCTTCACTGTTCTCTTTAACAACATTGACATCGTCGTCGTTAGCCCTAATTGGTTTTGCTGTGACCGATCTTGGCAGACTGCCACGATATGAAGTCATAGGACAAAATGGTATCAGCGGCTAGTTACCCTGAGTCACTGACATCCCCTGGAGCTGGCTGTGATACAGAGCACAGTGCCTGATGAGCAGAAGCACTCTGAAAGACATACACGTAGGTCATACTTTCCCATGGGAGGCTTGTTGGCATGCCTGGCTAGCTTAAGGTTAATTAATTGCAAACACTGTCTGTTTGGTCATTAATAATGGCAATTAGCAGGTAAGCAAATGGTTAAGAGATATTGTGACATTTAGAATTTAGTTGGGATATTGTGTGTGTGTGTGTGTGTGTGTGTGTGTGTGTGTGTGTGTGTGTGTGTGTGTGTGTGTGTGTGTGTGTGTGTGTGTGTGTGTGTGTCACATGTAGGGGTCTACTTTGGCCCTCCATTGGCCCAATTGTAAACATAACATGTTCCTTGAAAATGTTTCGTTGATATTTAAAACATTGTGCTGAAAATTTGACCTGGTTTCAAAATAAATTACGTCGCTTTAGCTTACTCGCTTTATCGCAGCATAATATTCGCATTCTGTGTAATAATAATAATAATAAACTTTATTTGTATAGCACCTTTCATGACATGAAATGCAGCTCAAAGTGCTTTACAGAGCAAGAATACAATTACAGTTAGAACCAATTTAACAATAAAGCAAACAAAAATAAAATAAAATAAATCTAGAAAATGTGCTCCTCGGAGCACAAGTCTCCGCCAGCAGACTATAGCAATTATATTATCATAGCAATAACTAATGAGATACAGTAGAGTAAAAGATATATACTGTAGTTAAATAAAAAGGTGTATGTTAAAGAAATATTTATTAAAAAAAAAATGATTTAAAAATCATATTTTGTCTTCTAATGTTTAAAAATATGTTTAAATTTTTTTTAATTATCGTTCCTGTATAATTTCCAGGTTTAAACTCTGCCACTGATTCTCTGTAGAGCATTCGTTCACAGGAACCACAGACATAATTGGGTCCACTTTCGGACATCTTCTTTAAGAATGCGAGAGCAGCTTCATTAACTTCTAATTCTTGTGATCTGTATCGTTTCTTCTTACTCGTGTTATGTGCTTGTTGATGTTGTCTTTCATTATTTAAATACTCTGACCAGTTCCTTTTTTTCCTTTCGATGTTCTCTTCAGACTCTTCTACTTTTTCTTCCAGAGATTGTAGCAATCTTTGCTGTGTCATATTGTAAGCATTCATGGCTAGTCTTCGTCTTTTGTCATTTAGCGATTTTTTGTCTCTGATTAATTTCATTCTTTCTTTATGATTCTTAGCTCTGTTTAATTGAAGCAATGCTCTGTTTACATTGAAGCAATCTATCATATGGGAGTCGTCATAATTGACTGGTTTGTTCAAATACTTGTCTGTCTTCTTCATCTTCATTGTCTTGAACAGTTTCAGCAGTTGATTGGTGTGTTTGATCAGCTTTGGCCTTCTGCGCCTTTGTTTGACCAATGTTAGGTGTTCTCAGAGGGACACACACACGCACGGACGGGTGATTTGGACTAGAAGATACTGTTCCAATCAAGACTGATTGATCCTGTCTTACCTCGCTTCAAAAACGTAAACGTTTTTTTGAAGTGACACACCTATTTATAGAATTGTATTTCGTCATGCATTCCTCTAGCCAATCAAAGGCATTGGTGTCAACATATTAATACGTATTAAGATTTCGGTCTTGTTGTGGGATCAATTCAACTCTAGTCCTCTTCTGTGTTACTGTTGTAGATGAGTATGCTTTCTTAGCTTTGGCCTTCTGCGCCTTTGCTTGACCAATGTCAGGTGTTCTCAAAGGGACACACACACGCACGGACGGGTGATTTGGACTAGAAGATACTGTTCCAATCAAGACTGATTGATCCTGTCTTACCTCGCTTCAAAAACGTAAACGGCTTTTTGAAGTGACACACCTTTTTATTATAGGATTGTATTTCGTCATGCGTCCCTCTAGCCAATCAGAGACATTAATGTCAACATATTGACACGTATTAAGAGTTCGGCTTTGTTGTGGGATCATTTCAACTCTAGTCCTCTTCTACGTTACAATTGTAGATGAGTATGCTTTCTTAGCTTTGGCCTTCTGCGCCTTTGCTTGACCAATGTTAGGTGTTCTCAGAGGGAAACACACACGCACAGACGGGTGACTTGGACTTACTGAAGGTACTGTTCCAATCAAGTCTGATTGATCCTGTTTTACCTCACTTCAAAAAGTAAGGGCTTTTTGAAGTGACACACCTATTTATAGAATTTTATTTCGTCACGCGTCCCTCTAGCCAATCAGAGGCATTGGTGTCAACAAATTGACACGTGTCACGTGGAGCTTGCCCAATGTTAGCTTGGCTAACAATGTTTGCTCACACAAAGCGAAAACATATTCTCCACCTTCGGCGGAGACAACAAAGCGAAAACATATTCTCCACCTTCGGCGGAGACAATAAAAGCAAAGGCATAAAACAACATTAAAATAGGCAATACAGTGAGGAATTAAAAATCAACCAAAGAATCAGCTAAAAGCAAGAGTGAAGTAATAGGTCTTGAGCTGTGCTTTAAAGCTATCGACAGAGGCTGCCTGTCTTAAGTGTAATGGGAGTTTATTCCACACTGTCGGTCCGTAAAAGCAGAATGCTGCTTCACCGTATTTTTTATATGTCATTGTAGGCACCTCGAGCAGGTCAGCACTTGAAGACCTGAGGGCCCGGTTTGGAACATATCTCTCTAGGCAGTCAGAGAGGTAGGAAGGTGCCAGACCATTTAGAGCTTTATAAACTATTAAAATAAATTTAAAATCAATCCTAAAAACAACCGGGAGCCAGTGTAGTGAAGCTAGAACTGGAGTGATATGTTCTCTCATCCTAGTTTTAGTTAAAATTCTGGCTGCCGCATTTTGAACAAGTTGTAATCTGTCAGTTGTTTTCTTTGGCAGGCCAGAGTAGAGTGCGTTGCAGTAATCAAGCCGAGAGAAAACAAAAGCGTGGATCAACGTTTTTGCATCGTCTAACGACAGATAGTCTCTAATTCGCGCAATATTTCTAAGATGAAAGAAAGCAATCTTGGTGACATGATTAATGTGTGTATTAAAATTCAATTCAGAATCGATAATAACCCCCAGGTTCTTTACTGTGGTGTTACTTTCTACAGCCAGGTTACCAAGTCTACTTGTTATTGATTCTCTCTGCTCACTGGAGCCAATTATGAGAACTTCTGTTTTATCCTCATTTAGCTTAGGAAAGTTCTCACTCATCCAGCATTTTATACTGGACAGACAGGTCAACAATGGGTCTAGAGCACAGGGGTCGTCTGGAGCTACTGAAAGATACAGCTGGGTATCGTCAGCATAGAAATGGAAGTTCACTCCGTGATCGGCGATGAGTTCTCCCAGCGGTAGTATATACAGGGAGAACAATAATGGACCCAGAATTGAGTGTAGATGTAGCCTACTCATGGACACAAACAGCATTTTTAATTAATGCAAATTAATCACATGTAATAAATGCTCCCGGTGTGTAAGGACCTTAACCCATTAAGACCTGAGGCCAATTCTAAAAATGTCAGTGGTGCTCAAACATTTTCATGTCAAGGAGCCCCAGAATGATATGTATTCGGATGCGGACCCCCATCTCAAAACATTTTGTTCCAGGGGCTCCCAGAAGCAAAGACTTGAGCTAAAAATGTTCGCTTTAAAAGAAAAAATATATATTCAAAGATTTGCTCACATTTTCACGATTTTTCGCCAAAGTGTAAAATAATGGTTAAAGTGGTTAACATTATTGTGATGCTATATTAACTACTTTTGCTGGGGACCCCCTGGTACCCCCCAAGGACCCCTGAGGTTCCCCAGACTCCACTTAAAGAACCAATGTGCTATATATATATATGTTACAGGGAAATTGGCATTCCAGGGAAATTGAAAGAGGAGCTGTTTGCTGTTTGCTTTTTTTTTACGAGGCACAACGAACACACACACACACACACACACACACACACAGGCTGCAGGCTGCACTGACGCAGACTGAGTGAATGTTTTTTTCTGTGCGCGACAGATTTCAGCGTTGTTGTCTTTTTCATAGCGTGTGTCGCATCGGTCTCACAAACTAAAGAAGTTCCACACCGGACATTTTCAAACCTGCGTGCGTGCAGCAGAGCAGTGCAGCGAGATCATAACAAACACTTCTTCCTTCTTTTAAGGCGGCTGTTATTCAGCCAGCGTTTCACCGCCACCTTCGGATCCGGAGTGATATCAAACTCTTGATAAAGTCATGATCGGATCGGTTAATTGACCTATTTATTTGAATGACCGATCAAATTATTTTCATTGATATCGGGCCTATCCGATCCATGGCCGATTGATCGGACCATCTCTAATATATATATATATATATATATATATATATATATATATATATATATATATATATATATATATATATACACTACACACACACACACTGTAGCTAAAATGACAGATTTCCCGGTTTTAAAGGGTTAAAGTGTCACTACTGCTGCCAGGCCCAGCACTATCCTAGTTGTGTATTTCATCAAATTGTTGCGTAGTTGTGTCTGGAGGTTGATGGGTTTAGGATTGAGGGCAGGGTGGGTAATTACCACCAGGAATCAGCCAAATGCTGGTAAATTTAGGCCGTGGGTGGTAAGCTTTACTTCTTTACTTTGGCAGGTAACCAACCGTCACTCAGAGGACCTGATATATATATATATATATTTTAAATCTAGCTGGCTGTTAGAACGGTGGAAATAGTTTGGGAATTTGGGGTAAACAAGCCACTGTGGCAAGGTGTGGAAAAAAAGTTTCCTGTCCCAAAAATACAGCAGTACATTTGGAAGAGAAAAAGTTTTCTCTGGAATTTTGAAATTAACCAGCTGGTTGGAGAGAAATATAGTTTCCTGCCCTGATGGAGGGCGTGTCTTGTACTGTCTTTGTAACAGTGAGCAGTGGCATGGAGGATCATCAGAGTTTATTGGGTGTGGCCATAGGACATGGTCCATTGTAGAAGCACTTTGTTTGTATTACCAAACATGATTCTTCCTAGTTACCGTAGCTGAATCACAGCACCAGCTCCCAACACATACTGTATATCCACAACTACTCAGCCACACTGAGGCAAGATTTACCAAGCTCCTTTGTTATCATCAAGTGTTGTTGATCTCTAAATAATGATCTCATCTCAGCTGATGTTGTTCTGAGGAGTGTGTTCATCTAATGGTGGGTTTTTCACCGCCGCAGGAACCCCCCCCCTCCCTCCTCCCCCCATATCAACACTGCCCCCACTCTAACAATTACAGGATAGACGTCAGAGCTTGGAGACTTGCCCTGCCCTCCATTTTCCATGCATAGGCTGAGAGTTAAAATACACAACAGTTTAGTCCAGTGGTGTCCAAAGTCCGGCCCGCGGGCCATTTGCGGCCCGAGGACAAATTTTATACGGCCCTTGGCTTCATTCCTAAATTGTATTATGAACGGCCCGCCTGCACCTTCAAAAAAATAAAAAGATTTATAAAAGTGAAAGTTGCATTTTCCTCCTTCGCCTCAGGATGGCTGCACCTTCTCTAGCTCTTGCTTAACCCTAAAACCGAAATAAAGTAACAATAAAACGCCCAAAAACGCCCCAAATCCGCCTGAAAACCGCACATATTTTGCCCAAAATCCGCCTATAATCGAAAATGTTCGCGCGTGCGCGCTCTGCGCGCGAGCAAGCTGGCCCTTGGGTGTTTTCATATTTTCTAATTTGGCCCCCTTTGAAAAAAGTTTGGACACCACTGGTTTAGTCCATCCACCAGCTCTGTTCAGAGAGGGGTGGGGGGTGTCCCGTTAACGGCAGACAGAAGAATACATTTAAAAAGCATGTAATCCTTTCCGTTTGCAATTGAAACAACCGGCTGACAACAGTGACTTATACTAGCTGTGTGGTCCCATCTAAAAGAATGGCATGTCGCTTGCTGGACTTCGGAATCATTACTGAAAAAGGAATCAAGATAGTAGCCAATGTTGTCAAAGGCACTAAGCTCTTTATTAATACAAGTGTCACCTGTTTGTTAGATGATGCGATCCCCTCCAACAGCCAAAGTGAGGCTGTTCAATCCATATCGATGGATCGTACCCTTGAGCAGCACCCTGCATCCCTAGTTGCGTGATAGGCTACCACTGTGTTCTGAGCCCTGTGGTGAAATGAGGACGTGTGTGTGTGTGTGCAGTGTACACTGTATGTAATGGGGATTATGTGGCCCAAAAAATATGATTAAACTGCTCTTAAAATATTCCCCCTCAGCATCTTTTTCTGGATGAAGCATCAAACCAGATATTTATAAACATCCTGAAATGATGCCATGAAGAGCAACACCTAATGTGCTGTATTTAGATAGAAATGTACGAGAGGGAATTCAATTGGTGTAGTAGGTGTAGGAGGAAGACGCATGCCCTGATGTACGTCTCGGTCTGGAGATGGAGATCTTTAAGGACCATACCATACCATCATCAATATTGTCTAATCTATGCACAGCGTGGGCCATATCATGCATTAGACCATCTTTTCTTTTATGGCTTTAGTTTTTGAATTTACATTTGTTTATAGTCTCTTCAAAGTAGGGATGCACACAATATAATGTTTTTGGCCGATGTCTGATAACTGATTATATCCATTGTCATATACCGATATCCGTGCTTTAAAAGCGTTAAAATGCGACAATGTAACTTTACCAAAAATGGCCATGCAATGATATTAAGTGTATTGGATGACCCATTTCAATCAAATTTAACCATCTTCTGCAAGTTGATTTTTATACTGTACTGAATTAATGGTATCCGATAGCTTTCTTAAAAGTAAACAAACTATGCCATGGTACAGTATGCTTTGAAAAATGGTTTACAGTCATTTCAAATATACCGTGAGTTGGGTTAAACATGCCAGACCGCCGGTATGGACCTTTAACTGCTGCATCATCTGTGATGGAAGAAATATAAACCTAATTATATCACATGTAAGACTTAAGTAGGGCTGTCACGATTATGATATTTTACTTGACGATTAATTGTCACACAAATAATTGCTATTAACGATTTCATTGTGTTTTTGTCGTTGAACACTGGAACATATGAATAGAAATTACATTTCTGTTTGCCTTTTAGGCTTTGAAGTTGCACAGGGCAGATATGACACCTATATACACAGAATAAAAAATAACATTAATAGTGGAAATAGCCGGCGCATCGCGGCGCATTCTGAGCTTGTAGATCTGCCGTTTTCCACTATTTTTTTAAATGTTTGAAAATATATGAACAATTTTCAACATGGAAATGACGATGACGATTATGCAATAATAATTGCGAATAATCTCACATAATTGCGATTATGTAATAATTGTGACAGGCCCTGGTACATGTAAGACACAACCTGAATTGTCCGCCTTTCAGATCACATGCTGTAGGCCTTTTGAATCATGTCTTTGAAGTACTGATACTGGGGCACCACAGAGGATTCCATTATGTTGGAAGTGTGGAGGATGACTAACCTGTAGAGCTGCCTCACTACTATGTGAGTAGTTGCCAAACAGTGCACGGTCTTTAGATAATGCTGCTGTGTGAATCACTGCAAAAGAATGAATTGTCTCCACGTGTATCATTGATGTGTCTGTTCTCTCTAGTGCTTCATTTAACAGCTGGGAGGTAAGCAGTGCATACGGGTATGCAAGCAAGGCGGCATACGGATACGTCATTGAAATATCATTTGTCATCGCTTTTATCTTTATAGTAGCTCATCGCATGATCAGTGCATATAATGATTGGCACAATCATACAATGTAGTCCCATCATTGCAATAGTGCAGCACTGGAAAAAAACTGTTTTTCACAAGACAATGGTTTGTTGTAGGTCATCTAATGGCTAATTTATATTTAATCGCAACAGTTTATTTCAGTTGAAATTGTTTTGTCAAGCGGCACTTTGAAAGAGTCGTGCAACCAAGTACAAATTAACCTTAAGAATGAGCCTGCCCTTGCGTGATCCTGGTCAACGGAAAGAGAACCAGGACCCAAACATTCCCTTGGCGCTGCTGACTTGGCCTCTCGCTCCCACTGATGTGGTTCACCAGTCACTCGCTGAGTGTTTTTTCTCCATGGGCAGCTCTAGTCTCTTCATACCACACATGCGTCTTTATATAGCCCCTACATTCGCTCTCACTCACACCCAAAACGGCTCTGAACCCGGGATGTTTGGGCTCCTCAATTTGCGTTCTTTTTTTTTCATTCCGAGACAAAGCTAGTAATCTCGCTCAGCCGTTTCCTCTCTGCTTTTCTCCTCAGTCCTCCTACACAGGCTTTGTTTCAAGAGGGAAAGCTTTGATGCATAGATTACAGCTAGACCTTGGCTGGCCTGTAATGCAGAGGTCAGTGTGTTGGTCCTGTTCAGCTCAGGGAGTAGTTGGTAAGGCATAGCACGATCACTGCTTGGGCTATAGGTTCTATTACCACTGTTGGTTATCAGTAACGGTAAGGCATAGACTGCACTGCAATGGTTATGGGTTATCCTAGGTAGGTTAAACAGTAGAGCATAGCACTAACACTGCCATGCTTATGGTTTTGTGTTTTCCCCGTGTAGTGTGTAGGTTTGGTAAGATTGGTATACTGACCCAAAAATCCTGATCAGAGCACCCTAAACAAGGATGAGTTGGAAGAGGAGCGCCAGCCAGCAAACTTGTGCTGTGGGAGTGAACACACACTCAGGCATCGATCATTGGGGCAGCCCACAGCAACAGACCTGGACGTACTAAAGAAAGATGAAGGGGCGAAAAGTACTGGCGATCTAGCCTGCTGCCTGACACATGGAGGATCAAAATGACTGGAAACACTCTTGAGGTCTCGTCTAAGGACGACCAAGAGAGCATAGTACTAACAGTGGGCTTGGGTTATGGGTTCTATTCCCTGTGTAAATTAATCGATAAGGCATAGCAACGACAAAACTGCCAGTACCAGACTGAGGAGGTCATTAGTTGTTGAGATTGCCCTTACTAAAATGTACCATAAAAGACAATTTGCATGACACCATGGCATATGACTGTATCTTCCTACTGCCTGTTGGAATGAGTTGTGTGACGGCTGGAGCTCAGCGGAAGATCGCCTCCTCTCCACATACCTCCCCCCGGCCCGTCTGGCACTCTGGCGACAAGCGCTCCTTATTTTTAGATGAGGAGTAAGATAGGGTGTTTGGTCAGGATCCCTTCATGGAGACAACAGAATACCTAACCTGCATCTCCTCACCCCCAGGCAGGCACCTTCTTATCAGCCATCACCACGTTTATCAGAACATATGGGCTCAATCGTCTATGACTCTGTAATGACACGTGGAGATAACACTGTACTGCATCACAGTGGTGAGAAGTGTTTGGGAGCCTGCCAGGAAGACATTAAAGGTGGTTTAAGTTATATATTTTTTTTAAGATAAGTGTTACATAGCTCTATATTCCCATAGTATTCATTGCTCTTGAGTGTTTATTCAGTACCAGGGGTCTCCCTGTCTCTCTTATGGTATTTGAAATGGAGGTGAAGTTTCCAAAACGACCAAAGACAATGATGAGTGACCATTTCTTAGAGCTCCCAAATAGGCGCGACATTACCATAAAAGTAATACAGCTCATGCTGCATAATCCAAGTCTTCTGTTGGAAGGGTTTGCACTGTAATGTTTTTGCCCTTTTAGAACTGTCACCTTTTGTTTTGGAGAAGATGTTCTGGCAATCTCCCTATGTGTTATGTGGGCAATGACACTTCACCTGTTTCAATTGGCATGATGAGTAGATAATTAAGATACAGAATTTACATTTGCTGGTTAACAATTCCTGGTCTTCTAGCATTTGGCATTTAGCAGTGTGCAACAAAAGCTTAAGGAATCAACTTTTCCTAGCATTTGAACATTTCCTGTGGCAAAGCGTCCTGTGCATGAATGTTTCTGGCCTCTCAAAAGTCCTGAGAGGTAAATAGGAAAAGCTGTTCTGACTGGCAAAGGAGCATGACATGATTTGCTGTTTGCAGCACCGTCGCTCAGTGCGGCTTTCTCCCTCTCTTCCCTTTCCAAAAGTTCTCACCCCCCCATCCTCTCCAACAGCTTCCAGCCTTCCACAGCAATCTCCAAAACTGTTGCCCCTAGATCCAGGTCAGAGAAAAAGTGAGCTATGCTTTGGATATTTGTATTGAATCAACAGAGAGATGAAAGCACACTTCCTTCATGCCTCTCTAATTGTGCAGCTGACATTGTGGAAAACGACTGCAGTATCTTATGTTTGGGTCTAAACAGCAGAGAGAATCAAAGCTGAAAACAAAGCTGCTTTCTCTCTGTGAATATCAGCTTTCATACTGCACGATAAGAGAGTTAGAGTTGGTTACATACCAAGGTGTGTGGATAACTCCAGTGCTTGAATGAAGGACCTTGGTGTGTATGGAGAAGTAAGGCTGCCCTTGCCTGACTTTTAGGTGATAAGTTCTGTTGGTGGTGGATTTGAGAAATGCATCAATGAATGTGTTGATAAATAAAGTGTTAAACATTATGGTTTCTTATTGAGCAACAGAAACATGATTAGTTGAGATAAGGTCTAATGCAGGAATTGCAACTGGGTTATTTATTATTAGAAAGCTAAAAAAAAGTTTCTTGTAAAATGTAGAATGCTATCTTAACCCTTTAAGATAGCAAAGGCAGCATTCACACTTCACAGTGGCTGAATAGGAATCCGTATCTGGAGGGGGAAACTTTGGAAGTAACACCTCTTCCATCCCTTAAGGGCAACAAGTGCCATTGAGCAAGGCAGTTGGCTTCCTGCTTCTCCAGTAAAACTAGTCGGAGCTTAAAGGGTTAACCGGCGTGATGCAGCAGCCAGTTGGTATCAGAGAGTTCCTGGGCTGAAGTCTGCCACTGGTTCCCTGAAGCTCTTTTGCTCATTAGTGTGTTCTTTTCTCTGTGTGTGTGTGTGTGTGTGTGTGTGTGTGTGTGTGTGTGTGTGTGTGTGTGTGTGTGTGTGTGTGTGTGTGTGTGTGTGTGTGTGTGTGTGTGTGTGTGTGTGTGTGTGTGTGTGTGTGTGTGTGTGTGTGTGTGTGTGTGTGTGTGTGTTAGTTAACTGGCTATCTTTTGTCATGATTTATTATAGGGATGTGTTGTTTTCAGATGGAAACTGTAAACATCACTTTTTTCCACTTCTCTCTCTCTTTTCATTATGTACAGTACAGGCTCTCTCTTTCCCTCTTCCTGCTCATTATTCAGACTCACTGGACATGCTCCAAGGTCATCTCTACGCGGCAACCGGCCCAGATTTCCACACTGTCAGATCTCTCGCTCTCTCCCTCCCTCTCTCTCTCTTCTTCTTCTTCTCTTATCCCCTTGTCAGCACTTTCACAAGTCCAAAACTCAGCAGGCCTCAGAGATTAACGGCAACCAGTCATGTTCTCATGGCTAGACGGACAGAAAGACTTGAGAATGGACTGGTCCTTTGAGAATTGGGTTAACCGTTAAGCTGACATTGCCAGGGCTAATTGCTACAGTATGTGGAGGTTGCCTCTATTTGCCTATAGCAGTGAGTCCACACATCTTAGTTCCCATGTTGGATGTGTAGAACATCCCTATTCAGTTACAGTCAGTATACAATACAATGTTTATCCCTACGATGCGACACTCAGTGAAAGAGTAATTTAATATATTTTTTTTTCGTATTTAGGGCTTTCAACTGACCTCAGAAATTACATTCCACTTTCTTTCAAATTGGCAGATTTTCAATTATATTCTACCGTTATAATATTTTATTAGAAAATGGTGCATATAATGCATGTAATGTAAGAACTGGTCAGTATTCCAGTTCTATCCACAACAGGGCACTCGCCGCCGATTGTCGGAACATTTATTTATCGCAAGGTTGTCTAAGAGTTTAACTGACTTTGGACAGGTTGTCAGCTATAAACTATTGCAGAGTGGCCCAATATTTCACCTCTTACACAGGTAGTTCTACTTGAATGTAATGACAAACTTGAATTATTGACTCATGCAGCCTACCAGACAGGTATATTAATCCCACTATTATTTCAGCAGTACAACATAACAAATACAGCGTGCTCGAGCATGGACGCTCCTCCAGGCTGGTTGACAAAAGGCTAAAATAAAGATACAAATGGTGCGTCAGTAATGTCACATCATGCGGAAGTGTTTCAGACTTGTGGCGTCCTTAAGCAATCCCTGGATTCTTCTGTCCGGTGTTGAAGACCGCCAGCGTGCACTCCCTTTGGTTGAGTTGACATTCTAAAACAATGAGCAGTAGCCATACCTACTAATCGAACATGTATTTTAAACTCAATTGTGAATTTCTCCCTAAAGCCTATAGTATTTGTATTTATTTGATAGCTCTAGTTTAATTGTTGACCAGCTTGCTTTATTTGTTGGTATACTATTAGGTCTTGCTCTATTATAATCCTCCTGACATTTGTGTGCGTCTGTTAGCTTAGGCCTAAGTCTGTTCAGGAAGGCTGATCCAAGACCTACCACTGTTCCAACAGACTGTGCTGTTATTAAGCCTCTGACATTGCATGGCCTTACTGTGGGTTACTTACTTATAATATTGGTGATCCAGCAATTGAAGCTTGTACTACTTTTGAACTCAGATCGTCATCTCATTGATAACTGACCCTAAATCAAAGGTGACGTCTAATAATATAGAAAGTGAAAATTATGGAAGTCCTCCCAGATAATGTGTAGATTATCCTGTATACTGTTAGGAGTCTGGGTGATTCATAAAATACATTGACTTAGTGTGCACTGCAGCTTGGTCTAAATTAAAGAGAACAGGGAACCATTGGCCCAGTTTTTACTCTTTCTGTGTCTACCAGTGTTCTATTTTATTTCATGTTCTATTTTATTTCACTCTCAACAAATTGATTAACCCCTTATGTCCTATCTATCTCAAGCTCACAATGCGTTGCGACTCCAAGCTTGTAGATCGGCTATGTAACTATTCTTTTATTTGAAAATGTTCACCTATAATGACATGCCCAAAATACATGACATGCCCAAAATTGTCGATTATTCACTATTTCTTAATTGATTAAATCGAACAGTTTGATTAACTGTTGCACCCCTAGAGTGGGCTGATCCCTGGGGTTGTATTCTGTTCAGTAAACGTGACGTGAGCGGTGACAGCTCCATCTGCGCTCCTCCGAGCTCAGCCATCCCCTGATGAGCAGCACGTACGTCTATCTCACAGCCATCAGCCAGGGAGGGAAACTAGACTTTTGTCTATTCACAGAGGCTGGGTTCTAAGTCTCCTGCATTAGCTTTTTGTTATTTGGAATCCCCAGCAGCTACTTTTTCATTTTCTTCTGCTAGGCTGCAACTGTCACTTGTTTGTGTCATTCTCTTTGGTGTTCATCTACTATCCTGCTGTCAACTGTGTCAACTGCACTATTTGTTATTGTTATTCCTTCCACTGTTGAGTTCAGTGGTTCCCAGCTCTCAGTCTATTGCTAGCTTTCTATTCCATCAGGTAGTGAATGGCGTTGGACTAAGTAATTGCACTCAACCATGCTATGCAGTTAACCAAACCAGTCCCTGTTTAGGACCAACAGTGCTACGGGTTCCTAAGGCTTGGACTGGTGTTGAGGAACACTGGTTTAGTTTAGCATGTGCTCTTGAACAACCCCAGCTATCCTTGTCCTTTCAAAGGCCAAGCCATTCAGGTCATTGTCACTTGAGAAGCACCCTAAGCTGCGTCTAAGAATAGCACTGTTTTTGCAGTGACAATTTTTTGGACAGACTGCTAATTTGTTCACAAAGATCACCATTAGCTTCTTCACAATGGTTAGTGTTACATGGCTTACGTTAGACCTGTGTATTACATATCGATATTTTAAAGATATCGCCAGGCATGTGCACACATTTATGCCTACATAATTCCTCAGATTTGATATCTCTCTTCTTGCCGAACCACAGTTGCTTTCTGTCCTGCTCTCATTCAGCACAAAGGTTAGGCTCATTTTGTTTTCCACTCCTGGCGCACAGCAGCAAATTCACAATGTTTCTGACTGAGACATAATGTGGGTGGGTGTGAGAGAGGTGTGAAGTCTTATTTGAGGTAATCTGAGTTCCCAGAAGCTCACTTAAAAATTGTCTGTTGTAGTGAGAAGGTTTATCACTTAAACCGTGTCTATACTACTTTCTTGTATATAAAATAGCAAAAATAGCAGATCTACATCTGATATTTTTGCCAAATGTTCACCTACCTACTATGACATGCCCAGAATAAGGATGCTAGGGTTGCAGTATATGAACATGGATCACCTCTATCGCATGCACATCACGCCCCAAAGTGTGAACTTGCTAGGTTCCGTTGTTAGAGCTGACAGGCGAGGGAGGAGAAACGCAGAGCTCGGTGCTCATCTCATGACAGCTGGTCTATAAAAGATCCATACATGTTAGGGCTGTGCACAGAATTTTGAGAGGGCAGGTGCCCCCCCCCCCCCCCACACACACACACACACACACACACACACACACACACACACACACACACACACACACACACACACACACACACACACACACACACACACACACACACACACACACACACACACACACACACACACACACACATACTCGGCCCCAAATCATGATCAGAGCTTTACAGTACTAAAGTGATGAAAATGAACTGAGTGACCTCACTGTTCTAGCCATTCTATTATTTGCCTCAGGCATTACTGATGATTATTTATTTAAAACATCTCATTGTGTAAATATCCACAATATCATTATCGAGAGGTATATATATCTGATTTCAAAGATATCTGATGATACTGTATGTCCATATGTCCATATAGCCCAGCCCTGGTGAGGTCACGTTGTTATCCAGGAATGAGCTTGAAATCTTCAGTCGCTTGCAAAGTCAGCATCAATCGTTTGCTGATGAGGCACAAACGCTAAGCACTGTGCAGTGGAGAGAGAGGGATCATGTCTCACTGTCTCACTTTAATCGTGCAAGACCAGCGTCTCTAACAAGATTCTGACTTAATGACATTTGCGAACATAATTATAACTTAGACTGTCACAGTGCACACAGACCGGCATGGTACTGTATAAACCAGGGCCTCAGCGCAGTGCAGGACAAGCACTGTTATTGTATCGTAATATATATTACAAGTATAATAATGATACAGTACATGTTGTATTGAGGGTGGGTCTCTGATCATTATAGACAAAATTCTATATACTGTAGCGTGGAGAAAAATACAGCTTAAATTGTGTAAAATATTTGTAATATTCTCAGTGCTGCTCAGCAAGGCAGCCCACACAGTGAAACAAGACATGTGCAGCCCCTCCCTCTTCCAAAGGAAAACAAACATACTCACCACTTGTACCATTCACTACTCCAGTGAGGCACACTAGAGAGCTACAGTTTGTCCAACTTCTACAACTGTGTCTGTCTGTCATAAGCCCCTTTCCCACTGGCATGTAAAGCCATTAATTACACCAGGTAATGTATTTACATGTCGGTGTCCTGTGTTAATAGGTGCTGGTCTCGGATGCCGGATTATTAGCCGTGGTTCAACCACTTAAATGGGAATTTCACTTTAAAACACTTCTGGGGTCATGTTCTTGTTTTCTTGTCTACTCAGGCTTTTGTGTACACGTGCACCCCAGGCAGTTTTTAAGTTGCTTAATTCAATATTTGATATTCATTTCATTGAAAACACTCCTTCTAATGAATGGGGAGACCTTCATTATTTGATTAGTTATTTTATTATGTTCATGTAATGTAATGTTGCATCAAGAAGTCCTGTAAGTTAGTCCATGCATGAAATCCATGAAGTTCATGCATGAAATAACTAATCAAAAAATGAAGCCTCAAGCCTGTGTGCAGAGAGAGAAAGAGAGAAAGAGGCGACCAGAGCAGTGTTAAATGAGATGGTCTGCCAGCCTAGTACAGATGGATGAGAGCACATACAGATGTTTGGCCCAAATACATCCCCAAATGCCTAGTCTCACATGCTTTAGTTTAGACACTTCTCACACAAGCGTTACGTACTACCCGTTACATTCATCTCAATGTGGGAACAGTCCTTTACAGTATCTATGGCACTGACTGGTTCTCAAAGTGGCGTCTGGGGACGTGGCCAAATGCACATGATGTATTTGGGGGTCCTTGACATGAAAATGGTTCAGAAGCAATGACCTATGGAACAGAGCCATTGAGGAGAAAATGTGTGAATTATATTTTTCATCCAGCAATGTTACGTATTTGCTGCGGCAAACGGCTATATTATATTTAGTTTAACGTTGAATCATATGGCACTGCTTCTGAACCCAACTTATACTGTGCAAGACAACCCCATGTGAGCCAGATTTCTGGCTCATTTGGAATGTCTCACAGGCTGTGTGTGTGAGCCTCTTGGCTCACAGCTCCTGACATTTCTACAGGCTCACACTGCTGGACACAGGATGCTGTCAGTTAGCCAATGTACTGTATAGAGTACAGTATAAATGCCTAGAGCTTTGTTTGAGCCCACTGCAGAAGATGGGTCAGCTTGTTGTAGGCTTGTAGCTGTACAACTGTATGTGAGCCTCTTGGCTCACAGCTCCTGACATTTCTACAGGCTCACACTGCTGGACACAGGATGCTGTCAGTTAGCCAATGTACTGTATAGAGTACAGTATAAATGCCTAGAGCTTTGTTTGAGCCCACTGCAGAAGATGGGTCAGCTTGTTGTAGGCTTGTAGCTGTACAACTGTATGTGTTCAGAGCAATCACAATGTTTCCACAATGGAAACAAGTCCCCAGGACTTTTTTGTGTTATCCTTTTAGCCTTAATGTCTGTCTGTACCTTGTGCTGTTTACATTTCTGACTAATACAGTATTCAATTAATCAATCAATCAATCATACTTTATGAAGTTAGATGTTTTAAGTGAAAACCAATGCACTCAATCAATGCATTTTGGTTTTGATTGCTGTATCACATACCGAACCGTAATGTTAGATGTGTTACTGTATACTGTTTTCAAAGTTCTACAGTTTTATTGTAGGCACCATGCAGTATTTTATGCAACCTTAACTGCATTCACATTGTAGTGAGGACATCCACCCTAGCTGGATGGCTGGGTGTTGTTTTTCCCAGACACAGAGAGAGCAGATGTTGCAGGCTGTCAGCGTGAGACGAGACGGGTGAGAGAAACAGCTGGAGGCGGCTCAGAGACTAGTGCCCACCTGCTGTTACACTGGGTGTCTCTCATCCCCGACTGTTTCTCGTATTCAAGCCACACACACACATACATACACACACACACACACACACACACACACACACACACACACATACACACACACACACACACACACACACACACACACACACACACACACACACACACACACACACACTCACACACACACGGATGAACTCATATACTTTAGTTACACATAATGTAATCAAATACAGATTCATTCTCTCACTCTCACACACTCCTTCCCTCTCTTTTATTTCTAGATTATATCTAATCCCTCCATCACAAGTGTAAGGTTGTGTCGAAAGCAAACAGCCAATGACACTATCTTCCCCTTCAGCCTTTGACAACCACATGCTTCAACCCCTCATTGATTCCTATCACAGATGAGGAACAGCATGTGTGAAAGCTCTCGCTTCTTTCTGTCACTATGTTATCAGTTAAATACTTTACCTGTGCTGTTATTATTGAATTGATTCTCAATAGATGGCACTGAATAATGTCCCAGCAGCTTGCACTTGAGGGCTGTTGATGTACTTGACAAAAGACTCGATAAACATGTTTGTGTTATTTGACTGGTGGTAGTATCCATGCAATAAGTCCTTTACAAAGTCCTCCTGAAAACATAGATAACATCCAGCTTGATAGCGTGGCTTTTTCTTTTATGATCGTCTTTTCATGATTCATCATCATGATTACCACTTTGGTGGTTGAATATTCTATTTTATACTACTAAAATGTACTTAATTTTACAGTGACCTCAGTGTTGTGTATTCATGTATGGAAAAGTACTTCATAATAACACATTGTCAATAGTAAATACTGAATAAAATTCTCCTTTCGAGGTGATGTTATGTTATGTTATCATCTTTGGGGAACTCAAAGTCTTTCTTTCTGTCCTCACAGGGCCACCATAGAGGAAGTGGAAGGGGATGTGGGTGAGCTGGAGTGCAAACTGGACAAAGTGAGTACTGACCACCTTCTCGTAACACACCATCGTACTGACCAATACATGTTGCTTCACTGTGTTATTGCTCAATGTGGAGGAACCCACAAAATCACAGGTTCTATACCATCCCTGTACACCAAATCTCATCGTTGTAAATAGCAGATCTACAAGCACTGAGCTTGTAGATCGGCGAATGTTCATCCCAGAATAGGGATGCTAAGGTTCAAGTGGTTCAAAGCAAAGTGCATGTAACAAGCTTATAACAGGCTTATAACCAAAACTGAAGTTACGCCACTGTCTCTGACAGATGAGTGGACAGCTGGGCCTGTAGCTTTTAGTCAGCATTTTTAAATCCTTCTCATAATAATAACCACATGGGCTCTAATGCATGACAGCCAGTCCCCGGTTCGATTCCCGGCCAGCCGGACCAACTGACCGCAAATCTACTCAAACAAAAGCAGTTGAGGCATGGATTAAAGTTCTCAGTCGCCCGATTTCTGTCATTTGGATTCCATAGAAGTCAGCATGACACAGTAATGTCATAGTAGTCAGCATGACACAGTAATGTCATAGTAGTCAGCATGACTTCTATGGAAGCCTGTCACTCAGTGAAAATAGCTAAAGCGTGTAAGCTTGTAGATAGCCTATTTTCGGTTATTAGTTATTTTAAGATGAAAGAGTATTGGAAGTGGTCAAACTAGCGATAAAACACATGTTCAATCTTCCAGAAAACCCTATGATCTTGGATATTTCATAAAAGCAAAGGTCAAAGCCTCGATCTGCAATTTCTTCAACTGGCTGGTTATATGGCTACCAAAACATTATAATTATTATACATATTTTTATTGTTTATGAAACACAGCACAAGTGAGTGCAGGGGGGGGGCACTCACTTGGGGGGGGCACTCACTTTTTCACGCTGTTTCACAAATCGTAGATTAGGACTTGGCCTAACAAAACGTTTCAGTCGTGAGATTTCATTTTGCTTTAATCCATGAGTTGAGGTCATAACTGTACTGTTGCAGGTTCACTCACTCGATTACACACACAATGGATATACAGTCAATGTTCAGGTCGCATGCCAAACCCCACCCTCCGTTCCTTGTAACGGCACCCTACAGACCTGAGATCAGCCGACAGGCAGGTCACATCACTACTGGATCCTGGTCCTCTTGGGGTCAATGTTCATTGTTGTTGCACTCGCAGAGTTCCACCCTTCTCCTCTCTTACCCCATGTGACTCAGCCCTCAATGTCATTTCCTCTCCTTGCATGAAGAGGAAGAATCTACTGGAGCGTTTTGGAGGCCTGGAGGCAAGCGTGTGCGTGTGCGTGTGCCTGTGTGCGTGTGCCTGTGTGCGTGTGCCTGTGTGTGTGGGACTGTGTGTGTGTGTGTGCGCGACTGTGTGTGTGTGTGTGTGTGTGCGCGACTGTGTGTGTGTGTGTGTGTGTGTGAGAGAGAGAGAAAAAAAGACAGGAAATGGGTGACAAAGGGTAGAGTTCTTAGAAACCAGCATGCACGCACACACACACACACCCCCACACACACACACCACACACACCACACACACACACACACACACACACACACACACACACACACACACACACACACACACACACACACACACACACACACGCGTTTGCACTGAGCCATGTTTAATCTTAAGACAACACACTCTTAATTAAACCAATATTAAATCTTCTTTTCTAAGGGATTTGTTTCTCAGAGAATAACACACTGCAGTCTGCTCTGGGCCAATCACAGTCGATTACTGCTGAACATAATGTTGAAAGGGGTATATACATAGTGAATATAAATTAGGTTATATATAATCTATCATGGTCCTAAATGACCACTTGACAAAATTAATTCAAGTTATAAGGTTTCTTTATTGCAAGTCCACACTTACAGCAAGTGTCATGCTGTGTATTTGTGGTTATTTCTGTATAATTGATATTCATTCAACCAGCTAGGGGAAACTTAACGAGATTCAGATGAACCTTAAAACACATTACCTGCCAAACACGAGTATAACCGTTGTTGAAAAATACACCCGTTTACTGCCAACAACGAGTATAACCGTTGTTCAAAAAAAAAATTAAAAAATAATAATCACGATCCAAAGATTTCTAGCTCCATTCACTCCTTGGTTAACTTATTACTTTAAAATCCTGTATCTCGGCTCCTGTGTACTTTTTTTTTTACCATGTTATTTTGGGAAAAACATGCTATTTTCAACTGGCTGCAATTATGGAACGGATTACCGCAATCGGATTATTTTTTTCCACGATTCTACGAGACTCCTGTGTGTGTGTAATGAGTGGATCACCGTGAGGACGGTGATCACGGAAAATATTTTGTGACTACTTAAAAAATGTTTTTTTAACATTGCAAACAATGCTGGCAGTGGGGGAAGTAAAAAAAAAAAAAACCTCTGGCAGGGAATGTGTTAAACCATTAAAACAGGGAATATAGAAAGCATCTGTGTCATTTTAGATTTTAGCCTTGGCTATTAAAAAAAATGCAGATCTACAAGGTCACTTCGTGCCGCACTGCGAGCTTGTAAATCCGCTATTTTTGAAAAAAAAGAAAATCAAGTTTGAGAACTACTGATTTAGAAATCATTTGTAGAATCGGCCTCAGGTCTTAAAGGGTTAACACGAACATAGTGTTGTAGGACACGCTTCAGCTGACTCAGGGGTCAAACTTTCATTGGTCCAACTGTTTCTTAATCAGTGTGCCACCCTGCTCCCCTCCTCCCCTTCCTGGCAGGGCTTGTTGAGTTCGCCTGGTTTTATCCAGCTATGCCCTGCAGCGCATTCCTACAGTTACATAAATTAATACAGTTGCATACAGTACAGCGTTACCTCTGCTGAAGCAGCACTTAGCCGTCTTGCTCAAGGGAGGGGTCAGCATTACTCATACATTTTCCCCGCCCGTATTTTCACAATCAATCTGCAGATTTAACCCATTAAGACCTGAGGCCGATTCTACAAAATGTCTTCTGAATCCTAACAGTTTTCTGAAAAACGTAATGTTGCGTTATCAGTGGTGCTCCAACTTTTTCATGTCAAGGACCCCCAAAATGATATGTATTTGGCCCCATCTCGAAATATTTTGTTCCAGGGACTAGGGCTTTCACGACTAGAGATTTTTACAGGTCGACTAATTTGACCCAGTGGTAGTTGACTGGGTCAAACAATGCCCCCCCCTTTTTTTAAGGGGGGGCATTGTTTTAATGCCATCCTACTACTATATTACTATTATTATTATCCTCCTTCCCTTATTTTTATGGCGTTTTAAGGGAAGCGCTTCTGGCACAGCAGCACAGCACCACAGCAGCGTCTCCAAGGATCCCCATTGCCCAATAATAGGCTTTTATTGGGCATACTTTTGACCCCCTTTTGATAAAAAATAAAGTCAGGAGGATAATAATAATAGTAAGATGGGCCATTACTATGGCATTAAAACAAAAACATATATATATATATTTTTTCAACTATTCGACTAGTACCAACAAGGTCGACTAGTGGTTATACTAGTCAGACTAGTTGGTGAAAGCCCTACCAGGGACCCCCAGAAGCAAAGATTTGAGTTAAAAATGTTCGCTTTAAACAAATATATATATTCAAAGATTTGCACACATTTTCACAATAAAAAAAAATAGCAGATCTACAAGGCCGTAGCTCGGTGCCGCACTATGAGCTTGTATATCTGCTATTTTTGGATAGCCAAAGTGTAAAATAATGCTTTTTAGCTCAAATCAAAAAAATGACAAAGATGCGTTCCCAGTCGTAATGGGTTAAACGTGTGACCTTCTGGGCACAAGGCTGCCGCTGTAACCTTTAGACTACTACTGCCTCTGTGATGTGGTTGCACTCAGAGAATAGCGGCAGCAAGATACAGTGAGTTGATGACAGTCACACAATGGCTAGAAGTCCAATTGTTTTTTCAACTATTCCCCTTTTCACCCGATATAGTCATTATGCTAATTCCTAATTTCCCCATATGAACACATAGTCTTGTCACTGCTGATTCCTACTAATTAGTCTTTGGACTGGTTGGTCTTAAGGTAGCTCTCCACCGCACCGACGTCAGTGGCGGTAGGTGTTGGAAAGCATCTAATCTGCTGTTGAATGGGAGGTGGGTACATTGTCCCGTCGGGTCGCAAGTTGTAGGGAAGCGTCAGATAGCAGCGGGCTTGTTATTGAAAAAGACATCAAGCCATAGGCTATTTTTAGCACCATAGTAGCCGTGTGTCGGTGTCGGCTCTCGGGTGCATTGAGCAACCTTTTTTCACACCAACCGACTGATCTCCCGATTTCATTCGACTGCCAGTCAGTAATAATCTGTAGTCTGTTTGGTGGAGAGCTACATTTAGGAATGGTATTGAAACCACATGCTCCGCCTGCCACTTCTTCTCACCTGCCAGTGAAGAGCTTCACCAGAAGGATGTACAGTAGTGTGTGTGGACTACGTAGGAATATAGTTTAACACCGCTGCTTACCCCGACCAACCTGTAGAAGTCGCTAGTGCAGTGACAAAGATAAAGATAATCCTTCCCGTCTGCCTTCCCACTCGCAAATATGGCTAATTGTGTTTGTTGGAACACCCGACCAAGCCAGATGCATAATGGATGACTGGAATACGTAGAAGTGTACTGGAATACGTAGAAATATCCCTGTTCAGTTTGTTCTTGTTTTGTTAAGTGTCCATGGAACCACTGATTTCAGTTTTCACTTTAAGTGAGATGTACTGTAAAACAGTTTGCTCAAAGCATTTCATAACTACTGAAGTTAAAGCTACCGGTCAGACAGAAAGGTAGCTTTCTGCCTGTATAAAAAAACATTCAGAGAGATTTGTCTTTTTAGGGAGTATTTTAGACATTTTCCGTAATTGTTTTTAAGTCCAGTGATGCTTGAAGAGTCTAGTGAATGCAGGGCTTAACTGCTCACAACACTTTTGATTTCTGTGTTCCCATACTTTCCAGTAAATGCCAGTAAATACAGCCGTTTCTTTCGTTGTGACTGCGGTGTGTTTGGTAAAGAGAGGCAACAGATCAAACCTCGCTGAACACTTGTCAGACACAACATCCTGAAGTGTTCAAAGAGTTCAAACATCCTGAACTTTTCAAAGCGTTCAAAGACAGATGGGTGATGACTGGATAGTTCCTCTGTTATGTCCATGAAATACATACATACACCCCCATCTACCCACAACTCATGTCATTCTGAAGGATCTGGCTTTTTAGGTAGAGGGATTATTTGAGACATTTTCCATAACCTCGAATCGGACTTTTTAGTGAGTCCAGTGATGCTTGAAAGAGCATCACTTTAAAAACAAAAGGCACATTTTGTCGTCTACTAAGGCTTTTGGGAGCACTCAGTTTTTAAGTTACTTGATTCAGTATTTAGATATTTGATATTCATTTTATCAGACACGCCCCCTTCCTATACAAACTCATTGTAACTTCAAACTCCATTTTAACCATGTTAGATTCATCGGAAACACCTGTCCTTGGTTCTGGTGACTGATATTGTCCTTCTAATACGTGAGGAGACTGTGTTTTTTCAATTACTTTTTCATTTATTTTGAAAAAATGTAAAAAATTCAATACAATAAAAAAATGTAATAACATAAATGAAAAAAGTAATGGAACAAACACGGCCCCTCATGTATTAGGAGGGCAGGATGAGTCACCAGAACCAAGGACGGGTGTTTTCGATTAATTTAACATGTTAAAAATGGAAATCAAAAAAAGGAATTAAAAAAATTCCAAAAAGGTAGCACATCCAAAAATTTCAATTAAATGGAGGACAAATTACTCACATTTCCACTTTTTTTATTGGCAATTGGCGTGTCTGATAAAATGAATATCAAATATCTAAATACTGAATTAAGCAACTTAAAAACTGTCTGGGGGGCTCACAAAAGCCTGAGTAGACGATAAAATGACCCACATTTTGTTTTAAAGTGAAATATCCCTTTAACTACTAACAACACTTCTGTAGCATATTCCAGTAAATACAGTGGTTTCATTGTGCCAGTGGTGTGTTTGGCAATGGCAACACATCAAACCATGCTGAACATAACATTATTATTCCATCAGGACCGATGGATTTCCTAGTATTTATCTGGGAGAGGGTACACTGTGCTTCCTCCAATATTAAGTGTATTTTGTATCACCCTCTCTCCAGTACCCGTCGGGCTTGAAATGGAATGGTCTGTGGGTCTCATAACATGCCAAAAAAAAAGCCAAGTCATTGGCAAACTACTGTGTGAGCAAAGTTGGTCCTCTGTGAGTTAAGGTCAACACCATTGTCTTTATTCCGCGCCACGCCTCCCCTGTGTTGTCGTCCTTGACTATCTGCTCCACTTCAGCTCTTTGCTAGGGCTGTCACGACTACTAATTTAAGTTGACAATTAATTGTCACACGAATAATTGCGATTAATGATTTAATTGTGTTTTTGGCATTGAACATTGGAACATAATACAAAATATCAAATAACTGAAATATACAAAGAAATTACTGACATTTATTAATTTTATACAAAAAAAGGTAAAAATAGGTGATCTACAAACTTACAGCGTGTCACAAAGTGACGCGTTGTAAGCTTGTAGATCAGCTATTTCTGCTTTTTTATGTATGAATTTTTTTATGACTAATATGATAAAATAATTGCGACTATCTCAAATAAGTGTGATTAGACGAATATGTAATTGTGACGGGCCTACTCTTTGCATATGATGTTTGTTTGTTTGATTTGGATCATTACATTATCTAGTACACAGAAGTTTGTCTTTATATTCATCTATATCGGGGCATTAAAACCTCTCAGCAACATTTTTAAATCATTACACCAGAACCAAGGACGGGTGTTTTTGATTAATCTAAGATGTTAAAAATGGAGTTTGAAGTTATAATGGGTTTGTGTAGGAAGGGGGCGTGTCCGATAAAATGAATATCGGATCTAAATACTGAATCAAGCAACTTAAAAACTGTCCGGGGTGCTCACAAAAGCTTGAGTAGATGTTAAAATGACTCCAAACATGTTTTAAACTGAAATATCCCTTTACCTACCCTACGTACTGTAGCTCTCCACAGTCTTACTACCTGTAGTACTCTAACACTCTTCCTCTCTGCATCACTTTATGAACTAACAAGCCGCAGAGTAGCCTTTACTGGCAGCATAAAGCCCCATACAGGATTTAGCCTTCTGTACCCTAATCCTAAATTGCTAAACCCATGAGGATGAATGAACCAGTGGATGGAATGTGTACCATATGGGCCTTAGTTTCCCTTAGCTTGGCTTGTCCTCAAGTGAAAATAAGGGAATCTTCTGGAAGGAGTCGTGGCCTCCTGGTCTAGTGCAGTGGTTCTCAACCTTTTCAGGCCATGACCCCCCAAAATAATCATATTTGAACAGGGGACCCCCCACCCTGACAGGCACTTGGAATTGTAGGAGTTGAGGTATTAACATTTAATTTGACTCGGTTCCACAGATAAATATTGTGAAACTAGCTGGTCAGCTTTTTTCAAAATATTTGACTCTTTCTTATATTATTTGACAATTTGGCTAATGTTTGACCAGTTTTTATAGTATAGTTTGTTTTTTATGCAGTAATGGTTTTCTCTTTTTTTTCTTTCTTTCTTTTTGGTATTAAAAAGGACTTAAAGGTCCTTAAATTGTCACTTAACTGTCATGTAGGGATCCACAGGTTGAGGACCCACAGGTTGAGGACCACGGGTCTAGTGGGTAGACCAGGAGGCAAGTTCTGTTTGTGGAGGAGGTGACAAATACAAAATTTAAGTGTTTGCGTTCTGAGTGGAATGTCGACGTAGCTAAGGGGGCATGGTGTTGGGATTTAAAAGACAAAACCTAGCTTATACTGTGGTGAAAACAAATACACTCCCGCTGGAGTTGCAAATAGTTAACATGTTGATATGAAATGCTAAACATGCAACGAAATTGTGTTCCCAAACTTTGCATGACTTATAATTATGATTGATAAATATATGCAGTATGCTGTTAAATATTCAGTGTTTATCATTGGAGCTGTAACCATGCACGCAGCCCAAACACGCACAATAACAAGCTTTGGTAGTGAAGTCGAGTTCTGTAGTATTTTAGGCAGCAAATGAGCGTCATTATTTAGGCCACAGTGGAGTGTTGAGCCTCTGCACTGCCTCCAGTGTGAGAGGAAATTGGGAGATATGCCAAGGTTTGTTTGTGTGTTTACGTAACCTGGTATTATCCTCACCCCTGATGAGTCAGAGGGGAGAAAGTCTCCTTGTTAATTGCCAAGAAGATATGTGATATAAAAGGTTGTATTCCTACAGAGATAGGCTTTACATAAAGCACCCCGGTCTGTGTTGGATATATGAGATATGTAAGTCTGTTGCGGTGATGGGCCTGAATGGGAAAAAAAAAGTCTGCCTCTTGAAATGTATTCCCTAAAGGACAGTCCTTCAGGGTCCATATCTTTTTCAGAATAAATGTATTCTGAAGAAGGCATGGACGCCCGAGATGTACCGTATACAGAACTGTGCTTTTGGGAGCTACATTGCAATGTGCAGACTCTGTCGCTTTGATCTTTTTCTGTCCTGCCTCCGTGTTCTAAATCATCTCTGTGAATGAGAAATGCCCTCTGTCCTGCCACAACTCCTGTTAGTATATCCTTAAGCGCAAATTACTTAACCCCATTTTGCTACAGCTGACCCGTTCAGTGGTCAAGAGTGGACTAGAAAGCTACTGTTTTGCTATGGGCACAGCTGCCATGTGTTTGAAGTAGCTCATGAACTGCTAAAAAAGAACCTACATACTCAGACAACTCTCCCAGGCCAGGAGAAATAAAGGTGGAGAAATTGTCAGGAGCACGTTTCCAGTGTTATATGAAACTCTGCCCTTAAGCTTTAACAAGAACTGTTTCACTATTAACTCACTCTCCTTCATTCTCCCCTCCTCTCTTCCTCATTCCCTCCAATTCTCTCTCTCTCTTTCACTGTCTCTCTGTGGTTCTCTAGCTGGTGAAGTTGTGCATTGGGATGATTGACGCAGGCAAAGCCTACAACACAGCCAACAAACAGTTTGTCTGCGGCATCCGGGAGCTGGCCCAGTCGTCCACCAAAGATGAGGTCATCGAGGTAAACAATTACAGTCTTCTTCATCAATAACAGTATTGTTGGCTATAGTGTTTTCACTTTTTTGTTTTGTTTTGTTAATGTACAGTGTACAGTCTGTTACTTGTTTACATCTTAGTTAGTATCCATAGCACATTCATTCTCAGCCCCAGTCTGTCTTGATGAATAGGTTTTTTTTTCTTTTCTTCATCTCACTAAGTTATGTATAAAATTCATTCCAAATAAAATATTTTTTCTGTGTTAGGTCACATGGTTTGTTGTCTCTCTCCCACACATTTTGCATGGAGAGGCTTGCACTTCCTGTCTCTGTCTTTTTGTATATTTCCCCTCCCACCACCACTCCCCTGGGCCGCACATTCAGCCACAGTGCATTATTTACATAGAATACATTGCTCTCGCTCTCTGTCTCACCCCCCCCCCCCCCCATACACACACACACACACACACACACACACACACACACACACACACACACACACACACACACACACACACACACACTTCATTGTTGAAGCAGTGCTGTGCTCTTGAAAGCTTTTCCTCCCAGACATACCTCAATGACAGGAGGCTTAACTTAACTCACAATTTGCTGTTTGCATTTAGTCAGGTGCTGCTTCAGTTGTACGTTTGTTTAGTGCCAGTATCATGCATCGCTGCAGCATGCCGTTTATGCAGGAATGCGTTCAGTCCATTTTGTAATATAACTTTATTTTAATTCAGGCAAAATTCTTGTCCCATTGACCTTGGATATTGTGCTGCTGATGATAATTATATTATTACAATAAGTATTATGAGTAGTCATAGTAAAATGTAAAAAAATATTAGAAGCTAATATTAATTTGAATCCACAAATGAATACACAGACCAGTCATTTTCAAACAAAGTATAAATCAGTGTTAATTGGTTAATGAACTTTCTTCTCTGTCCACAGTCCAGCCTGTCAAAGTTTGCAGAGAGCCTGCAGGAGATGATCAACTACCACACGGTAAGACGTCACAACGGATGTCCTTGCTAGTTTCCTGTCAACAGTTATAGGATAACAAAAAACAGAGATGAGCCCACAGAACCACCGGAAGAAATACTTCACTGTCAAGGGGCTGGAGTTCAAAATTAAAGACCTCCCATTGCTCGCTTGGTGCATGCATGGCATGCGTTTGTTTTCTTTTGTTTTATGGGAGTGTACTCTCCACATTGCGTTGAGGTTTTCTTGTGATTTGAAAGACCCTAAACAGAATTGTAAAATTAAATAGTCTATCCGGTGCCTGTGGTCTATAAAGTTACAGTTACAAGTGTCCTGTCTTGTAAAAGACATCCCCAGTGTTATGGGGCTTTCAACCTCAGCTCAACCTTTATCCAAACACAACTAAACAAAACATTATAGTGTAGACCAGTTTACGTCTTGATGAAGTGTTTTTTACTGTGTCTGTGTTGTGTGATGTTGAATGCAGTTGGTTCTGGCAAGTGGTGGAATTTTTTTTTTTTTTTTACTGAAGTAAAAGTATCAATACTGCAATGTAGAAATAATCTGTTACAAGTAAAGTCTGGAATTCAAAATTAACTTGAGTAAAAGTACAAAAGTATTGGTATCAAAATGTGCGTCAAGTACAAAAGTAAAAGTACTCATTATGCAGAATGTCCCATTTCACAAGTTGTCAAATGTGTAAATTGTATAAATAGCAGATCCACAAGCTCACAATGTGTCGCATCGCGAGCTTGTAGATCGTCTATTTTCCTAAAATAGCCATTTACCGAAATGTATATAAGGCTAAAGTGGGTAATGTATCTTTTGTAATAATCAAAATCTACAAAATAACTAGTAACTAAAGTTTTCAAATAATTGTACCACTACAATTATTACTAGTAAAAGTATAATATTTGCCTCTGAGATGTAGTGGAGTAGAAGTAAAAGTATTGAAATACTCAAGTAAAGTTTAAATGCCTCAAAATTGTATTGTAATTTAACTAAATGTACTTAGTCACTTTACACCACTGGTTCTGGGAGCAGTTGAACGCCATTGGCATCACCAGAGTACCCATAATCACAGTGTTAATTTTCTCGTCTAAAACTATGACGAAAAATATTGGTCGACTGCCTTTTTCAATGCCAAAAACGAATTAAAAATAATGTTTTGATGACGAAAACTATGAGTAAATATGCTGACAATTTTGTCAACAAATAAAAACTTGACTAAAATGTTAGGGAGGGGCTAGTGGAGAAGAGATCCGGTAGAACTAAGACAAGTCATTTTGTGCTTCTGAAAATAGCTGATCTACAAGCTCACAACGTAGATAGGTTATTTTCGGCACACAGCTAAGTATAAATCGAGCATTACGATGCCATCACATTTTAGTCGACTAAATCATCAACTGCAGATTTAAGTGACTAAAATCTTATAACATTTAGTCAACTAAAACTAGACTAAAACATTTCTGATGACTAAAATATGAAAAAATATATATATATATATTCAAAAGGCTATGACCAACACTACTGTGAAAATCAACACTGCTGTAAGCCCTATGGGTATTATGGGTTTTATACCACAGTAACCAATGTATGTATTTAAAGGTTTGTGTACATACATGAGATTAAGCTAGGGATGATTGTCAGCACGCTGGTCGTTGTTGAAAAATAACCCCCGACAGGATGATTAAACACAGAGGCGGAGCCAAGGTGTTTAATCATCCTGAAGGGGGTTATTTTTAAACAACGACCAGCGTGCTGACAACTATCCCGCTTATTACACGGCTACTTAATAAATAAATTAATACGTTGACCCAAAAGTAACAACAAAACGAAAGTATTCCATAAGTGTTGCGCTGGGCGGACATGGTCGCCTCGGAAAACAAGGAAGTATTGATCAAATAGAATACATTTTTGGTTACTGCATTGTCTATTTCTCGCTTCAAACGTTTTCAAAAACATTCTTGAGAGCAATGTTTAGTTGTAAATCACATGGTGTGTTTGTTTACATGGCTATCATGTTGGATACACCTTAAAATCAAGCAGCGCAGGTTGATATGAGCCGGTGCTCTGAGCCTTTGATTAGACAGCGGTCTGTTATTGAGCTCATCGGTCATTATCCAGAAATAACACACCACTGAATTCAGCGATGGACCAATCAGAATCAAGCATTCAACCAAGCTGTGTAATAATGTAGTATATTCTCCTACACTTGTTCACTGAATCCAAAGCCTTATTATTAGTCTCCTAGACTCTGAAGGTCATCATCCCAGATAGGAACTTTGTTTTCCAGCAATAATTAAAAAACACACCTGGGGTGTAAACCTTGCCCAAACCAATATCTCTTGTTCTACATCTCTTTTCCTGAGATTATGACTAGTTGTTTAATTTTGACCTTGACTTTGATGGCAATCTTGACCTTTGAACTTTTTGACCCAAACGTTAGGCTCAGTCTAAATATGCAGACTTCCCCGAACTTGCAGACTGCCAGACTTAACGAGTGCCTTCCTGCAAAGTACTGAGTGGTTAGGGTGGCCCAATTCTACAATTCATCAAAGTCTGCAACGGGGCTCATTCAGACTTTGATGCAAACACCCCGTCAGCAGACGAAGTCCCCTATAAACAGCGGCATCCCTAAACAGCGTTTTCAGTCTGATTTCAGAGCAGATGTTAGTCACTAGACAGGACAATACGGGCTGTGTCCGTGGACTGACCCTGTCGCTAGGAACAAACAGCATTGTGTGTCTTGAGTGGATCATGTGCTCTGAGATCGATGACTGGTAAAAAAAAAAAATTACTGCAAAATTGTTTTAGGTTATTAAAAATGCCTAGCAATCGCAGTGACACAAGAACTGATCAGTTTCTTACTTCTTGGCCCCTTGTGTGTGCTGTTATTATCAAATAAAATGCACAATAATATAAACCAGTGCAGCGTGTTTCTTCCGGTAGCAGAGCTTGTCGTTGGTCGTATCCACAGCAACGAGTGTAGTCTGAAATCCTGTCTCATTAGTCATGCAGCCATGTGCCCTTGCAGACTTTATATAATGATGCAAAGCACTCCACTTAACGTCACAGTACTTCACTCATTAAGACTTGAAGCCGATTCTGCAAATGCCAAATACAAATTCTAAATCAGTAGTTCTCACACTTTCAAGATTTTTAAAAATATTATATCTTTCAAAAATACCAGATGTAAAAAAGCGCTGTGAGCTTGTATACAGTATATGCTAAAAATCTAAAATGACACAGATGCTTTCCCGGTTAAGACTGAAGTCTGCAAGGGCAGAATCCGCTACTCTGGAAAGTTGACCTTTGGATTCAGCCTTAATCTCTTCAGGCCAGCCTACTGTTCATTCTCATGTTTTTTCCAAGTGTCTTGAAAATGCACTAATCTACTTTTATTTCGACCTTGACCGTGTTATTGATTGTGACCTTGACCTTAGACCTTTTCAAACAAGAAAAGTATCATTTCTTCAGGGCAGCCTACTGACCACTCCCATGAAAATACGCGCATCAGTTCTCCACTTGTTTTGTTGACAGTTACACACAGACAGGACTAATTGCAATATACCCTGCCACGCATGCATGCTATATCTGTGGCATAACACTTTAGAAGTTACTGAGTAATCTTGTCTTCTACTCTAGTCCCCTAAATCCCAAAGGAAACAAACAGGGTAGGTCCAGTGACTCAACACCGAAGACTTAAAGTTTCCGCCATAAATTTCCCTGTTAGACTCCTGGACCCTCAGAGAACCACAGGCCTGGGGCTTAGGCTATGGCTCAACAGAAGAGAATTTACTGGATATCTAACTATATCATACCGCACTATACTTTCCCAGTCTAGGAGGCTAATAAGAAAATGTATGGACTGTTGAGTCACATCGGGGATCCACCCTGTTGTGGCTCCTTTGGGTTTTCGGTTACTGGTCCAACAGGCTGAGAAGGGTACTCGGTTGCTTTTAAAGTGCCAGGCAGAGTTACTAGCTTTTAATGGTCACAATGTTTTGAAAACAACTGCACAGCTCATTGTGTCCAATAGAAACAATGCAACCCCACACACTCCGGAAGCTCTCACCACCTTCTAAATTCTGCCCTTATGTATATTTTGGTCTTAAAGTGAGGCAAAGTAGGAGCCACCAAATGGTAAAAACATCAACATTTGCACCTAGAACGCCATATTGAAGTTCATTGGTCTTAGAATACAGGTTTTGGGGGTATAAACACAGTGGTATGATGCTGCATTTCTCTCACAGAAGCTCTTTCTAGGATCATTACCTATTTACCTTGACCGTTCCCCAATATTTATTTATGTATTTATATTTAAGTTTTTTTACATTATTTTTTTATTTTCTTTAAGGCTTATCCTGCCTTTATTGCTAGTCACAGTGTAGATAGACAGGAAACGGGGAGAGAGAGTCGGGGAGTGACATGGCGCAAATGTCCGCCGGACCCGGTAATCAAACCAGGGACTCTGTCATCAGAGGCATCAGAGCCTGTTTGGTACGCACTTTCTAACTAAATGTTAGAAAGATATGTTAATGCCCTTTAAAGCACTGAGCCATGCATTACTAATAATAGTTCTAATTGGGTACTAAACTACAAAAATCAAGTATTGAGTTAAACTGTGTGTGTGTGTGTGTGTGTGTGTGTGTGTGTGTGTGTGTGTGTGGGGGGGGGGGGGGGTACACTAGTCTATAAGGCTAATGACAGGTGGACTTAGGGAGGAAACTTAAGCCTCCAGTGTTGAGTCACAGACTCGGATCAATCTTGTGGTGGCTCCTTTGGGATTTAGGGAACTAAACTAGTCTCACCCCCACCACACACACACAGGCCGGAGCTGAAACTGTGACTCAGCCACAGAGACTGTGGTCTCATCAGCTGACTGCTGTTTAATATTTATTTTTTACCAGTCAGCGATCTCAAAGCACATGATCCACTCAAGACGCATACTGCTGTTTGTTCCCAGCGACAGGGCCAGTCCACGGACACAGCCCGTATTGTCCTGTCTAGTAGTCACTAACATCTGCTCTGAAATCAGACTGAAAACGCTGTTTAGGGATGCCGCTGTTTATAGGGGACTTTGGTTGCTGATGGGGTCATTTGGTTTGTTTTAAAGATACACAGGTTAATGAGGGTATGACTCTCTAACGAGAATAAGCACAACGCGTTGTAGCTGTGCATATGTTCGTTATAGTTTACGAGGGGGAATTTTCTAAGTCAGCCCTTTCCATGTAAATTTAGTTGCGTTTTACTTCTGCAAAATTGAACACAGTGAAGTTGAGACACATGTGGAATGTGCTGAATACTGAACAAAAAACCCGTTAGCCTGGAAATGTTAACTTTTATCCTTCAGCTGTTCTTGCTGGTTTGTGTGTGTGCATTTATTATGTATATCTATAGATCGATCTATCTAAATTGATATGTTATATACTTTTTAAATATGTTAAAACATCTGTATAAAGTATAGCACAGTGTGTTCGTTGACCCCCCTCCCCAGAAAAGAGATGTCCCAAGATGTTCAAGATGACAACAACGCTGATAGAGAAATATTGTGTTCATACAGTGCTTACAGTACTTCATCCTGTCTTTAGGGTCGATGCAAAATTTGAAGTTTGAAGTGGAACTTGAGTGAAGCTCAGTATGATGCAAATGTTTATCTTTCACCACCAGCTGTTCTCCCTAACTGAGGGAAGTGAAATGTTTGTGTGGTGAAAACTTGTGGACTGAAGCTCTATTGTCCCGCAGATAAAATAAGTAACTGTTCCTTCTATCTCTGCAGATATTGTTTGACCAGGCCCAGAGATCAATCAAGACGCAGCTTCAGACATTTGTCAAAGAGTAAGTATTGATGAAGTCTCCGTTGATTAAGCTGCTTGTATCTGTGAGCGTTTTCAGCTTTCCAGAGAGAATGTTACTTCTTCACCTTTATCTCATAGTAAGAAGCATCAATGAAGATATGTATCAATATCAATGAAGATATATTGTAGCCAATAGCCATTCATGTGCTGCTCCATTCATGTGCTGCGGCTTGGTGTCTGCAATATTAGAATGATCGTAATATCCTAGATCATCAATAATTGTGATAGGAGAGTTAGCAATCCACTACCCTCTGTGTATATTTCTTCAAGATAAACAACTGGAAGTGGAGGCTGGACGTTATTATTATGGCCCTAGATTGACCATGTACATGTACTGTATGGCAGAGAAGAAAGAGGAATTGAAACAAACAAGGATATGTGGACAGAGGTAGAAGAGAAAGAGACAAGATATGGGAGACTGGGTGTGATTCCAGAGGTCAGGGGTGGAGAAGGTGGTTTTGGCTGAAGCTCTTATTCACAGCGACTCACCATGAGGCCCACTGGAAACAGAAGGCCCACAGTCTTAACTTTTCCACTCAAAGCCTGTGTCAGAAAAATAAAGCAAGGCAGAACTAGAACAAAAAGCCACATCAGCATATCGTGTATCGTGGCGGAGGAATATTCCACAGAAGAAAGACGGACTAGAAAGTTGCCCGGCAAGAATGATGCCGATATGAAACCAAGAGACATTTGAGGAAGTGTGTGAAAACGCAATTAGTATTGTCAAGAGTATCTTCCCCTTCATAAGTTCATGCAAATAGGAGCTGACAGATACCCCTCGCTTACAAACTCCTGATACAGAGTTGAATTCCACACAGTTTGTATTAGTGAGGAGGATGTTGCTTTATTTAAGGATTAGATGCCAGGCTGCACACTCAGTTAAACACACACACCAGCACCCCAGCCATCTTACCAACGCTGCCTGGAAGCCAGTTCCCTCACAAATGGCGTACTCCCTCACAGTCGGAGCAGTGGAATAATAAGACCCTGTTTCATGTAGGCGAACAAATTAAATACAGACGAGTAAGTGCAAGCCTCAGATATTTAGTAATGGCATTAGATTTCCGTGGGGTGGGTGGCTTCAACGATTCAACAGGGATGGTGGTTTAAAGGTTCAATCTGGGACTTGAATGAATTAAATGTAATTTAAACAAATCTGTCTGGTAGAGTATGTTAACACATCGGGTGCCAAACACGGTCTGAACCGTGTTTGCGCAGAGTAGCGGTCCGGTGCCGAACACGGTCCAGACCGTGAAATATGTCTTTTTGTTTTTTTCGTTTTTCTCCACACGGGCGGGGCTAGAGCAGCTCTGGGAGTACCCATTGTGATCTTGAGAAGGATAGGCCAGATAGATCACCGGAAACAAAAACATGGCTCCCATCCACTTCCTGTCTATTTCCTTCTTTAAAACACCTATATCTCCGAATCTGTTTCCGGTGGGGAAAACCGGTCATGCGCGATGCGCGATCCCCCCCCATTGTAACTCGCGAGTGAAATGTTATCGTTCCAGGCTGTAGCCAGGGTCATCGCGCAACATGAATGGATGTTTTTTTTTACATGGATTTGCTCCTCGTGGAGTCTAGAGCCTTAAACAGCAAAACGCAGTCAATGGGGAGAATGCTGGCACCCAACGTAAGTTGTTATGAAAAAATGCTGGCACCCAATGTGTTAATACCATATAACTAGTGCATCTACAGTATTTGGAAGTGGTCTCTCTTATCTTCCATTGACAAATCTTGGCCCTGGTGTCGGTAAGACAGTCTCGTTGACATTGGCAGTAAAGTTATTTGAAGCGGTTGGCGCACCGCCTTGGACACTGGCTACGCCAGCCTGGCATGGCCAGCCTAATATCACTGCGTAGACATTAGTCTGAAACCTGCCCCATATTTGCATACTGGCCCCTGATTGGTGCCCCACAACTTCGGGGACAGCGAAATCCAATCACAACCGAGCGGGCCAGACCTAATCCGCAGAGGGCCTTTTTTTTCACTGGTAGATTCGTCTGGTTTCCAGGCTATAGCTACGCCACCATCTTTATTGTAGTTTTGACATCGTTGCAATTACCTCTCCAGTAGGAGAGAGGTAAAAGCAGGTAATAGCTTCAACTCACATTGTCATTGCACATTCATATTACATTCTTGTGGTATTTGATTCTAGGCCACCAGGGGTACACAAAGGTCCAGAAATATGGTTATCAACCACAATTCCTTCAGAGTGCATAGTTATACAGTAGTACATGGAAAGTTTGGTAACATATCTAACATTATAATAAAAAGCTAGGTTTGTACGAATCATTACCATGATCATTATGAGGCTAGAGGAAGAGGACATGTAACCTTTGACTGTATATGTTTAAAAAGAAAACATTTTGTAAATGCAAATGCTATCATATAAGCCTTTGTTAGTGCAAATAATGTGAAGCTTGGACTGTTTTTTGTATTTCTTCTCCAATGGCCACGTGAGCAGTGTACTCCTTTTGTGATAGTTCTTTATTGCCATAGATGACAGGAAACCTGAGAGGGAGACAGACAGTTCAGGGAGACACAGGAGAAATTTGATCCAGAGGTAAAGTAATGGATCATGTGTTTCTCGAGGCAAGAGACTCTACCACTGTCACACGACTGGGCCCTGACCATCAGATTCAAGTACAACGACAAGACTGCTGACACACATCCCTCAAACCAGATACACACTCATTTCTGCTAATGACATTTGAGAAATTAGATTATTGGGACATCTGCTTGCCTCAAGCTGTTGCTCTAGCTCTGCAATATTTAAGAACTTGAAAATGCTGGATGTGTCCCCTGGCAGTAGACTAACTGGGTAGACCACATTTTATTGTGTGTTTACTTTTTTGTTTCAATAATTTGACCGAACCACCCTTCATTCACCATTGTGCTTAGCCAGAGATAACCTTGCGTCCGTTTACATGCAACTTTCCAGCCCACAGGATTGTTGAGAACAAATAATGGAAATGTCTTCTTTGACCTTAGATAGGGGATTTCTCAAAACCCCCACACGTGTCTCACTGAACTGTAAGCGTGGTCCTGTGCTGTTTGTATATGTGTGACACCATCTGGTGATAAGCGTGACCCTGAACTCAGCAGCAGCACATACAGTGCAAAACATTGTTTTTATTTGGAGAGGGGGCATTCCTCATCCAGCTTGTATATTTTTCTTAAATGAGACAAAAATTAGGAAATCTGGGAGGCACACACAGGTAGGATTTGATCCTAGACCAGTTAAGATGTGTAGTATACAGGGGTTCCAGAAACTAATGTTAACCGCTTAAACCCTATATAGACATACTGTAGCTGACTCGACCTAGTATAGTCCCCTAGGGGTCTATACTAGGCTGCCTCTTTTTTTACGCCTACACTATTATCTTAAAGCACTTAAACCCTACAGTATATTTAGTATTTCCCTCTAAACCAAATCTGTTCGCCAAAAATTGCCGATCTACAAGCTCACAACGTGTCGCGCCTCGCGCTGTGACACGTATTTTTGCTCAGTGTTCTCCCCCAGAATAGGAACGCCAGGGTTCAAGTAGCTAAGTAATTCATCTGAAGTATCCTTGCCTGTCAATGACAGACGCATCATTGGAGAGGACCACAATGGAAATAAGCCCTCTGGCTTTATTGTGTTTTTATCCTCTGTGGTGCTGCTCGACTGTGTGTTGGGAAGTGCTGTTGTGCTCTTATTTTTTTCTGTGATTTCACCAAATAAAATCAATCAATCAGTCAAATACAATTCCCTGTCCCCATCCTCCTCTCTTGCCAGAGACCTGCGCAAGTTCAAAGAGGCTAAGAAGCAGTTTGACAAGGTGAGCGAGGAGAAGGAGGCAGCACTCACCAAGAATGCCCAGGCTCCCCGCAACAAGCAGCATGAGGTGGAGGAGGCCACCAACATCCTCACCGCCACACGCAAGTGCTTCCGTCACATCGTACTGGACTACGTCTTGCAGGTAGGATTTCTTTGTATTAGGAGCATTTCGAAAATCTTCTCTTATTTAGAAGGCATTTGTAGAATCGGCCTCAGGTCTTAATGGGTTAATATTTCTGTATTGAAACAGTTGCATCACTTGGGAGTAGGGGAGACTCTAGGGAAAATGTTCTGTACTGGGTGGGATTAGATGTGTATGAAGGTCTTACTCTTAACTCTTTGACCACCAATGGCGAGATTTCTCGTCATATTTGGCGAAGGTGCAGTCTGCCAATGAGGAGAATGACGAGATTTTGTGTTTTCAGTGGTTTTCCACTAGATGACGCTGTTCGCTCGCCTATGGGTCACCGTTTGGCTCCCAGTGAAGGAGAGGAGCAGCGGGTCACGTGATCGCAAAAAAAAAACAGCCCGTTAATTTCCTTGTTATTCGATTTGGGAGAATGGCTTTTCCTCTGTTTCTGTTGCTTTTTGGGGAAAACAGCCTACATTCAAGCGGTGGCTTAGCCTTTTTTTCCTGATTCTACAAGACTTGGATACGTCTTGTAAAGCGATCGGGGGATCGATCATACTGGAGATGAATATTCTATGATTTTTCAAAGGCTTGTGAAAACACTCAAATTGCTGGCAGTGGCGTGGCAAATTATGTTTTATATCTGGCAGTCAAAGAGTTAACGTAAAATGCTGGGTCCAGACCCAGTGTTTGGGTAACACTGCTGTATACTGTATATATGTTCACACACTGCGGAAAGGCCCCAATGGATGGGTATATGGGGATGATGAAAGGTGGAGTCGGGCTAAGAATGCTGATGTGGCATAGTGGGAAATGAACAACAGCTGTGTTTAATGCTGTTCATTCCATGTGAAACAGCCCGACATGTCCACCACCCAGCAAGATGCTATCAGCTCCAACTACAGTATAGGGCTGTCACGATCATGACATTTTACATTACCATTCATTGTCATACAAATAATTGCAATTAACGATTTAGTTGAGCTTGTAGATCTGCTATTTCCACATTTTTTCCCGAAAATGTTTTAAAATGTACAAAAAATTTTTTAATTCTGGAAACGATTATGAAGATTCTGACAATGAATATATACAATAATTAATTAATAATATGCAAAATAATTGCAATTATCTCAAATAATTACGATTAGGTGATTATGTAATAATTGTGACAGGCCTAGCTCCAATGGCCCAAACCACCATTTGGAAGAAGCGAGGGATAGGGCTATTCCTAACCTTATATATTTATGAAATTAATGCTGTCATGAAACAAATGTAGGCTAACACTATGATTTAAAATTATATTTTAAGACCCGCTTACCACCCCCAAAAACTTGCTTTTTTTTTTAAAGGACAATCATTGTTGTTTGAGAGGACTGAGGAGGTATTTATGCACAAGATGATTTTCAAAATAGTCTCTCTTTCCTGTTTTAATGATCCAAATGTCAAAAGAGACCTCTAGGTCCAATTAATGTGAAGTCCATTCTTGTGGAAGGCACACCGTACACTACAGTACAGTGGAGCACATGTTATCTTCTCTCGGATGGCTTCCCTGACCTTTCTCAGTGAAGACCATTTATCTCTGACTACAGTAGCCCTGCACACTAATGAAAGCAGCATGCTTTGTGATAAAAGAACTGGTTAGCTGTAGCATGGCTATAGTTTCCCTGCTCGTGACCACTGATAGTGTTGTGGTTCAGAATGATACCCATCTCTGGAGCCATAATACAGTATATGCCTGCTGGCACAGGATCAAATCCTGCCAAGCCCTCTGCATAACATGTGTGAGTTACAGTATAATGCTTGCACTTCAAGGTGAGGAAGCAGGATTATTAAATATAGCAACAGAGCCCTCGTCTTCTCTGTGGCTGTTGTAGATGATGATAACGAATGTGCTTTGTGATAAGGAGAATGCCAGATTCTGCTGTGGTATCTGATGTTTTAGAGTCGTAATATCTGTCCAGCCACATGATATACCGAAGGCTTACAGGAGCACACTTCCATCCATCATGTTGCATCATTTGTTGCAAGCATTACTAAAACAAACTCATAGATCATGCAAAAGTGGATTGCCATTTCCCCAGGCTTTACAGATGTACTTTATTTAATTTTATCTGTAAGCACATGTATGGGCTTATTTATATTCTGTATAAAATCCATGTTTTGTGAAACATATCTCAGGTCTTTTTTATAATAATTTATAATCAAAACTAGGGCTGGGAGATGTGACTTCAAATCACTATTATGATTATTTCAAACTTTTGCCTCGATCACGATTAATGAACAATTAAAAAATAGGAAGTGTGATCTTCAAGGTCACAACGCGTTGTGATGTAACACTTTGTGAGCCTGTAGATTGCTATTTTTGCACGCCACCATTTTACAGCAAAGTATAAGGCTTAAGTGGTTAATCACACTAAGACATTTAGTCGATTATAAAAAATCTATTCAAATTTGTTCATGTGATTTGTTGATGTATACGAAAAATAAATAAATAAACCCTGCATCTCGATTATTCCATTTACCTACATGAGTAAGATTTAGTTGGTTATTGGTTCTGAATATCAGTTTCGATATATTTTCAGTTAATTGCCCAGCCCTAATCAAAACTAGAAATTAATCTGCTATTACCGTAGATGCTGATCTGAATTAAGAGTATTGTACACACATTCCATTCATGCCACATACTTTACTCCATTCATGCCCCTTTTAAACAACGCTATTTTCATACCAAACAGAAAATAATGTAAATGTCCTTGTTTCAAAATATACCAAAACATTGACAAAACTATATATATTTACACTCCTACTTGGGATTTAACCACATGAACCCTATAGCGTGAACAGTCTCTAGCAGATCAATAGATTCGATAGATTGGCTATTTTTGGCTAGGATAATAGTGTCTGTAGACTGAAAACAGGAGGACGCTTGCTAGAATCGATCACTGGGGGACTCCTGTCAGCTATTTACAGTATATACTAGGGTTTAAGTGGTTAAATAGTGGAACATTATTGACGAAAGCATGTCTCACAGGGAGTGGGGGGGGGTGGTGTATGTTGTAATAGCGCACTGCTTCGTCAGAAATCCTCCTTCCCTAAAATGCGGCTGGCCTGGCTTTGAGAAATTGAATTTCTGTCTTAGCTGTTGGTCTGTTCATAGGAAATCTATAACTCTACAAGTGATTTAAAGAGGCCCTGCCCTACTTTAAAGTTCCACATCAGACTGGTGTTGTCAGCACATTTAAAATCCCACTGACTTTTTGGTATTTTATTAATTTTTTTTTGCAATACTTTTACTTAGGGTGAGAAATTCATACCAGCCACTACTAGTGAAGTGCTTGGGAATTCTGTTTGTGGCTGATAAGCTTGTCTACTCTAGTAGCCATTTGGGCATTTATAGTAACTAAACCAACGTTTAGGTCCTTAACCACGTATGCCCTATTGTATACGTCGTCATACCATGTTGTGCAAAAGTATCTCAAATAGTCGATCTACAAGCTCAAAACGTGTCGCGTTGTGAGCTTGTAGATCGGCTATTTCAGCTACTTGTATTTTTTTTTAACCCATTAAAACCGGGAAAGCGTTTTAGATTTTAGCGTTGGCTATTCAAAAATAGCAGATATACAAGCTCATAGAGCGTCACTTCATGCTGCGCTATGAGCTTGTAGATCTGCTATTTTTGGAAACTCGTGAAAATATGTGCACATCTTTGATTATTATTATTTATTTTTTTCAAGCGAACATTTTAAACTCAAATCTTTGCTACTTGGGGGTCACTGGAAGAAAACATTTTCAAATGGGGGTCAGCGGCCAAATACGTAAAATTTGTGGGGGTCCTTGACATGAAATAGTTTGAGCACCACAGATTTTTTCAGAAAACTGTTAGGATTTATTTGTAGAATCGGCCTCAGATCTTAATGGATTACAGTGTTTAATTTAATTTGTGTTCATTATATATTCAGGAGAGAGGACATACAGAGCAGGTCCTGAACCTGATTCAAACCTGCAGTAGGACCTCAGCTCATTGAACCAGCAGTATGCCCCTGAGAGCTGGTTTATTATGTAAAAAATAAATAAACAAACAAACTAAGTAAATAATTGACTGGACTCTGAAATTGGACAAAAAGTTCAGTTTTCAGCCTTGTTTATATGGCGTGTACGCTTAATTACATAGTGCACAGTTGATGTTGACAGGAAAGATGGTAGAGAGAGTGGATGATATATGACAGAGGCTGGAAGCTCACAGCATCACTGTGTGTGTGTGTGTGTGTGTGTGTGTGTTTGTGTGTGTGTGTGTGTGTGTGTGTGTGTGTGTGTGTGTGTGTGTGCGTGCGTGCGCTGCCACGTTGTGCCCCGAATGGAAATATACAGACCAGGAAAATTAGAACACAGAATGAAGGCTGGAAAATGGAAATCTCCCATTAGACACCAAAGAGTGGTGTAGCTTAGAAAAACATCCATAAGCACCGTTTCAAAAGAAACAGAAAAACGCATTGTGACACATTTTGAACTTATAGATCTGTTATTTTTGAAATTCTTTAAAATAATAATAATAATTTCACCTATAATGACTGATGACATGCCGAAAATAGTTATGTGAGGGTGAAAGTGGTTACCATAGTACCCCTGCAGTTGTACACCTCTCTACCTCTATTGTGTAAACGAAGCTTACTTGACCTCTATGACCTTAGGTCAGTGTTTCTCAACTAGAGGAAGTAAGCTTTAGAGAACCAACCACTGATATACAGTAGCAACATACTTTTTTCAGAAAACTGTATTTTTTTTGGAATCGCCCCCAGGTCTTAATGGGTTAAATCAGTGCAAAACCAGTTGAACTACCTCCAGCCAGAAGCCAAATGCTGGTCAATTGTGGCTGTCTGGTTAAGGTTTTCTGCGCTGCCTGCCAGACACTTTGGCACATGATCAAACATAATTTGGCAATCCTGTTCTACTGCACAAAAATCTAGTTGGTTGGCAAAACATTGGTGAAAGTGGCTTTAGAATTTTAGGGTACATGAGTCATTGTGGCCGGTGGGCAAAACAGTTGGCTTCCTTCGGCTCTGGCAAGAGCAGCCAAACTCCTCCATCCATCTATTCATTCATTCATCCATTCATTCATTCAGAGCTCTATTTCATCCTTATGGACACATTGGGTACAATCTTGATCAAGCTAAGAAGAAACTAGAAAATAAATAATGAAAGATCAAAGCATCATGAAAGAGAGGAAAGAAATAGAAAAAAAATTACATTAGTCAAAATGTTGAATAAGATTTAAAATGTAATGAGATTTTAAATCACATTTCATGTGCGTGCGTGCGTGTGTGTAGACGCACATATACAGTACATACACACACCCAGTCCATGGTGTGTGTGTGAGAGAGACACACACTCCATGATATGTGTACCGTGTGTGAGGGAAGGAGAGACACGCACACAGTACACACACACACTATGTGTGTTCATTTGTAACCCTCCATAATGTTTCTTTTGAGACTAAACTGAACGTCCCAGTACACACGCCCACCCAGCCTCTGGCTGTAAACGGCACACGTGCATGCTCATGTGCTCACACAAACCGTTGAATTTGCATAAACAAAGCACATGATCATGCACTTGATCAAGTACACATGACAAACACTATCATTAAAGTGGAAATATATATTATAGCGTTTTACAAAAATATATTGTATTTGTACAAAGAGAGGCTGCCAACAGCCTCACTGGCTCTAAACGGGGACCAGTAGCTCCCCCTGCTGCCTAAACAAGGGTAGTGTTTTGGTGTGACTTTACTACAGCTCATTTCACGCTTGTCTGCTTACCTTCTCTTGTCTTTTGCATCACTTTTCAATGTGTCTTCCAGGAGCTAATGTTAAGCTTCTCTCTCCCTGTCTCTCCTCAGCTCAAGTCTTTATACACACAAACGGATACCATTTAGAAGTCAGAACCATGCACACAGCACCTTAAAGCAGTGGTTCTCAACCTTTTCAGGCCGCAACCCCCCAAAATAATCATATTCTGAACTGGGGACCCCCCAAAATAATATTTGAACTGGGGACCCCCCACCCCGACAAGCACTTGGAATTGTAGGAGTTGAGGCATTACATTTAGTTTTCAAAATGTTTGCCTCTTTCTTATATTATTGACAATTTGGCCAATGTTTGACCTGTTTTTATTTTCTTTAGTTTGATGATTGCTTTTGATGCTATAATGGCCTTTTTTCTTTCTTTCTTTCTTTTTTTTAAGTATTAAAAAGCCCTTAAATTGTCACTTAACTGTTATCTGCGGACCCCCCCCCCCAAATCATGTGGGGACCACAGGTTGAGAACCACTGCCTTAAAGCACCTCAAAGTGTGCTACGATCATGCCTTTTTTTCTTCTCACAATGATTGCTGCTACTCTTTATTATTTCATTGTTATTGTTTATTATTGCTGCTGCAATGTTGAGGAACCAAAGCCAATGAATTTGACTCTAGTGTACTTGTATTTAAGATGTAACGATAACAATCTTGAACATTTCACGCTCTCTCTCCTTCCCGTCCAGATCAACGTGCTACAATCCAAGAGAAGATCGGAAATCCTCAAATCGGTAAATATTATTTCTATTGTCCGTCCAAAAGACCAGTTATGGTCAAGGCAAAGGCCATATTTGTTTTAGAATAAAACAACGTTTTGTTCTGTCATCATCACAGATGCTGTCCTTCATGTATGCCCACCTGACCTTCTTCCATCAAGGCTATGATCTCTTCAGTGAACTGCAACCCCTCATGAAGCAGCTAGGAGGACAGGTACATAACCATACAACACAAACTGTACACCATGGGTATTCAACATGGGGTCCGGGACCCCCAGGGGGTCCTCAGAGTAACTGCTCTGGGGGGGTCCACCAAATCTTTGTGTGATGGGGAACATTAGCCGAAAATAGCAGATCCACAAGCTCACAACGCCTCGCGCTGAGTAGATTTAGATCGGCTATTTTTGTAGTGTTGGTGTAGAGGGAAAAAGAGCAGAGCAAGTACAGAGCAAATGGTCAAGTTGACCAAGTATTGAGGGTTTAAAACGTTTAATTAAACGTTTAATATGTATTAACGGTTTAATACACATTAACACAAATCCAACATATTAATAGTAAAGATAATGTATGTCAAACAAGTCTATGAAGCTATCTATGAAAAAAAGTATTCTGCAACACAATTTTATTCAATATGTAGTGGAGGTCCCTGCTTCATCTCTCTCAGCTAGGTGGTCCTTGGCCTGAAAAACATTGAAGACCCCTGTGTGTACACAATGTCACTGTCACACATGTATTTTATTGGTAGACAGACCTAAAGATCTTGAAATACTAGCCATCTAAATTGTACTTGCTGTTTTGACAGGTAGCCAGCTTGTCTTTGTAGCCCCAAAGAGTAGTTTGGTATTATGGACACATGCACTTGTTTAAATGTAGTGTGTGCACACACAGTCACACATGCACCCACCCAACCATCCACTCACTCATGTTCTCCATGGTCATTGTACATGCACACATGGGGATTCACTACACTCAAACACTCTCTCACGCCTTCTGCCTCCCTCATTCACACATGAACTGGCACTCTGTTCAGCGTTTTAGTTGACAAGTCACTTGTTTCGAGAAAGATTTCCTCTTCTTAAATGTCTTCATACACACTCCCTGTCTCTTTTGCACAAGTACTCTGGCTCCCACTCCCTGGTTGCATCCAGGGATTTCCGTCTCTTTGTACCCACAGTCGGCATCTTTTTTTTTTAGATCAATGTAAATTTGGAAGAAAAAAGGGGGTGGAGGGGTTGACAGTCCCTGGCACAGTGCTGGCTTGTAAGTGCATTCTCCTGCTACTCCTGCCAATTTCCGAGGGCGATTGAGAAGACAAACTGTGAGATATTTTTCCTTCCGCTCGTCAGTGCCCGACTCTGCCTGAACGCTGTTCAATTAAAGACAAATAAAAGCTGTTAAGTCACAGCTAAGTAGGATAATCTGGCAGCGCCTATGATTTTCCGAAGCGTGTGACAGAACAGCCGGTGAATGGGGAATCGTTATGGACGGAATAGATAGACATGTGGAAGCTGGAGATAGTTTGGCAGTAGATGTCTCAAACTAAATTACAGTGATGGAAGAAGTACTCGTGTGTTTTACTTAAGTAAAAGTATCAATACTGCAATGTAGATCTACTCTGTTACAAGTAGAAGTCCTGTAAATGTACTTGAGTAAAAGTACAAAAGTATTGGTATCTACAAGCTCACTATGTGCATTGTGAGCTTGTAGATCTGCTAATTTCAAATGGCCGAAATATAAGTAGTTAGTGTGTTTTGTAATCATAATCAAAATCTACAAAGTAGCTAGTAACTGAAGTTTTCATATAATAGTGGAGTAAAAGTACAATATTTTCCTCTGAGATATAGTGGGGTAGAAGTAAAAGTATTGAAAAACCTCAAAATTGTACTTAAGTACAGTACTTGAGTACATGTACTTAGTTACACCACTGCTAAATTAACACAGTGCGTTGCGGAAAATAGCCTAGCCTATTGCAGTAGGAGCAGTAAGAATATTCTCTTTTGCAATGAGAATCGATCATAATCACATGGCATCTTTACCGGGGGACTCATTTAAAAACTGCTGCTTTATCATCCACACTGGAACACTGTGTATAATATATGGATGCAGCAGGATAGGTGGGCACTAGGGACATCTGGGCACCTCGATAAAAGATTGGCTATTTTGTCCAAAATGTTAAAAAATGTAATATTTGTAAAATGGTCTTAAGTAATGTAAAGCATACATGATGTGAACATGCACGGTTCATCATTATCAGACTTAATTTAATCATTCCAACTACTTGTTTATGCCCCAAAATGACTGGATATACAGATTTTGTAGACATTTGTAGCAATTGTAGAAATATTAGACCTTAATTGTCGAATGTTCTAATCATGTACTGTATACTGTACTTAACTTTACTTAAAAACATTGTCCAAATTTTTTATATTTTGGAAAAAATAGACAATTTAACACCGAGGTGCCCACTCTTCCTTGGTGCCCACCTATCCTGTTACCATAATATATGATTGAAGTATTGTGCATTAAGCACAACGGTTAATTGTTTGGCTGTAATGTATCCTGTCTATAATGAATGGACATATAATGTAGGGATGTCAATCAGTTATTAACTGATCATGTCTGTGAGGTCTCTCGTTATCAAAAAAAATCAATAAAGCTGAATTGCCATGATGAAGACCATTGACCTACTGTAGGCTATCAATGATCAAAAGGAAAGGACACCAGCTGATATGAAAAGAAAAAAGATTAGTTATCAAATGGCAGCAATGTTTTTGTCACATGACAAGGTGCGCACTGATTTAATGATGTAAAAAATATAATACTGTGAAACAAAAGCAGCCTATTTATTTTTAGACAGGTTCTTTTTTTCTTGGGCCGACAATTTGAAGAGCTTTTGGGTGTGTGTCTCCAAATGTTCTCTTCCAGGAGAAAATATGAGAGCAGTGTGTTTGTGTGTGTATTCTTGCTGTTTGTTAACGGTTAACTTTTAAAACGAGTAGGGTAGCAGTCACATCACGTCATTTACCACATCATGATTCTGTGGTCTTTGTAATTTCTCAAAGCAACACTCACAGTTTTTCCATGAACAATTCTCCAATCACCCAATTGCAGACTTTTGCGGGGCTGACAATGGTGGTTGTGTTTGTGGAAGGAAGGCGAGTACGTTTCTAAACAATTTGTGTGAAAGGCAAGCAACACATCAAACAGTAGTGAGCAGAAGTGGGACTTTCCCCCCCATTATCAGACAAAAGGTTATTTGCAAAAAATACTACTGAGTTACTCTCTCTTCCTCTCTATCTTTCTCTTTAGCTCTCTCTCTTGCTCTTTATACTTCTTTATACAATCTCTCTTTCTCAATCTCTCTTTTGCTCTCACTCTGTCTCCCCCTCTCATCCATTTTGCACGTGTATTAAATCCCTACATGCTCTGATGTTTGTCAACGTGCGTGACAGACCCAGAAGCATCCTCTTGAATGATATTGTTCTTGCATTGGAAACATAAACGGACACGAAGCTATTCTGAGCATTGCATAAAAATTATATAATTGTGTTTACATGACAATGCACACTGTTATAATATTTGCTCATGTGTTTTCTTTGTAAGCAGTCTTTGCCAATCACGCTTCAGCTCGGGTTAGAGGCATTGTTTCAGACCGCTGACCACCCTCTTGGACTTGTACACAAAGCCTACTGTTTATACACACAATTCGTGTGTGTGTGTGTGTGTGTGTGTGTGTGTGTGTGTGTGTGTGTGTGTGTGTGTGTGTGTGTGTGTGTGTGTGTGTGTGTGTGTGTGTGTGTGTTCCAGTGGTGGAAAAAGTACTACATTACTAAAATGAAGAAATACGCTGTTACAAGTAATCAAAATCTACAAAGTAACTAAAGTTTTCAAATAATTATAGTGGGGTAAAAGTACAATGTTTGCCTTTGAGATGTAGTGGAGTAGAAGTAAAATTATTGAAAATGCGAAGTAAAAAATACCTCAAAATGTGTACTTAGTTAATTTCCACCACTGTTGTCTTCATCTGCGTCTTTAGATGCACACTACTGTGTGGTAAACAGGGTTCTTCTTCACCGAGGGTCAAAACAGCAGCATCTGCAGGATGATTATTATCACACAGACCCGCAGCAGGAGGCTGGAATGAGGAAGAACCCAGAGGGCTGGAAAAGGGAGTTCCCGCCGTGGTGGTGGGACTCACAGGGTATACAGTACAGTATAGTACAGTACAGTCAGCTGAGAGACCGCAGCGCTCTGAGAAGACACACAGATGATTACACTTACTTCATGTAGAGACTAACTCTTAACAGAGAGGAAGGAGGGGTGGAAGAAGAGTATAAGATGAGAGAGAACACCACTGAGACAGGTCTGAGGAAGAATTACGTAGAAGAACTTAAATGCAGTGAAGATTGAGCGTGGACATTTCTCTCACAGAGACGCTGGAACCATCACAAGATCGAGGGACAGGCGTGTGATAAGAGAAGAGTGGATCCACTTCACAAACCAGATCTTAAGAGGGGAATATTGATTGGTTGATTCGTAAATATAAATAGAAAGATGTTTCTTCAAAACGCAGCAGAACTGGGCTGTGGGGGTTTTGTTTGTGTGCTGCTCAGAGGTCGGGATTTACCAAGATAACCGGTGTTTTCTTTTTCTCAGCATGTTGCTCAGAGATGGAATTTACCAAGACAGAAAATAGTATTCGAAAGAATGAGGAGACACATTAGATAACATATCTTTTAGTAGAGAGGGGGTTGAGGGCTGTCAGAGAGTGGTCTCTACTCAAGCTGAGGAGTGATTGAAGTTCACAGAAAGAGTAATTCCTTCTGGTATACAGTAGTTGATTTGTATTTTGAGGAGTGCGTTTTGTGCGGCCGTTGCTTTGAACGAGCCTAGACGTCGAGGGCTGTGAGAAAGATAGAGGGAAGAACAGAAGAAGACTGCTGGCAGAGAAGAAGACCTTTTTTCAGAACTAAGACGCGAGAGAGAGGCAACTGTGTGGCTGAAGCTGACAAAAGACTGAAGGAAAGGACGTAGCTGTAAAAAAGTGGATTATTCCTGGTCTTGGTCTCCTCTCCGTCATGAAGCTGAAGCGGGTGGAGAGGCTATGCAGGGAGGTGTGGAGGAGCTGCCAACAGGTCTGTTTAACACCGGTAGACAGATGGACCCAGGAACATGGTGCATGCTGGGAAATTAACATCAGCAATTAGACAGATGTTTAAATTGCTTGTGGTTGTAAACGTGTTCACTCTTGACACACCAAGCCATTAGCCACACACCTGTGTTCTGTGTATTATAGGTTACGGTTGTGTAGTAAAAAATACCTGGTAGTCAGCGAATTGTGCGATTGAACTTGAAGTTAAAAAGTTTGATTTAAACATATTATTCTGGTCACTCGCTAAAATGTGTTTAAATTGTGAATAAGAGAAGGAGTATTGCTGGAGGGGGTTCTTTTAGTCTTCGCATTTCTACCAGTTTAATAAGTTAAATTTTAATCCAATAAGACCTGAGGCCGTTTCTACAAATGTCTTCTAACAGTTTTCTGAAAAACGTATGTTTCTACATCAGTGGTTCTCAACCTTTTTCATGTCAAGGACCCCCACAATTATGTATATGTATTTGACACCCCATCTCAAAATATTTTGTTCCAGGGACCCCCAGAAGCAAAGACTTGAGTTCAAAATGTTTGCTTAAATTATTTTTTTTAAGATTTGCACACATTTTCAAGATTTTTCAAAAATAGCAGATCTACAAGCTCATAGCGCGGCATGAAGTGACGCACTATGAGCTTGTTTATCTGCTATTTTGGAAGAATCGTGAAAATTGACACACACTTAATGGGTTAACTAAAACTATTGAAATTGAATATTTTTTATAATTTTGTTCATTTGTAAAGGGACCAATTAATGCATCAGATTTATCCATTTAATATGCTGAGAAGGAACCAGATCTATGAACCAGAAAGCTATACTGGGGGGTACTGTAGTATAAAGGATAGAGAACTACAGTAATTACTGGATCAGAGAATCTTTTTCTACAATTTCTGCCTGGAATCATGAGGTCCAGTGTGAACCATGTGTCCAGAAAAAAATGAGCCAGCTATTTTAATCATGCTTTCCATGGTGACTTTATGATTCATGTCAAACATGCTGCTTGTTCCCAAAAGGATATCTTGTGTCAGAAGATTAAAATATTCAAGTGAGTGCATGGTTCCATGACACTGTCACCCAGGGCACAACACTTAAATACAAACATAAACGTACAGTAGAAGCAATAGAAACATACAATATGTCATCGCCGTCATATGACGGAAATGCAAATACTGTAGGTTTACAGACGTCTCTGACCTGTTTAACCGCAACCCTTAATGTAACTTTCAGCTAGCAACATGGAATTCCAGTGTACAGTAAAATAAAATTTGCATTCACATTTTCTTATGTTTTCTTATTTTTGTTTTGTGACACTGTAGAATACACCTCAGTTCCGAGGTCAACAGAGGTCAACAGATTTAGCAGCAGCCAACAGTATGGGGTACAAAGGTGTAAGTCCTGTGATCTAAAGTAGGAAATGACTCCTGCACAACAGCCAGATATACCTCTTACGACCTCCAACTCTTATTATTATCGTACCCTAAACTAGTACGTTTTCATCTACAGTACCCTCCCGTGCGCACCCACACAACACACATACACAGACAACACACACGTGTGCACATGCATGTACATATACAGTACATACATGTAAATGTGTTTCCTCCTCATTAGCTCCCACTTCCAGTGACCTTTAACTAGATAGAGATCCCTCTGCATTGGAGCCTTTTATAAGAAAACGCTGATTGAGGTCATCTGACCACTTGACACGGCAGCCGAAAGAGCGTGTTTATTATTTTAATCGATCTATTGTGGGGGCTGGATCAATGGAACTAACGCAGTATACTTTGAATTCGTATTTATCGGAATTACAATGAAAAATAATTTTCAAGGATAAAAAAAAAAACATGACTTAAAAGATTTTTATTTACATAATATCTTTAATATATATGTTATATTTTTTTAAATCGTAGTGTTTTGGCAATTATTTGGGGGCCCAAATAACCAACCAGTGTGCCTGATTTAGAGATACATTAAACTGTCAATGGTCACTCTCTGCTTACATCATCAGCAGAGAATACAGTAGAATAGTGTTGATAAGAACATAATGATGTTAAAGGCAGGGTGAGTCATCATTATCACAATATCTGTTGTTGACTGGAATTCTAGGAGGCCTACACACACACACACACACACACACACACACACACACTTCTACCTACAGACAGTAAGAGATAGAGCGGTACAGGACTGGATCAGGCTGGTTGTTGGGGAAGAGGGACAGGGGGGGGAAAGAAAACATTTCCCTTCAGATGTTATCAGTCATCTACGCTGCCCGCCCACTTCCCGTTCAAACACAACAAACACACACACACACACAAACATAGTTATTTGGACAGTGGGTGTTCTAAGTTTACAGGTTTTGGCTCCATGCTATTTATTACTTTTGATGTGAAATAACAGCGATTGTGATGTCGAAGGAGAGCCTAATGTCACCGTTAAGTTCAAGGCAGTTTTCAGATACTAGGGATCACATGAGTAAATAAGAAATGTACAATCTAAAAAAAAATACAGCCTTGCTAAATGAGTTAGTTAAACCCATTTAACTAAAGTATTGCTATTTTACATTTGGGCAATTAGCCGGTCTGCTAGCCTACAGATGGACATTTATTGTTTCTGTTCTTCCCAAACAAGATATTTTATCATCTCCAAATGCCTAGACTCACGTGCTTATAGACACCTTGTTCCAGTTATGTTCACCTAACAGGCACATGATTGTACTTAAAAACCTTAAGTAGGGCAATGTGGGATGCCAGCAATTTATGTTAGTTGAACTTTTTATCCAGAAATGTACTGGTATTCCAGTGGAAAACACCCTATAGCAGTGGTGGAAAGTAACGAATTACATTTACTCAAGTACTGTACTTAATTACAATTTTGAGATTTTTTTTTACTTTTCTGGAGTATTTCCAATTTAATCATTTTACTTCTACTCCACTACAAGTCAGAGGCAAATATTGTACTTCACTCCACTACAATTATTTGAAAACTTGATTTTGATTAATATTTCAAAACATACATTAACCACTTCGGCCATTTGAAAATAGCCGTTCTACAAGCTCACAATGCGACACATTGTGAGCTTGTAGATCTGCTATTTTCAAAGGATTTTCATACATTTTATACATTTGAAAACATGTGAAATGGAACATTCTGCATTATGATGAATACTTTTACTTTTGGTACATTAAGTATATTTTGATGCCAATACTTTTGTACTTTTACTCAAGTAAACCTCAAGTAAACTTTGAAAACCGAACTTGTACTTGTAACAGACTATTTCTACCACAGGGTATTGATACTTTTACTTAAGTACAAAATGTGAGTACTTCTTCCATCACTGCCCTGTAGTAAAGCAGTGTTTCTCAACCACTTGGTTTCAGACTTGATGGTTCAGTGCAAAATGTGGGCTCCCAGTGTGAAACTGTCAAGGAGCACTAAGCTAGTCTAGTGTTACTTATGTCTTGTTGGGGGTGTAGAGGGTGTAGACCATGTCCAATGAATTTTGTCTTCTGCTCTGATGCTGCTGTCCAAATGGTTTCTGGGGGGTGCTGAGGACGTTTGGTGAATTAACTTTATTTTAAAAATGTAAGTGTGTGTAGTATTTCTTAGAGCAGTGGTTCCCAAACTTTTTAGCTCAAGACCCAAAAGAGAAATTAGATGTTTGCCCGGCACACAAACAAGTTATAATAGCAGATCTACAAGCTCACTTGCGGATCTGCTATTTTCACTACTTCTTAACCGTTTTTTTTTATTTATGTATGGAATTCTTACTTATGAATTACTTTTGAAAAACGTTTTGAATTGATGAAAAGTTGCAACATTTTTTTGTTTAAACTTTTGTTAATCTTTTGAAAAAATATATAATAATAAAGAGTGTGTTCTCTGTGAATATAACCTTCATTGTTTAGATCCCTTTGATTTAGCCTGTATTGGTGTGGCCTTGTACATTAGTCCTGGATGTTCGTTTGTTTTCTTGTTGCCTTAGCATCAAATGGTACTGTAGCTAAACCTAGAAGGTCAAGTTTTATTTTGTGGTTAGCTGAATTATGTGCTGATCCATGCTGCCTGCAGGATATCTGTCTAATTCCTTTACATTGTAAATATGTGAACTTTATTATAAAGCACCTTTCGAAACATAGTTATTATAAGGTGTTTTGCCAGATTTGCCAGGTAATATCTGTACCTGGCAAATAAATAAAACATTACACCCCAGTAGTCACTGACATAGCCATGTCTGATAAATAGTGAAGGTTCGGGAGGAAGTACTCTACAATAGTGGTTCTAAAACATTGTCATGTCAAGAACCCCCAAATTGATTGTATTTGTCCATGGACCCTCATTGAAAAGATGTTGTGCCCGTAAGAGAAGATTTTTCAAAAATATATCTACACAAGCTTGCGGTGATAGATCTGATATTTTCGAATAGAACAGAAAATGTAATAGGGCTTAACACACATACGTACCTACATGTAAATGTGTTCCTCCTCATTACCTCCCACTTTCAGTGACCTTTAACTAGATAGAGATCCCTCTGCATTGGAGCCTTTATAAGAAAAATGCTGATTTAGGTCATTTTGTACCAGCAAAAACATCAGAGTCACAGACTACAATTTCACTGCAGTAAGGCAAACACCCACAAATAACACACACACACACACACACACACACACACACACACACACACACACACACACACACACACACACACACACACACACACACACACACACACACACACACACACACACACACACACACACACACACACACACACACACACACACTCTTAAACCATTAAGACCTGAGGCTGATTCTAAAAAATACCATCTAAATCCTAACCTAGGTTTTTGGAAAAACTAGGTTAGTATTTAATAAAATTCAAATTATTATAATGTTTTAATCATGTTTCTATATATCATTGTTGTCGGGTAGAAACCTTGTATGTCCAAAATCGTTCCTGTTTTATTATTATCTTAAAAGCGATTTGAAATAGTGAAAATAGCCTGATCTACAAGTGCACAACGCCCTGCATCGCAAGGCGTTGTTGTGTGCTTGTAGATCTGCTATTTTCACTACTTTTGTGCGACACCCCTGTGTGATGAAGTAGGCTTTAATTTACAAAAAAAAAACATACAAATTTGAAACTTGGAGATACAAGGTTTCTGCCCGACAGTGACGATATATAGTGACAAATACAACTATACAGATGCTCTCCCGGATTGAAAGGTATAACAACGTTTAGGCTTTCCCGTTCTTAATGGGTTAATGACCTCTGCTCACTTCATTCGACTCCATCAATTTAGGATGAGCTCAGAGGAACCTTTGTGTTCTTGTGCAGACGGGGGAGTGTTACTCAGTGGTGGCAGAGAGGAGAATCCATCATCTCCCAATCCAATTTCACACATGATCAGGCTTTTGTAGCGCAATCTATTTGGAAGTGCAAGGCTCATCCCTGTTCATCTGGCAAACACATATCTGTGTCCAGATTGGGAAACACTAGGGTGGCCAGAAAAAATGGGAAAACCATTTATTTTTGCAACAATTCCTATCACAGTTTATTTAAAAAATTGCCAACGCAAAAATCGAAAATGACACATGCTTTCCTGGTTTTAATGGGTTAAAATAAACATGCGCTGAAGATGCACGTGGCCCACCCATCTGACCGCTTAACATGGCTGCCGTATGAAGTGGTCAGATGGGTGGACCGCGAACGCTTTCAATATTTTCAAGTATGTTGCTGTGTGTGTGCATAACACACACACAGACACACACCTTTTTCTAAGCTAATAGTTACACTGTTAATGAGAATTGAGTCTTTATTTCCTGGCAGCCGACATGCTGTAACTGTCACATCCATGCTCCATGTCAGTATATCACTTCATGACCAGATAGCGGAAAGCACTATATTATTATTTATTTATTTTCCTGAACCATTAAATGATAGGACAAAGTATAGGACAAAGTACAGGACTAAGGGATAACGATAGTCATCCTGTCGTATTCAGATACCTGTGACACATGGTATACTGTAGGTTTGGTCAGCATCCTCTAGATGGGTTTTGTAACTGTTACACTCGTCTCTCCTCATCTCCTTTCTTCATCTCAGGCTTTCTTCAGCGTCAGTGAATGACAAGTTATGTAACGATGTGTCATTTGTAATAATGTCATGAGTACTCTTAACTAAAAGTGCAAACATAAGGGATGAGGACAGAACGTGGAAGTGTGTGTGTGTTGAAAGACACCCAAGAAATCTGTTAACCCAGTGTGCATCACCGTTAGGGTTGGGATCCTGAACCGGAGGAACAGGATCCAAAATTTTGGGACCGGAATCGGTTCCGTCACATTTGGAGCTGTTTCTGTAACCGGTATTGATCACACTGTCAGAGCTGGTATGTGGACTTCACGTTTGCTATGCGATTACAATACCGGTGGTTCTCAAACTTTTACATTTCAAGGACCACCATAACCCTGAGAGTGTACAAATGGAACCGAATGGTCCATTCGGTTCCATTTGTACACTCTCAGAGTTACAGACCTGTTGGGGTCCATTTGGAGCCCCCTATAGGAATCATTAAAGGGAACCGTTAAGGAATCGGATCCGTTAAGGAACCGGAATCGTCAAAATCCTAAAGGATCCCAACCCTAATCACTGTGTGTGTGATCATGCAGAGAGTAACCATCCCAGAGCAGGTTGTTTGTTGTCTGGCTGAAACAGTGCTGTTTGTGTTTGTGTTGCAGTTGGACCAGCTGGTGGTGGACGCTGCCAAGGAGAAGAGAGACATGGAACAGAAACACTCCACCATACAGCAAAAGGTACACACACACACACACACACACACACACACACACACACACACACACACACACACACACACACACACACACACACACACACACACACACACACACACCACTCAGTGTTGTCTCTCCAACATCTCATGACTTTGATTCCAGTTTAAGGTTTTCTCTGCCTACCGCATGAACACACAGATACTCTTCATCTCTGCAGACTGACAGACAGTCTCTCTCTCTCTCACTCACATTTGATTTCATTTGGTTTGATTTTATTACCTTATTTGCTTTGGCAATTCAGTTTTCAGCTTGCAGCTGATGGCTGCTCCGATGATTATGATGAGCGTTAGGGGGTGAAGTGTTTTGCTCAGGGACACTTTTGCCGGGAGGCAAACCGGTGACCTCCTGATTACCAGACGGCCTCTCTAGTCTCTACCCTTTAAGCTACGGCCGCTAGCAGCTGCTGCTTATTCATAGACGCACACGCTGAACGAAAACACTTGCTGAACATGGCCTGCAGATGTCACGGTAATCCAGGATACAGCTCTGTGTCCGGTAGATCCCTTGCCCTCGGTCACAAAGCCTCTTCATATTGCACACAGGCCTGTTCCCAATAAAAGTAGAGCTGTGCCACTCTACAGAGATTTAGCAGGACTTAACCCTCTACCCCACAGCCAGCACTCCACTTAGTCTGCACACCCCTGTCTCTCCCACATCCAACTGTCTCTGTGCAAGACAATAACACAAGCTTGATAGGCAGATCCATCTGTTTTAGATTTGTTTTAAAGTGTGAATTAATAATGATAATGATATATTTTATTTGTAAAGCACTTTATATTTGACACACAATGCAAGAAAAAAATATTTAAAACGTGCTCATCGGAGCACAGGTCTCCGCCAGGTCATTTAGGTTATTGTGGGCCAGCAATGTTCGGAATTCGGCAATCAGGATGGAATATGAAAAATCGGACGGATCCGTCTTGATCACTTGACTATTGACATAATGTGTACCAATTTGTGTGATGTTTGGACAAAATTTGTAGAAGTAATGAAAAAAAAACTGCCTCCTGGTGGCACCATAATAGGGCAATGGTAAAAGGGTGGCATTTGTTCCTCAACATTCCAACACAATCGGACGCTGCGTTCATGATTTGCGGCATTTTGTTCAAAACAGGCCACTCCTGCAAACTTTAGATGTCAATCTTAGCCAATCAGGATAGAATATGGGGCTATTCACTAAATAGCCCCCAAAAAAATGTCACCGCGACCTCCCGTTCGCTTGTCATACGCCAAAAATACATAGTAAAACACAGGAGCCGAGATACAGAATATTTCCCAAATACTTTAACCAGGAAGTGAATGGAGCAGTAAATCTTTGGATCACGTTATCTCCTGGTTCCGAGTGCAATTTTTATTTTATTTTTGAGACGTCAAAAGACGTCATTGGCAGTTAGGGCTTTCGTTTTACAGCCGCCAAAAGACGTCATTGGCAGTGATTGAGTTAAGTCAGCCTCCTGGTGGCGCTATACAAAGCAGATGTGAAAAATGCAGGGCAAAGGTTTTTCCTTGGCCAGGGAGTGTGCATACAAAGTTTTACACAGATCGTGCAGTTATAGGTAAAAACACAAATCAGCCTGTTATAGCGCCACCATGAGGCTGATTTGAAAACTTCAAGTGTCATTTCTTCCTCGTCCGGGACGATAACTCAGGTTTGAGTAATGAGCACCCTTGGGGGGAAGTTAATTGATAAGAGAGTATTGATTTTCGTTGATCAATTTATCCTGACAGGTCCAGTCACAGTAGTGCTCACCTCTCAGCTGTAAGGAGATCTCTAAGGGTGTGATCTCAACCCACAATGCAGCATGCATTATTGAGCGCTGACGGAAGCTCAGCTGTTTGACGGAAACTCCACAAAACGGATGAGTTTCATTGGGCCCCTTAACTCTGGGGGCCCCTTGACTCCCGAATCCCCGAATCCAAACACCACGGTATTGGTTGCCAGCTGGACCAGAGTCTTTCAAATTTCCAGGAAGTGCATGGATAGGATAGGATAGAATAGAATGGAAATAGCGGAATGAATAGGACATAACAGAATCAAATAAGATAGAATAGGATGGGATAAGATAGGATCTAAATAAAGTATTCAATCAATCAATCAATAGGATAAAAAAGAATAGGACAGAGCGGAACAGATTGAAATATAATGGGAATGGACATACTGTAACAGAATAGAATTGGACAGAATAGAACATAATTGTCTGCACCATGGGCGACCGGGCCTTCTGCTCTACAGCCCTATGTCTGTGGAATGTCCTCCCCTAACACCTGAGAACACCACAGTCCACTGATGCTTTTAAAAATGGACAAAAAACCTACCTTTTGTTGTTTTCTTAATTATTCTTGGGCCTTTTTGTCTCTGGCCTGATTTTACCCAGTTTTTTATTTGACCCTTTAGCCTAGTATAGTAGGGTCCCATGTAATTGTTTGGTTGCCTTTGCTGTTTTATGCCATGTTTTTAAACCCTGTAGCACTCTGAGATTTGCAAAAATGTAGCGTGCGCTATAAATAAAATGTATTATTGTTGTTATTATTATTATGACAGCTGAAGCTGGCAGCCACCATATACTGTTTGACGTACATTTTTATCCAGGGGACTTCACAGTCGCATGGTGTTATATGTCTCTGCTATGGGTGGAGCTGGTATGGGTGGTGTTGGTGTCCCTGACATATCTATATTGACACACTGTGTCTATTAAAAGAGTTGAGATGCTGTGTGGTCATCTGACCTCCTGTCACCTCTACTGTCTCTATAAGGAAAGGTATGAATGTTGTCAATATGACAACATTTGCCTCTCTGGATGCACTATGTGCGTGCGTGCGTGCGGAGCAGCAGCAGCTTGTTCCCCAGCAGTTGCTTTTCTGAGATCTCTCAATCTTTTTCCATTTTCCCCTCTCACCCTGCTCATCTTTCCCTCTCTGTGCTTTCTCATTGTGTTCCCTCTCTCCCTCCCCCCTCTGTCTGTTCTCTTTCCCTCTCTGTCTCTCAGTTTTCTCTTCTCTCTCCCCCTCTCATTCTCTGCTCTCTCTCTCTCTCTCTGTCTCTTTCTCTCTCCCCACAGTGCCAATAGCACTGCCAACTTCCTCCTGTCCTTCACCCCCCTCCACTCCAACCCCTCCGTCTTCATTGATGCTATTTTTATATCCTCTCTCTCTTTCTCTCGCTCTTACCCCTCCTCTCTCTCTCCCTATCTCTCTGTCTCTTTCATGCTGTTTGCTGTTTGTATACCAGCGGTCCTAACCAAGACTCTCCTTCTTTTCCTCTTTCTCTTCTTCCTCTTTTCTTTCCAGGCTGCTCTGCAGGTAAGCTTTACATCTTCTTCTTTTCCATTCCCTCCTTCTGTCCCGTGTGTGTCTCAGTCATGTGTACATGTTTAATGTGTTGGGAGACAGACGGACATGGCTGGACTCCTGTACGTCAGTGACTCAGTACACACATACACACACCAGTGTCTCACACCCTGCATGTTACCACATTCAGACTGAAGATGATGTGTGTGTATGTGTGTTAGTGAGACGTCATGCATGTTGATATTCATACAGTACATGTTGTGCGACTGAGTTCATTCATGCCATTCAAACTGCCATATGAGCTTGTGGTTCCATGGATATGAGACTGTATGTTTTACATTTAGATTGCTGGTATAGCATGCTCACCGTGGATGCAGGAAGTGATACCGTCTCTGTTCAAAACGGATCGATAACGGTTTAATCTGGATTTACTTGCAAACAGAAAGCATTGATAGTTAGTGCACAATAAATTAAATATGTCTTAACCAAAGTGTAACAACACAATGTGAGTACAACATGTAAACATGCTAAATATAGTACATAGTTTACATTCTGGGGTTTGTATGCTGAGTGAGCAGGAAGGACGCTTCATCAGGACACGTGACATATTGTTGACAAGCTCCACAGTCAAATCTCGAGTGTCTGTTTAGAGAGCTTCATTCAGCAACGTTATCACACCTTTCGTCCCACTGATCTCCCGACTTCAGTCGACTACAAGTCTGTAGTAGTCAGGACAACAAAGAATGGATTGTAGGCCGCTTTAAACATGCCAGATTCTGTTGTGCGGATCACATTTTTGATACCACAATGATTAGCGTTATTTAGTTGCTATTGCAGCGACAAGGACACAATCCCTGCGAACACAGCCAATTGTATTAGTTGGTGTTCCCCTGGCCGAGCTGGAGGCACCGCTGCCTGGAAATCGAACCCGGGCTTCTGCGGTCATCGGCCGCCCGGATGCCCCTCCTCCTTTGTTACATTGATAAAACCTTCCATCCTCAACGCCAGGTTAAAGGCGTCCTAAGGTTGTGTTTAGTATGCCCTCTCGTATCTGCATGTGTGAATTATTCAGCAGGCGGAGTAACAACCAGAGGTCTTCGTGGTGTCAGAGTGGCTCAAGGGACATTTTGTCACTGTAAAAGGGCTTTTCTGCAGGATAAGCCCAGAATGATTCAGCAGCTTTACATAAATCCTGTCATTATGATATATAAAGTTTATAGTGGGAAACGGCATGTGTCACATTGTGTCAGTGTGGTTAAAGCTGAACAGTGCCCTATTTCAAGAGAGAGGGGTTGAGTGTGTGCTTCTTAAACAGAGCTGGTATAAATGTTTGATGCCCACGCTCCTCTGCTCGGCTCGCTTGGTTACTTAAACTTCATAGCAGCAGCCTGCAAAGTGCGCTCACACACACAGACACAGTCCTCCCTCCAATGCATTATATATATATATATCAAATATACAATACAACAATACACACACACACACACACACACACACACACACACACACACACACACACTGTCCTACTGGATCCAGTGCCATCACAAGATACAAAGAACACACACACAGGAACACACACACTGGTGACCTTCATTTATATCTGGTACCTCATCGGAGAGAGGAGGGGCCGATTGAGGCGGCACGTGTGACGGGAGTTAATGACAAGCACACACACACACACACACACACTTACATGCACAGACAGAGAAGGAGGTGAAGGATGCTTAGGAGAGCCGGGTATCTCACTGTGATAGAGGCTGTCAGTGAGATGCTGCTACAGTCCGCGACAGGTGGAGGTAGCTAGCGATCACGGCTAACGCACGTACGCACGCACGATGAGGATGAGGATTTTCAGTCGCTTCCACTATGTATGGTACCTGGTAAGTGGCCCAGGGGCAGGTTTTGTGTCTGCGTGTGCGTTCGCTTGTGCATGTGTTGTGAGGGAAGAAATGTCTGTGCTGTGTGTGTGCAAACTGCACAGCAGACTGTGTGCTTATGTACGTGTGGGTGTGTTGGCTGTTTGTATTTATGTTTCTGCATGGGTATGTAGGAGCTGTGCACCGTGTGTGTGTGTGTGTGTGTGTCATACAGTAGACTGTGTATCTTTATTCTGTGTTCAAAATGAATTCTGCGTGAAACAGTTTCCCTTGTTCTCTTGATAGCATCCAGTACAGTACATCTTTCCTTCCTCTCAGACTGTGTGTTGTTCTCTCGCTGTGTGTGTGTGTGTGTGTGTGTGTGTGTGTGTGTGTGTGTGTGACCTTTTAGGAGGTGACAGAGTTTGACTTCCCAGACGGACGGGGCTTTTGTGCTTGGAGGTCAACTGTATGTAGATGAACTGTTATCATTTTGTCCTTTGAGTTCGGCTCCCCCCCTTTAGTTTTTTCCCTGCATCCGCAAACTGACTCTACTGTTTGTTTACCCAGTGAAATCCTCAGGGTTAGTTTAACTGTGAGAGTGTACAATTTGACCCAGATCGACCCCCCAGGGGTCCACAAAGTGTTAAATGAACACTGAGGGGTTTCACTGTGTGTGTGAATTTTATTCTACCGGTCATCGTGTGTTTTTTCTCTCATTCTGAAGTGTTAATGTTGAAGCATGGTGTGATGCTTCAGTGGTTGTTGCGCTGTGTGCGCTGGCTGCAGTGCACTGTGTCGGGCGGCACTAAGCTGTCTGTTTGGAGTAGGGATGGGACGATATGAAAATTACATTACATTACAAAAATTATTATCCATTATTATTATCGCCATGATCAAAATATGCTTAAAACTTAAAATGCCACTTTTGTTAACCGCTTGAACCCCCAGCATCCCTATTCTAGGGGGAACGTTTGCCAAAAATTGCCAATTTACGAGCTCACAACGCGTTGCAACATTGTGAGCTTGCAGATCTGCGGTACGATTATTGTGAGCGTTTTCTTTATCACGATAAACGATAATAACGATTATCGTCCCATCCCTAATGGTGTGATGCTTCAGTGGTTGTTGCGCTGCAGTGCACTGTGTCGGACGGCACTAAGCTGTCTGTTTGGAGTCGTGGTTTTCTGTCCCTCAATTGATTATCGCTTTTTGAACGGTTGGATAATCACAGATCGGGTTTTCTACCGTAAAGTATGTGTTGCTTGTTCTGGTCAGTCGTGTGTGTGTGTGTGTGTGTGTGTGTGTGTGTGTGTGTGTGTGTGTGTGTGGTGTGTGTGTGTGTGTGTGTGTGTGTGTGTGTGTGTGTGTGTGTGTGTGTGTGTGTGTGTGTCTGTGTCTGTGTCTGTGTGTGTGTGTGTGTGTGTGTGTGTGTGTGTGTGTCTGTGTGTGTCTGTGTCTGTGTGTGGTGTGTGTGTGTGTGTGTGTGTGTGTGTGTGTTGACAACACGCGTGTACTACATACAGTATGTCAGGTGTAGTATCTAGCGACTAGACGTATGGCATGTGTTCCTTGTTCTAAGGTGAACTATGAATGAAGTCCTGTTTCATTGCGTCAGGCAGCATGTTGCTACTGAGCTGATTAATATAGCTAGTCAGCTGGTCAGTTGGTAATTAAGGGGGCAGGTTATGTGGTCTCTTTCCATCCAGTCATCCGGAGACCTTTCTCTCTCACACACACACACACACACACACACACACACACAGACACAGACACACACAGACACACACAGACACACACAGACACACACACACACACACACACACACACACACACACACACACACACACACACACACACACACACAGTACCCAGGACGCCCAGAATAACTTTTGCTGTTTCATCTGTCAAAGTGTGTGTGTCAGTGAGTCACAGAGCCTACAGTGTTGGATGGTTTTCCTTTGGCTCATGTTACACTGACGGATCTGGTTGGGCCTAGAGATGAAGATGTGCATTTGTGTGCACATAGCGCGCACATACATTCACACTGCATTCACTAGATGTTAAGTACAGAATCGGGGAAGTGATGATGAAGCATACAGCCATCACACTGCTCTTTCTCTCTCTCTCTCTCTCTCTCTCTCTCTCGCTCTCTCTCTCTCTCTCTCTCTCTCTCTCTCTCTCTGTCTCTCTCTCTGTCTCTCACACACACACACACACACACACACACACACACACACACACACACACACACACACACACACATACACATACACACTAACCTGAGCTATCTGCTGAGTGAGCGACTGGCTGACCTGTACAGTATGTCAGTGTGGCAACATCCAGGCTAGTTCTGAATGGGGATTTAGTGACCTTTGGCCTTGCTGAAACACACATCATTTGGAGGTTTTGTTGGAAGTTTTCTACACATATTTGCACACATTATATTTTTAACATGAAATAAACAGCAAATGCTGCTCATTGTCACCTCACTTTGAAACTATGGCTCCGTCTGATTTACAAGGTAGCATCCTATTGCACATTACAGTATATTGGTAGGATGTTTAGAGGCCTTCTTAGGACTGACTCATTCCATTAAGAACTCTCTCAACTTTGTGACTGAAGAACTGAGCAAAGTGGTAAAGCAACAAGCTACACTGGTCGATTTGATGGATGAAATCAAAACACTGAAGAACACGGTCAAAGAGAGGGATAAAAAAATAAGATATCGAACAAAGATTAAATTGTGTTGAACAATATACAAGGAACATTACTTTTTTCGTATTTTTTCTGCCTAATCTATTTTTGGAATGACTTTTTTGTGCATGCTAATATTGAGAACCTTTTTTCCCCTACTTTTTGCATGGAAGCGGCATGTAATTGGCATGGATCATTATGAATATTCTATTTTTACTTATGTATACTCTCTCGTGCATGCAAAGTTTTCTATATGGCCTTCTTTTTTGCCTCGATTTTTGGACCGACGCACAGAGAAGTGCTCCTTGGGGATTTATCTGTGTTGTCCATCGTGTATCTTAGATTTTGCGACACAATTAATGACCAGTGCATGTCCCTTTTTAAATGACCAGTTTATGCATGATAAGCTATGCCTTCAGAATCACTATATTATAAGTAAGGGATAATCATTGAGGAGAGCCATGGGAGTTTAGAAAATTAACATGATGCAAATGCTAATTATCTGCAGAGGGCATTCTTTTTTGATAACCATACCATAAAGAGTTGATTATCCTGTTTATACCATGGCCACTTATCAACGAGTTAGCTAAAATAACAATAGCAAAACATGTTATTATTTTCACACATTTAACCACTTAAACCCTCAATGCTTTGTAAACGTGACCATTGGCTCGGTACAGGCTTGTAGATCTGCTATTTTCGGCTAAATTTCCCCCCAGAACAGGGATGCTAAATAGGGTTAGTCCCTATCACACAAATGTTTGGCGGCCCCCCCTGCAGTATCTCTGAGGACCCCCTAGGGATCGTGGACCCCCTGTTGAAGACCCGTGCTGTAGAGATCAAATGAACACAAGCCAAGAACATTAGGCTCTATTTAATTTCTATTTTTTGCACTTGGACCGTCAGCTGGTCTCTGTTAGCAGAGAGCGTGGTGTGGTAATGAGGGACAGACAGCAGGTCATGTGAACAGGTCTGTCAGGAAGGGGAGCAGCGCTGCGGATGTTTCCAGACAGGAAGGAAGATAACACCCAGCTCATTACCGTAACAAACGTAGACACCCAGCTCTGATTGGTTGGTAGGGACGGCGTTAAGAGGGGTGTAAAGTGACCCCCAACCAACGCGCAGGCACTCGTGTGCATGACGATACAGACACCATACACTCACACACATACAAAAACACACACACACACACACACAAACAAAACACATGCACACACACACACTACAGTATCCAGTGTCCCTAGCAGTGTTGCCATGTCTGCTTATTATAAGTAACTTTGGGCTTGTTTTTCTGTAAAGTCGCTTGTAAATATTGGTATTTGTGGGTTACGGTTTCTTTGGTCTTGTTTCTAAAGTGTAGTTGCTTATTTGGGCTTGTTTCCTAATGTTGTTAAACCAGTGGTTCTTAAACATTTTCATGGCAAGGACCCCCAGATTAATATGACCTCCCCCCATCTAAAAATATGTTGTGCCAGGGACCCCCCCGCCCCCCATACAAGATTTGTGCTGTTTAAATGTTTCTAAAATATTCCAAAATTATCTTTTCAAGATTTTCTTCTTTAATTTTTGGGGGAAAATAGCCGTAGCCTAGTCGCTTCTTTTGGGCTTGTTTTCATAGACCTGGTTGCTCAGTTATTTCTTTCGCAAAATCTGGCAACGCTGGTCCCTAAGTCAGAGGGTGGCGTTTGGAGAGTGTGGGGTCCATCCCAGGACAACACAGCAGCTTGGGTTGCAGCCCTGGTGTGTCAGGACAGGACACCTCCCTGCAGTCACCATCGCCGAGGAGGGAGAAAGGGAAGGAGAGGCGGTTGTCAGTGAAAGATAAGAGAGGTGACACAGGAAGTGAGGGTGAGGAGAGAGTTGGAACGAAACGGGGTCTAATGAGGTGTGGTTTCCCACGTGGATCTCGGACGCCATGTTGATGCCATATTGTCACTTCTATCGCTGTGGTGTCATGATGACTAATAAACATTTGAGTTATTTTCCTCTCTGTTGATTTCGGGTGTAAAATTTACATTTTTGTGAAACAGACACACACACACACTGTAAAAAGGAGCCACGCCGTAAAAAGAGAGGAGAAAACAGACAGCCCTGCCAAGGATGTACTGTAGCAGATAGGAGTCCAAATTGACACCTTAACCTTGATATTGTGTGAATGTGTTACTGTGTGTGTATCCATTTACCCAGTTACCATGGCATCAACACACACACACACACACACACACACACACACACACACACACACACACACACACACACACACACACACACACACACACACACTCTCGAACATGCATACATACACCTATTACTGTACCTCAAAGTACAGCCCATTACTATTGAAATAAATCACCATCAAACATTAAAGGATTAATTGATTGATTATCTGCTGTATGAGCCTCATTTTAAGTCAGTGAGAGGCTGTATAGAGAGAGGCTCTGTGGGCTGACCTGAGAGACTGATAGCTCTCCTCTGTGGCTTTGAAGAACCTGGCTGCAGTCAAGCCTATGTTCACGAGACCTCATTCTATCAATGTCCTTTTCCCTCCTCTATCTCTTTGCCTTTCACTCTTGTCTTTTATTACTGTCACTTTCCCTTTCTTTCTCCTCTCTCTTTGTCTTTCTCACCTTCATTTGTTCTCTCTCTGTCTCCGTCTCAGGACTTCTCGAATGACGACACCAAACTGGAGTACAATGTGGATGCAGACAACGGCATTGCCATGGAAGGCTACCTGTTTAAAAGGGCCAGCAACGCCTTCAAGACATGGAACAGGTGTGTGTGTGTGTGTGTGTGTGTGTTTGTGTGTGTGTGTGTGTGTGTGTGTGTGTGTGTGTGTGTGTGTGTGAGAATATTACTGAAAGGCTCACATTAACAGGACCAAACAAAGCATCACATTTTAAAACAGCAAAAATCTAAGTAAGGAACAATTGTGTAATTGAATTTGTACTTTCCATATAAAGGTTCAAGGCAAGGAAATAAAAACCTGTCTTGACACTCTTGAAAGATTCACAACCAGACTCCAAAGAAGAGGGGAAATGCACTGGCTTGTCGAGGTCCTGGACGCGAACAGCCTTTTTGCATGTAGTTGAAGGCAAGAGGGCGGGGGGGGGCGGGTCGCGGGTGGGGAGAGAGCCTGGCGACGTGAGCTATGTTAGTGCACTGAGTGGCAGTTGGGGCAAACGCAGTCCCCACAACATCATTTACGATTCTGTGCCTATCGGTACATAACTCGGACGGCGCTTAGTCGACTAGCAGACCTTGAGGCCGAGGAGTCGCGCCCGAGCGCCTCCGGTCGCGAGTGCCCGCGACGACCTGCCGATGGTCGGCGCGCCTCCGTCATGGTCCAAAACTATACTTTATTGACGAAAAAAAGTAGTCTGCGGTTGTTTGAAAAAGTATTGTCCCAAGCGGGAGTCGAACCCAGACTCACAGTGGTAGTGGATTTAGATTTAAATGATTAGCGAGGTGCGCCACTGAGGCCGGTGCTGAAATTGGGTATTCCGGCTGTATTAGAATGTGACGTCCTAACTCTTCTAATGTAGAGGAAAGAAGTCCCCGCCCGCGCGCCCGCCCAATAGGGGAAGCCTCGGCTTCCTCCAGCTACATGCAAAAAGGCTGTTCGCGTCCTGGACAGACTGGGAGTTGACCAGTAGCCCACAGTGGATGGTTAACTACCTCTATTGCTTTCTTAAGTAGACTACACATAATTAGCTGTGGCACAGCAGGCTACATACAGTGGTAGGGGGAGAGTGTGGCGTCTGTTAAATATCTGCTGCTGTACATACATAATAAATGGTCATAAAACCAAAATAATCATATTTGAACTGGGACCCCCCACCCTGACAAGCACTTGGAATGTAAGAGTTGAGGCATTTAGTTTGACTCGGTTCCACAGATAAATATTGTGAAAATAGCAGATCTACAAGCCGCTGAGAACCACTGCGCTAAGAGACATTACTGGTTGAATCGTGTGTTACGTAAAGTGCTATTACTGCATTGCAGTATATTTGCACATTGAATGTTCAGTTCTGTTTTCACCGTGGCCAGCACCTCCGCTGTCCCAAGACTGTGGTGTGGAGGCTGTTCGCAGCTCTGACATGCAAATCCATTCCTTTAGTGATTGCAGCAGCTGGTGGGTCAACCCACTGACCTCTCCCATGGGAACTGTAGAATTAGGGAATCAGGCTGCAGAGGAAAACGGAGGAGTTATTGATTTGGTGGCCAGGTGGTGTTGAGGTGATATGATGCCGTTTAGTGTGCATCGCTTGCTAATTATGGACAAGGAAAGTGTTTGTGTGTGTGTGTGTACCTGCGTGTCTGTACGTAGACACAGCTTGTCCATGTATACAGTATGCACAAAATAATAATAATGTATTTTATCTTTGCGGCACAATCAATCCAAAGTTACAAAGTGCTTAACCCAAAACAGAAATAAAATGGTTTGAAATAAAAAACATTGAGGCAATTAAAACACCTGAGCCTTTAAGTAGTATCGTTTTATTCACCATATAAAAAATCCCAGGCATGCAGGCCTCCACTCAATAAATCCCAGTTAGTGTGTGTGTGTGTGTGTGTGTGTGTGTGTGTTGCTGAGTGTGTGTGTGTGTGTGTGTGTGTGTGGTGCTGAGTGTGCATGTCTACTCTTAAGTGATCGATCGGGCCTTCATGTGCTGAGGTGGGCTCTCTCACCTGGCGCCTCCTGAATGTCAATGATGCTGTCTGTCTTGTGGCCTTCATACAGATAAATGTTCTGTAAAACTGAAACAATCAGCCTTTATTTGATCTATTGTATTGCTTTAAAAGTAACATGAGAATAGTTGTAATGAATATGTAAGTAATGACCTTTGAGTTTAACCCATTTAGACCTGAGGACGATTTTATAAATGCCTTCTAGATCCTTTTTCAAAAAACTTTTCAAAAAAACTTTTTTTATTCAAAGAATTTATACATAGCAACGTCTAAAATGACACAGATGCTTACCCGGTTTTATAGGCTTTCCCGGTCTTAATGGGTTAAACACAAATACCAATGAAGTGTGGTCTCAATAGGGTCAACGTTTCTGCATACAGTCGTGAATTTATAAAAACTCGGTCACTAGCTCCTCTAAGTAAAAACACATCAGAGCTATGTTCCTTTGCCACAACAACCAAATGTGGAAAGTGTCACGTTATAAATGTATGAATGGTGTTTATTGTTTTCACGCTTTGATCGTTGCATGTGACTGTGATTTTGTGTGTGTGTGTGTTTAAACTCATGTGATTTTCTTTCAGGCGCTGGTTCTCCATCCAGAACAATCAGCTAGTTTACCAGAAGAAATTCAAGGTAGGTCAAGTGACTTCTGTTCTGACTGCCGTTAAATATAGATGTTTCACTTTCTGTACGCAAGTATTTCCCTTACTTTTCCCATGGAGTGACCCGGGTTCAAACTAGAGCAACACTGTCACACCAAGCTAACAGCTGACACCAGAAACAACTGTGAATATTATATGATTCAAAATAATATTTGATACATATGGCAGGGGTCTTCAATGTTTTTCAGGCCAAGGACCCCTTAGCTGAGAGAGAGATGAAGCAGGGACCCCCCCACTACATACTGGATTCATGTTAAATGTGTGTTTTCAGACATTTAACCACTTGTCTTAAACCCTCAATACTTTGTAATCTTGTAGATCTGCTATTTTCTGAAAATGTTCCCCCCAGAATAGGGATGCGAGGGTTCAAGTGGTTAATGTAAAAAATAGTAAATGGCGGCCCCTTTACTGTGACCCCTTACTCACAGTTTTGCATTCAAAATTTGTTTGAATCAGGCAGGATATTAAGTACAGTCTTATTTACCACAATAATAAGCAAAGTAGGCTGAAAACAGACCGGGGGATTTTGAGCCTGCATGCTGATTTTGGCTTTGTTTATTACATTTCATAATTCTAAAAGATTTATTATTCATTTATAATTCATTCATTATTCATCTGCCATCTACTCTCTTGTATGCACACGGGCTAGTTTAAATATGTAAATGTTGAACACAGTAATTGGACTATTCAAAGCAAAGTACTATATATTCAGCTTGCAGCGATTGGAAACTTGGAGTGCACTGAGATCTCGTTCAGGAGGCCTTTTATGCACCATTCTAGTTGTTTGTATAGTATGGGAGAGGCCCAGGAGAGATGGCTCTGATGGGATTCAATGCCTGTTCAACTGGGCTGCATGTTGGTGCAAAGGTGGTGCAAGCCCTATATACGTGTCGCATCGCTTTGCTTAGAGATCAACTATTTGTACTATTTTGGGGGGAAATCTTCACCTATAATGACATGCCCCAAATAGAGAGGCGACGTTGAAAGCATTTAACCAGTGCCACAACATGTACTGTAGCATCTAGGTCACTGTTTCCCAAACAGTGGGTCGGGACCCATTTGTAGGTTGCGGAGAAATTTCCGTGGGTTGTGAGTGAATATCCCTTTATTTTTTGTTTCCTAAATGTTGTCATTAATTATTCTTTTGAACGATTTCCACAAAAATTCACACTTTAAAAAATAAATAAATATATATTTTGGGCCTTTTTACAAGAAATGGGGAGAGAGAGATGGGGAGTGACACGCAGCAAAGGCCGTCGGGATCGGGACCCGCGACGCGCTGTCAGGCTACATTGAGCCTAGGTGTCCTGACCACTAATCATTTTTCAACAAGAATGTAATGAATAAACAAATACATTTCACTAAAAGTAGTGAAAACAGCAGATCTGCAAGCGAAGCGACGCGCTGTGAGCTCGTAGATCTGCTATTTTCACTAGTTTGGGTCCCGGGCAAACATCTGATTTCTCTTTTGGGTCTTCAGCTAAAAGGTTTGTAGATGTAGTACAGTATGTGAAGTGTAAACACAAGGCTCTCTGCTGCCCCCTCCAGGACAACCCTACAGTGGTAGTGGAAGACCTGAGGTTATGTACAGTCAAACACTGTGAGGACATAGAGAGACGCTTCTGCTTCGAGGTGGTCTCCCCTACCAAGTACGTACACGTCCACCACACACGCACGCACGCATGTGCACGAGAACACAAACGCACACGAAGAATGTATAGACACACACACACGCACACACACACACACACACACGTATACAGACTTGTAAAGTGTGTACTCTTGTTTCACTGGGTATTGCTGATGTGAACAATGAACATAACTAATCTGGAGTAATTGTCATTGAAAGCAGCATACCCACCTCACTTCATTGTAACACTCAATTGCAATTATCAGTGCGTGTGCGCGCACACAAAGACAGCTAGTGTTGATGTATAGATTCTGTACAGAAAAACTATAATTGTACTGCAAGGGACATTTGGGCTATTTGTGTTAATGTGTGTTTCTGTGTATTAAAAAAATCCTGATGAAGATCCTTAACTCATTCACTGCCAGAAATTTTTTATTTTTGCGTTTGACAAACTGCCAGAGATTTTTCATAGAAAAAAAAAGTACTCAGGAGCCAAGATACAAAATGTTTAAGTTTTAAGTTAACAAGGAAGTGGATTGGAGTCTAGATCTTCAACAAATCATATCTCCTTGGTCTTTAGGTTAAAAATTAAATAAATAAATAAGAAAAAAAAAATAGTCGTTCTTGGCATAGGGGGCTTAAAGGACAAAAGTCGTTTTAGTCGTTCTAGGCAGGGAATGAGTTAAAGAGTAGGTGCCATGATTTTGGTACATTTTCAGTTTTTAATTCCTCTAAGAACATTACTTCTCCAGACCATGCGATGTTGTTAAAGTGTGCCAGGATGTCTTGCCTGTGTGGTTTTGCCTTCCCATTTTAAGCTGCAAGCGTCTTTGGCAAATAGGCGATCAGGACCATGTACCTCCCATCACATTAACTTAATAATGAACAACGTCATTAAATTAGCAGAGCTACAAGTGCACAACACGTCACAATGCGATGCGTTGTGAGCATGTAGATGTGATTTTTTTTACGTTTAAGGCTCTTTTTTTTTTACAGTTTTGTGTGTGTGTGTGTGTGTGTGCCCCACCAGGAGCTGTATGATGCAGGCTGACTCTGAAAAGCTGAGGCAGGCGTGGATCAAAGCGGTCCAGAACAGCATCGCCACCGCCTTCAGAGAGAAGGGCGAGGATGGCGAGGTAGGGTCAACCCAACGCCACACATTCATGTCACACATATGACATTGTAGATCTGCTATTTTCACTATATTTGAAATATGGCTTTAGGGTAGGGTAAGTGATGATTTTTGGTTAAAACCAAAAGTTTTTTGTTAAAAGGTTAAAGCTCTATATTCTGATATATTGCTATACACTGTATAGCAAAGGGTCTCCCTTTCTCTCCAGCTCTTTGATGAACAGAAAATACATTTTCAGGTAGGTGACAACATTTCAGCCAATCAGGAGAGAGTACCCAATTATCAGCTTCATTTTTATAGTGTTCCAGTTCCAATTTTGTTACAAGTTAAAGCGCACGGGTCTAAGTACCCGTATCCTCCGTATCGTTCAATAAAAAGCTTTTTAATCCGATCTCTGGCCATTTAAACCGAAATCGGTTGGGAGGTGTATTGCACCATGATTACAAAAAATGTAAAAAATTGAAAATGGCCGGTGATCGGATTAAAAAGCTTTTTATTGAACAATACGGAAGATAACTTGCGCTTTAACTTGTAACATCCGTGGCCGGGGGGTCATTACTTTATATTTGAAATCTGAACGTTTATGTAGATGTACTGGTTGTAAATGTAACATTTTCTAAAGAAAGGAACAAGTAGCGTCATGACGCTTGTGACAGATGAGAGTCATGTGAACCATGACTACTACTGGGACAACCTGTATAGGAGCAGGCAACCATGGTTTCATATAAAACACAATTTTATACATAAATATACGATATAATATATCGTATATGACCCCCTACCCTACGAGGTAGGGGGTCCCTGCTCCATCACCCCATCAGTTTGGGGGTCCCTGGCCTGAAAAGGCTCTAGAGCAGGACCCGTGCTCTAGAGCATTGAGTACTATCAGAATATAGAGCTATTTAACACTTATTATGAAATAATTCTGGCACTCAGTGAGTTAAGAGGATTTTAAACCTAATAAAGCACTATGGCTTGTTTCCATTGGGGTACTCAATTCATTGAAGTGGAATCATAGTGTATAATATTTCTATTTTAAATGTAGCGGCGTGAAAGTCATGTGCTTGCAAAAAAAAGCCAAATACTCCAAAGTACAATACTGAAGTAAATGTGCTTTTTTGTCCACCACTGATCTTAATTATTACTTAACAATTCAAACCAAAAAAATGAAATGCACATCAACAGCATAGTAGTGTCCAACCAGTTACTATAAATGGTTTTAATGAAATTCAACTAATGAGATTTCCACCATTTTGTTTTTCTTCTACCCTTTTCGGCTAGAAGCTTGACAGGAAGTCTTCCACGTCAACGGGCAGCTTGGACTCTGGCGGTGAGCCCAAGGAGAGGCCTCTGAAGGGGGAGAGTGCCCTGCAGAGGGTCCTGGCCATCCCTGGAAACACCGCCTGCTGTGACTGCGGGCAGCCGGACCCCCGCTGGGCCAGCATCAACCTGGGCATCACCCTCTGTATACAATGCTCTGGCATTCACAGGTACAATGAACTGTATGCAATGCACATCGTCACTGTCGGGCAAAATATATTTATATAATATATTATAACTTTTTGTGTTTTTTCGTAAATTAACCCATTAAGACACTTTGAAGAATTTTCATAAATGAGCTTGTATATCTGCTATTTTTTAATAGCCAACGTAAATATCTAAAATGACACAGATGCTTTCCCGGTTTTAATGGGTTTTTAATTCCCTACTTGATCATACTACAGCGTCACACAAAAGCATCAAAAGTAGCCGATCCGCAAGCCCGAAACACGTCACGAAGCGACGCGTTTTGAGCTTGTAGATCTGCTGCTTTTGATACTTTTGAATTTGAATCCTGAAAAGTAACAGTTTTGGACATATGAGGTTTCCACCCGACAGAGACGATATACTTCATTGGTGTGACATTATGTCCGTATGTTATTTAAAGAATGCACAGACCAAGAAATGTTTTCAATCAGCGCTGATATAGAGGAAATCAACCAGACACACTTAATGACTAGATGACTAGAAATTGATGACTTAAAAGAAGAAAATATTATCTTCTGCTACTGTACATATTGTTGGTACAAAGGCAGGGCACTGTTCAAGTGCTACATACTTCCATCTTGTGGCCAAAGCATAGAATGCAACTATGGGAGGTTTTTACACATACAAGTCCACACACTGGTTATGCTGCAAAAGCTCTGCTGTCTGAATATCTATCTTCATCAGGACTTAAACTTATTCATATAAGTCCTGATGAAGATCACTGAGTGATCGAAACGTTGACAGCAATAAATATACAGCGGAGCTTTTGCAGTAAAACCAGTGTACAAACTTTATTTATGTGATACTGCTGTTTGTCCTGCGTGCACCATCTTTCTCATGCGTTCAGGTTTTAAACATACCTCCTCCATCCATTTCTCCAGGAGTCTGGGGGTGCATTTCTCCAAGGTGCGGTCTCTGACTCTGGACTCATGGGAACCAGAATTACTCAAGGTGAGGAACAGACGTAATGGAGGGAGGAAGACTTAACAACGCACTGGGCTGATCGTGCCAATTATCCATCAAAGCTACAGCACATGCACCAACATCATCTATGATTCTTGTCCATTTGTCACCATTGGTTTTAAACACACGAACCCTAGTGTCCCTAATCTGGGGGGCAAACATTCAACAAAAACACCAGATCTATAAGCTCACAATGTGCCGCAATGTGTACAAGTATATACAGTATAGGGTTTCGGTGATTAAACAGCATACGCACATGGTTGTTTGGTACCTCATAGAGACATGCATGACAAATGCTCAAAGAACAATGCAGCACTAGTTCTGTTTTGTTCAGCAGACGGGCATGTCAAACTGGTAATGCATCCTCATCAATATGCTACTGTATGTCTGATGTACAGCTGATGTGTGAGCTGGGGAATGGAGTGATCAACCAGATATACGAGGCTCGCAGAGAAGAGCTGGCATCCAGGAAACCACAGCCTGGAGACCCCAGGTAGGCAGTGCTTTTTTGCTCAAGGGCATTTTGGCAGAGGTGATGGGTCCCCAGCATGCAACTGAAAAACACTATAGTGGCTATAGTGACTAAACGTCAAACTAAATGTTTAGAATAAGAGCTTAATTGACCTGTATATGCATTTTTTTAAAATATGTTAGTTTTCACTGTTGCTGCACTTTTAACTATGAACCCATAGTCATATTGTATATTGTATCGCTATTGAGATATTTGGCATACACTATTGAGGTATGACATTTTTCCCATATTGTGCTGCCCCAGCGTGTGCAGGCAACGTGTGCACCCCCCCAGTAGCACTAGACCTTTCTTCCTGCACGAAACCCTGCTCCACACTTCACAAAGTTAGATGTCCTTGTTTCTTTTGCTAAAAGATTTGTAGCTGACCTTATATTGAAAGAAGGCATATGCACCTGCTTGGTGTAATATTTGGTTTTAATATTTTTTTAAACCTTTTTATTTTATTATATTTATGTGTACCTTGTTGTCTATGTCATGTCTGTAAAATCATTGTTGTAAATGTCCTTTTGTACACAGGTCGCCATTGAAAAAGAGACCCTGGTCTCAATTGATTTCCCTGAAATAAAGGTTTCAATCATCAATCAATCAAACATTCTGTTTATTCGTCCTTTCAGACATGAGATTGAGGCCTACATCAAAGCCAAGTACGTAGACCGCAGGTTCGTGCGTCGGCCGTCGGACGAAGAGCTGCGTACCAAGGTGGTGTCTCTGAGCAAACAGGAGAAGAGGCTGAGCAGCAGCTCAGAGCATCTGCCCCCCCGACCCCCACCGCCCACACCCAAACTACGACCGGGCTCCAACGTCTCCGGACAGTCAGGTCAGTTAAAACAAACACACCCTGAGGCTATATATTAACCTACTGGGAGGCTTTAACAGAGAGCAGCTTCAGACATAGTGAGTAGTACTGTAATGGTTTGTTCACAACCGACGTGAAGCCAATTTTCGCCTCAATTCACGTGCACATGTATATTTGTGTTATTCTCGCGAAGAATAGGGACATTGTTTTCGGTCATCCTGTCCTACAGTATGTGATTCAACAGGTACAGGGTTTCAGAAGCTGTACTACCAGGGTTCGGTTCCATTTCCTGTGTAGTTCACACTAATGCTTAATTTATACACGCATGGATTAAAGTTCTCAGTCATCACGACTAATTTACGTCATTTGGATTCCATAGTCTTCTATGGAAGCATGTCACGCACTGAAAATAGCCAATCTACAAGCTCAGCGCGACACGTTGTGAGGTCATATGAGCAACCCTAATGGTCTGGGATATTTCATAAAACCAAAGGTTAATCTGCAATCTCTTCCACTGTTTGGCTGTATGTAGAAGAGCAAGAACATAGGTTCAGAATGATAATAAGTACATATTGTTATAATTGTTTTGATTGATTGATTGAATACCTTATTTACAATTTAGCAATTAGTACAGAGGTACGATTTACAATGATTGTTAAAAGGATAACACAAAAGCCCTAGGGGCTTGTTTCCATCGTGGACCTGTGTATTCAATTCATTAAGACATTTAAAGACATACAATAATAGACTATAATAAACAAGACATAATCAACACTAGTAGCAATGACCGTATACGTACAGGAAACGGAGCGCTAGTTCACACTGTTTCACAAATTGCAGTTTAGGACTCGGCCTAATAAAGACTTTCAGTCGTGAGATTTAGTTTTGCTTTAATCCATGTACACTGTTGTATGACAAAGTATAAATCAGGCTTGACGCTGCCAGGGATAAAGGCTTGTAGGCTTGTAGGTGTCATATGTTGTGTATAAACAACACATGACCGTGGGCCCTCTGCGTCTCCCATTGCTTCTCGTGGTTTGTCTCTCTTTCAGTGTAGCCAGAGCTCATAGTTTAACTTCCTGTGCTTCCACCCTGCTTATTTTATTCCTCCTTCTCTTCTCCACTTTCTCTTTCTTAATCCCTCTCTTCTTCTTCTTCACTCTCTCTCTCTCTCTCACTTTCTTTCTCTCCCCTGGCTGCTTTGTGCTTCTGGACTAATCCTTTCCTCGCTGCCTTAACCCCCCACCTGACCGCCACCCCCCCCCCACACCCTTCCACCCATTTTGTGCCCTCGGCCCCTCCAACCTCCCATAATCCCGTTGCGTAGCTGCCGCTGGTGGCTCGACGGCCCGCCGAGACTCCCTCTTCTGTGCCGACGAGCTCGACTCTCTGTTCTCCTACTTTGACACTTCTTCCAAGCTAAGGAGCAGTAAGTACTAAAAGGCTCAATGTTTCCTACACCCCCCCCCCTCTCCTCCATCCATTTGTGTGCACCGCTCGCTCAGGGCCGCCTGCTAACACCCACTCACCCACCGCCCCTTTTCCCTCCCCTATTTGAGGCTTATGGTGGGCAGCCCCGTCTTGTTCAGCACATAGTGGAGCGTACCATGTGTTCTTCCCGGGGGGTGTCTCTCTCTCTCTCTCTCTCTCTCTCTCTCTCTCTCTCTCTCTCTATGCATATATCTCTTTTAGCGCTTTATCTATCTCACATGGTTGTGGTCATTGTCCTGTCAGTGGGGTTTTAAATGTTGCTTCTTCGGGTGAGGTGGATGAACTGTGGGTACAGTACATTCACTTCCTGTCTGTTGGGTACGTAGTGCACTGGGAGTACAAAACGGTAGGAGAACACCTGCTTTTAACGAAAGAGCAAAGCCTTCAACCTTTAAAAACATTAGTATAGTGATGTATGTTATGTTCCAATTTTACCAGCTAAAACATATATATATATATATGTATATGTATATATATATATATATATATGTGTTTTTGCTTATCAATTACATTCTTTAGCTTTAAATGATTATGGGAAATAACCACCCTTATCCAATATTGCGGTGGCTGGTCATTGGACAGTTCAGACATTGGACAGTTTGGAAGGAAGGTGTTCCTAATATTTTCTCTCCTGTCCGTGTAAGGCATGCTGTTGGTGTGTCGGTGCAGGACAGGTGGTGAAATGTGAGGTTGTTCTGTTGTTTACAGTAAAGAGTGCAGACAGCGGCATCCAGAACAGCGCTGATGGGAGCAGGGAGATGCTGGCCAACACCCCCTCCACTAACAGCCTGGCTGACACAGGTGGAACACACACACACACACACACACACACACACACACACTAGCAAGCACACTGAACATGGCCTCATGTTTTTTCAATATGAAAACTGTTGGCTTTGCTGACAGACGTACTAAACCATATGAATCATGCATTTCTTGTTATGCACACACGCCGTTACTCCAGTCCTTGGTAGTCGCATACTGCTGGTCTTCCATCCTACCAGGTACTAACCAGTCCCTGTCTAGACGGCTACAATTACATGGACACCAAGTGAAGGCAATTAATGCCCTGTTAGGATGGAATACCAGTAGTACTGCATGAAGGACTGGAGTTGATTAGATCATTACCATGAGATTCACAGACCTAGTTTACTTACTGTACATGCTGTACATGCTGTACATGCTGACCTATTTACACAAACATTTAACTCATTAACTGCCAGAATAAAACATCGTCTATAGCCGAACTTGCCAGTGATTTCAGAGCGTTTTCACTAACCTTTGCAAAATCATAGAATAGCAAAAAGAAATTGCGATCACGTGATTTGCTGCTTCATTGCTTCACTGGGAGTCAAATGGTGACTCATAGGTTAGCGAAGAGCGCCATCTAGTGTATGAACACTGAAAACACCAAAACACGTCAAACACGTCAATGGCAGAGAATGAGTGTTAACACAAGATGCATTTCATTTTGTATTGACACTCTTTCTTTGTGTCTCTCTCTCTCTCTTTATCTCTTCTTCTCTCTCCTCCCTCAGAGGCTGCAGAGCCTCCACCCATGCCCATGCCTGCCACCCTGCCTCCTCCATCCCCCTGTAAGGAGATGGTGGTGTTTTATGAGCCTAAGGAGTACAGCCAGGGCCTGCAGCTGTACTGGGCGGCGTGCGCCCGCAGCCTGCCGGACATGGCCGAGGCTCTGGCCCACGGTGCCGAGGTCAACTGGGTCAACGGGGAGGACGAGAAGAGGACGCCTCTCATCATGGCCGTGCAGGGCGTAAGTAGAGCTGCAGCGCTCGGCCCCCACACCCAAATCCAAAAGGAGAAGAAATACAACTTAGCGGCCCCTCGGAGTGTCGGATGGGTGGGGAGTGTGTATCGAGTGTCAGGAAGTTCAGACTGTTTGAATGTCCGTTTTCAAAATGTTTTCTCACAGCAGGCTAAAAATAAACGCTATGAATGACTTTCAAATACTATCTGATGCAGATTTAAATTTTTTATATATACAGTACATTTCATGTTTATAAATGCTGTCTGCCATCTGTATCATGAATTAATTCTGGTGTCTGAATGAAGGCTTGGTTTTGAATCCCACACTCAACTCACTGTATCTTGGGGATCAATAAGTGAATCTAATCTAACGGTGTGTTGACGTGTTTTCCCAGGGTTCACTGGTTGCCTGTGAGTTCCTCCTTCAGAATGCAGCTAATGTGAACCAGCAGGACGCACAGGGTCGAGGTCCCCTCCACCACGCTACCATCCGGGGACACACAGGGTGAGTGTTCCCCCGTCTCATCACCACTAATCCTAACATTGAAAATGTCAATTACTACACGCAAAAATGACCTTGTGCGTTTGTGCCTTGCAAGTGTTATCTAGTATTAATCTCCCACAAACTATCAAACTTGTAATACTTACAGTCAAACACTTTTAAGTATTATATTCCACCAAATGACTGATGCGTTTGATCAAACCTGTCAGTGAAGTGAATGAATGAACTGAGAGCTATGGTTGGATCGGTAGCCACGCCTATGAAAGAAAAAAGTGTGTCAGGCTAGTTGGATCATATGATACGCAGTTCAGTTCAGTGACACGGAAACAGTCCCTGGGTGAGGCGATATGTAGCCTAATGGATAGTGGATACGGCTCAAAGAATGAATGACTCCGTCCAGAGCGAATTGATTATTCTGTTCGGCTTTGCCAGTTGGGTTATATGAGATACGCAGTGACACAGTGACACCTACTGGCTCAAAACATGAACGGAATGCAATTTGCTTCTATCAACTAACCACTTAAAGGGCAAGACCACTTTGGTAGAGATGTTTGGGTTGTGTAGTTACCTTGCCATGATGTAACTCCAAAGGTGGGCAAGAAATTAAAAAATCATGTCTCCATTGACTACAAATTGATAATTCAAAATATGCTCCTATTGACATTTTATGGCAAGTCCACTCTGTAGGCTCATTTTCAGCCCTTAAACGAACGCAAACAAAGCTGATTCTGACAATATAGAACATCCCAAACCCAGGCCAGTATTGTTATTTTTTATATATATACAAATGTTAACTTCCTGTTGATTTTACTATTTGAAGATCTAGATCCACAGATCCATTCTTTCCTAATAAAAATAGCTAAATCAATAGGAAGTTGTCATTTTTATATTAGAAAAACAGTACTGGGTTTTGTGATGTTCTATATTGTCAGAATCAGCTTTGTTTGCGTTCGTTTACGGGTTTAAAAGAGCTCCTCCTGAGCCTCTTCACCGTACAATGTAAGTCAATGCGGAGCATATTTTCAATGATCAATTTCTAGTCAATGGAGAAATTATTTTTTAAATCTTGCACACCTTTGTTGTAACATCATGACAACCCAAACCTCTACCAAAGTGGTCTAGCCCTTTAAGACACAACATGTTGAGATTTTGCCAGTCAGTGGGGTGTTCAATATTTGGCAAACATATCAAACAACAACCTCAGTGAATATTTTTAGATGTAAATTAGGCTTCAAGACCCACAGCATGTTGCAGAGTAGATCAATTATTTTTGGGACTTAACTTAATCAACTTAACTTGATCAAAGGTTATTGCAGCAATACAAGGTAAGGATGTTGGTTAATGTTTTATTAATCCCTTTTATTAGACTATTTGCATGTTTGTGTGTGGTTGAGTTGTGATATGAGGTGTTTTTGTTCACCATCTTCCATTCATTCACCAAGCGAGGGGCGGAGGTAGCCAGTAGTGCTGTGGGCCATGAAAATAACCTCTTTTTTGTTCGTCAAGTGAATCAAATGAATTGATTTGAAATCGACTCTTTACTGTTGGAAGTCCACGGACAAGCTCACAACGAGTCACGATACGACGTGTTGTTGTGAGCTTGTACACAAGTTATTTTCACTATGAATACAGGGGTGCCTAGAGATTTAAATTACACATTGGTCCAAAAACCACTGGTCTACACTCCAGTATCGCCAACGCTGTCTCCGAGGGAGAGAAAGCAATTGTGAGGATTTGATCCCAGGCGAATAGGAGTCTGTGTTGTTCCAGACACAAGCTAAGACCTCTGTCTGGGCACTTACAGTGTACTTCAGGTAATTGGGTCTAACGAGAGGTAAAATTCATCAGCTCAAGGGAACAGTAGAGGGTACTGATGTTAATGGGAGCAATTTATTCTGTGCTCGTCAAGTCATTAGGAACGAGAGCTGTGTGGTGACGTCAGCGTGTTTGAGCCAACAGGAATTAAGTACAAGTCCTTGTGCTTTATTTCAGACAAGTGTGTTTATTCCTGAAAAGAGGAGCCAATCAGAATGCTGCAGACATCGAAGAGAAGACGCCCTTGTCCATGGCGGTGGAAGCGGCCAATGCTGACATCGTTACACTGTGAGTTTCATAGCTCAGCCCTTAACCCATTAGAACCGGGAAAGCATTTTAGATTTTTGCGTTGGCTATTCAAAAATAGCAGATATACAAGCTCACAACGCGTCACTTCGTGCTGCGCATTTTTGAAAAATCTTGAAAGTGTGAGAACTTAGAAGACTTAGAAGCCATTTGTAGAATCGGCCTCAGGTCTTACTGGGTTAAATACAGTATCAGTAAGCATGTATATATCTGAAAATTACACACACATCACATTAGATAAGAAATCAAATTTAAAAAGTTATGCATTTGGAAAAGGTCTGAAAATTCACTGCCACGCTGGTAACTGCGGAAACATATATGTAGTAATTACAGCAAATAGTAAAAGTGTATCGCAGTGATTGATAAATCATACAATATCCAAACGGTGAAGTTGTGTAATGGAATGGAATGGACAATTATAGAAGCCCTTGAGAAGTTGCCTGCACAGGGAATAAATGCTGACATTGTCACTCAGGTAGCAATTCAACTGTGGACTTCATCACTTTTATAACTTGTCTGTTGTCGATTTATTAGACATTATATTTTATTATATTATCAATAAATTGCATTGTTGTTTATTAGTAATACACAATAATGCAATATTCAAACCATACCACCGCCAACCCCTGACATCCTGTTTTCTTTGACTCCACCCCCACCACAGGTTGCGATTGGCCAAGATGAACGAGGAGATGCGGGAGGCGGAGGGGCCCTACAGCCAGTCAGGTACCACCAACAGCCCCACCGAGATGCAGTACAGGAAATGCATGCAGGAGTTCATTAGCCTGCAGCTGGACGAAACTTAGTACCTGTAGAACACTGTCCATCAGACACAGAGGCTATGAGAAAAACTAGGAAGTGTGAGGGTCAATTCACTTTCAGCAAACTCCAGTCAAAATGGACAAACAAAGATGTAAGGTAGTTCACACAATAATGACTGTGGCTTCATTCTCATTGTCTTTCTTTAGGTGAGAATGTGTATAAAGAAAAACATCCACATTCAGTCAGCTTCGCCTGAATAGAAACAGTTAGGTTATAAAATCCATCCTTTCATGTAGCAACATTACCTCCACATTTTCTGATTTGGACAAGAACGGATTGGAGTGAAAGTGAGTTGACCCTAACGTCGCAGGACGTTGTTCCTGTGTCCTCCTGTACCTTGTCGGAGTGCAATGGACCTTTTTAAGCCGCCAGCTTCCATCCAGGTGCAGGGGAAGCTTACACACCTTGTGTGTGGTTCTAGGGTCAGGTGCTAGATTGTGTTAATATGACCAGGTTTTAAAGCCATCGACTCCAGAGACAATTGAAGAGTTTATTCCGAAATGAGTTTATTGTAGCTGTAGACGAGTGGATAAGAGAGGCTGTCTGGGAATTGGAAGGTAGCCGGTTCGACCTCTGGCTCGACCCATCATAGCCATCTGAACGGCCGGTGTGTTCTGGGTGAAGCACGCTCTGGTCCTGATTTTCTGGTCACTCCGGTCTGGCCTCTCCGGCTCTCCCCCTGGGACTAGAAAGATAATCCCTTTTGGAAAGAAATACAGATTCCCTAGTCCTACTACAAAATGATTCCAGGCAAGAAATGTAGGACAAAGTAATAGCACATAATTAAAACAAAAATTAGTCATGGCTTATAACCAATGACTTCACTCTGTCTAGCATTTCCTGTCATTCCTGTACTAACAGGAGAGACGCAATGTTTCAGAAATCGTTAAAGTACTATTACCACTTTCTAATGGACAGTCTGTAATGTGAGTCTTTGGATGACAACACATAACGTAAGACTTAAAGAGTGTAGGTTACACGCTTTCACGTAATGGGGGTTCATTTATCCCTAATAGAAAAACATCATTTTGGAACTGAACTCTTCAACTGTGTAGACTGCAGGAGAAACAGCTGTGACCTAAACCACTATTACAGTGAAATCCAGAGTGTTTATTTAACTCGGGACCGTGTAAAAATCCACCCGTATGGGTTTACTGTGTAGCAGCAGTTCCTTTTGCATGTGTCTGCTGTGTTCCTGTTGTGGAATCACAGTCTCGGTCGATCGCGGTCATGTCTTGGCCGATCACGATGTCTTTAAGCAAAAAAAGAACCTAGCTAACCTGGAAACTGCCATCAATATCATAATGACACTGAAACCTCAAAACAAGGTAGTCTCCTATATCTGGCAATAATCAGGACTTCTGAATGACCCTGAGACCAGCTTTGCGCGAAAGAGGTTGTCTCAACAATGCACCAGGTCTGAGGGAATAATTTATGCACATTCCTTTGTAATGGTTATGCAATTATCTTGTCAGTTTTCCTATGCCTGTAAGGTTCCCATTTTAAGTCTTAATGTTTAAGGTTCTGTCATGTTTTTACATGTTTGTGTTTTTCTTTTTCTTTGATACAACAGTGCAATTGACCCTGGGCCTGTTTTAAGTACAGTATGCATTTTACGTTTGTGAATTTCAAATGCCTGGTCAGGAAAAATAATATTTATTTTTAGCCAGTGTTTTGTTCTATTTAGTTTTTTTTAAGGATATTCATAATAGCCATATAAGCAGACACACAATGTTGTAAACTATGTACATACATACATACATTTATATATCCATATTCAGCATTTTCACAAAGCAAGCAGAGTTTGTAGGGACTCTGACATTAGTAATGTATTCTCCTGTGTGTTATCAAAACACAGTTTGCACAAGGGTGAGTGCCATGAGGGCCCTGTTTGGTATCCTTGCTTCTCTTTTTCAGTTAAGTTGATTTATTGTGTGGTATTTACCTCCGTTCCTAGAATATTGCGTGTTGGGTGTTAGTTACAGTAAGTGTGCTTCCTAATGGCCCGTCAATGTCGGAAATCAAGAATTGTAAGCTACAATGCCTTCCGATGGCTTCGATCGATTGTCTTAAACTTTAGTGAGATATCAACCAAATTAACCTGCCGTCCCTATTATGGGCATGTCCTTATAGGCAAAATATTTATTTGAAAATAGCTGATCTAGAATCTCATAACACGTCGAATTGTGAGCTTGTAGATCAGCTATTTTATCCACACGAAGTATAAATCGGGCTTAGTGGTTAAGGGGGGATTCAAGTATGGACAAACTGTTTGGAGAATGGCACAGCACTAGAGGAAATGGGTGCAATAGCTTAGAAAATTATCCACATTTAACCATGTACAGCTTTCTATCACCTACTACTTCTAGCTTCTATTTATCTTTCCCATAAGGGAGCTTTAAAAGAAAAGGAGAAAAAAAAAGAAAGGAAACATTCACTAAGGATGTGAATCTAGGCTAGCTAGCTCAGTTGAGTACTTTTAATAAGGAATGACGACAAAATAAAACATACCCCGATCTGTAACCCGCACCCCCGCCCCATACAGCTCATCCCTAGAACTGATGGGCCATCTCATTGGGCACAAAAGCACTTTTTTTAATAGCAATCATCTCCAGTGTGTTAAGTCTCCCGAGCAGTGCCTCGTAGCACGGGGAGCAGTGGCTCCCAATCCTGGTCCTCTTGCAGAACCTAGTTCTGCTGGTTTTCTATCTTACCAGGATGTTAGTGGTGCTGACCTGGTGTTCCCGTCATCTTTAGGCGTCTGATCAGAGCCTATAGTCAGATCTGGGACACCAGATGAGTGCAGTAATGGATAGGGTTGTTTCCGATACCGATACCAGTATCGGAAAAGCTGCCGATACTGCCTAAAATGCTGGTATCGGTATAGGCGAGTATGCCAGTCTATGCCATTCCAGTACCATGTAATTTATCACATGATGATATTTCATTTCATCATGGTATCGGGAAGGAAAAACAAATATTGGTACAGTACATCTCTAATTATGGACTTACTGTATTAGAATAAAAGCAGCACTACCAGCGGGACCCCAAGCAAGGACACGGTTGTGAATCGTAGATGTAGAGCACATGAGCATCAGTGGACTCAAATACGACTGTTTGAATGAATGAATGATGTGTTGATGAGGGGTGCATGTAAAAAGTTGCACTAGAGTTTGTTCGTTGGTTTTTTGAAGATTGTGTTGAATTGGTTGAATTGGAGCTCTGGTTTTCTCCAGACTAGAGTTCAGACAAAACCACAGACAATGTTTGTTACGGTCTTTTTCTACAGGGTATAGAAGTGGCTCTTGCATTTATCTGTACTTGCCACAAGAGGGCGTGCTGTACTCAAAAACATGCCCCCTGTTCGTTGTACTGTAGATGAATGTGTGGACCGTAGACTGAGGGCTAGTGTTATTGTAAGTAGCTGGTGTGATTTAACTCTCTTTGGCAGTGGAACGTCTGGAGTTTCATCGTGGTCATTTGTCTTTATTTTTTTGCCGGTCTGTGATGTTTTGGACCTATAAGAATTGTACTCAAGGTGATGAGAATGTTTCATGTGTTTATTTTTTGTTGTAAGACTTCTGTCAATGAAACTGGGAGTGATATTTGACTGTTACATGTAAATGTGAGCCAATTAGCTGACGCTCTGCAAGCTGCAGCCATAGACTTATAGCCTTATATTTTTTCCTAGATCAGTACGTAGTTCTCAACCTTTTCAGGCCGCGACCCCCCAAAATAATCCTATTTGAACTGGGGACCCCCCAAAATAATATACCCCGAACCACAGGTTGAGAACCACTGTCCTAGATCACCAACATTATACGTAATCCAGACAATATTCCTGTGGTTTATGAATGATAATTTAAGTAAGAGGAAAGTGCCAGCGCAGATATGAATTCAAGGAATTCTTTGAATCAAGAATTTTTCAAGAATCTGAATGGACAGAGAACAGAAGATGCCATCAGCCAGGGTCTACACTAGACAAATTTCTTTAGCATTTTAATCCATCAGAAGAAGAGCTTAGTTTTCACCAAATCAACTGAGAGTTTTCCCGGAGCATACGCCTCGGTAAGGGCCTCTTAATCAGCCCTTCCAAATCAGCTGATGAATAAAGAGCTGGTGAGAGACGTTTCAGGGAGATGAACGCCACATAGAATTAAGCTCGTCACTTTCACCGCCTCTGCTATCCACCACCCCCCTTTCAAGAAATTACCGTCCCATTGACTGGAGTGTGTTTGCTCCTGATTAGGTTCAGGTGAGCCGACAGGTTTCAGAGACGGGTCTTATTAAAGTCTAGGCTTTCTGTAATAACACACTCTGCTCCCTTCAAATGGCTTGTCTTTCCGTGTTACTTCACTCTTGATTACATTTGACTTTACAATGGCCTGCTTCAGTGTATTAGCCTATGGAACTGTATTAGAACATTTACCGGTACATAGAAAGTCAACGTTCATATATTGTATGTTGTGTGTAATTATCCCTTTTGCTAGCTTACATTGCTATGTAAATATAATTATGAAAACACGACAGTATTGAACAGCATTATTAAGTTAATACACAGGTTAACTCATTGAGTGCCAGAATGTATTTATTTTTTAACGTTTTGTTTATTCGTTTTTGTTCTTTTACATACTCATAGGTAGTACAATTGAGTGCCAGAATTGCCTGAATTATTTCTATATTATGTTGTCCCAGTGCCAGAGTTTTTTTCAAAGTAAAAAAAAAGTGCTTAGGAAGCGAGATACAGACTTTTTCAGTTCTACGTTAAACAAGGAGTGGATGGAGCTGCAAATCTTCAGATAATGATATCTTGGGTTCTGAACAAAAAAACAAACAAACAATTTTTTCAAAAACACGTCAAACACGTCATTGGCACGTTGCGCCATAGCGGTAAAAACACGTTAATGGCACTCAATGAGTTAATACACAGGAATAAATCATATTATACTTTGTTGCATGATGGTGTCAGGAACAGATTTTAAAGCTAACAATGCAATGCGTCATGCAACTAAGTATGAATTAGGCTTATGGTCATTGTAAAGATTTCTTCACTTTCTCTACGTTCGTTACTTTTTTCCTCACTCACCTCCCCAGAGTTTGTGCCTTTTTTTCTGTTCTCTTATTTCTTTGGGGTGCTGAGGCCAACACAGCTGTATTTTTGTACATAAAAAAAACTAAAAAACATCTGCACTTTAAATACAATACAGTTGTTAACAAAAACAAACTAACCTTGTGGGCTTGTCTTTCTTTCCGACTCAATGGTCATTTCTTCTACCAAAAGGCTTCCTTCGCCTGTTTTCTTTCACAACCATTTTGCCTCTTACTTCCTCTCCGTTTCCATTCTGAAACCTCGTCCTCTTCTACCTCTGCGTCATTCTGTTTCTATCGAGACTCCGTGGTGTTTTGGACAGGTATGGCTGACTTTCATGTCTCCTTCTTTCATTCTCCCTCTCAAATTATTCGCATTGTTATGCTCACCCTGCTTGTGTTTCTACAAGAAAATCCCAAACCAAAATGAAACTGTTCACAGCAGAACAGGAAGGTTGTGTTTTATCATCAACTACATGTAGCTCAGACTTCTTTGTATTATGTATTTACTGTAACAATAGCTGACTGTTGTTTCTAGTCTTCCCCATGCAGTGTTTTACTGGCTTCATTTGTCATTGCAGGAGATGAAACGTACCAGGACATTTTCCAGGACTTTACCCATATGGCCGCTAACGACCCAGAAAAATTGAACCGGTACCAGCAGTACGACCAACAGAAACTCTGACACACTGGAGGAGGGGGGTGTGGGGGGGGGGCAGAGACGTTCTTCTGAATCCAAATCCACCTGAAGCGGACCTGCAAACATCTGGAATTTGGCACACGTACTGCAGCGCTCGCTAGGTAACAGTACGGAACGGTCCCTTTTTCACCATAACTGCAAAATGGCTGAAGCTGCCCATTCGTCTGTTCTTAACATTTTTTTTAATTGGCTGCAGTGCAAATGCATTTCACTAAAGAGGAAGTTCAGTAAGTAGTTAGGAGACATCAAGACCTAGACGTAATTTGTTTGTTTTTTTAAATGGTACAGTGGAATAGCCTTGGAATGGAAATACATCATGCGCAAAATCTAATTATAGTCCAGTCAAGTTACTGTGTCTTTGTGGCTATTAATGATGAGTGAACACGTTTAGATGTGCTTCTATGTCCATGTTCCCAACTGTTGAAATCACACTGCAGTTTATATTCAAAGAATCAAAATGTTTGTGCTGGATCTGTGCTGAGAGTTTCTAAAGAGAAACTAGGGCTACAGAAACTAATTATATTTAATTACCGTGTTGAGTAGGATTCCCTTTTAAGGCATAAGCCAACAGTATGGCTGCGTTCTTTACAAAGGTGTGTTTTAGAAGGCAGCCATTTTGGTATACAGTTTTTTTTGTAGTTTTTTTTTTTGCACAAATACCCCTTTTTTGTCTTAAATCACCACTGATGTTTACCAGTCTTTGATGGTAAGACTGTGACGTGTGAAACAATTTACAGCGATCAAGGAAGTGCACATGTTATTGAAGTTTGTCATGTTAAATTCTTCTGGCTAGTTTGTTAATGAAAGATTTTCTTTCTTTGTTTTTTCTTTTGCACCCTTGAATGGTTTTATTGTCTATGTGCTGGAGGGTGTGGGTCTCTGTCAGGTTTATTTCATATCTTTGCTGTCGGGAAGAAACCTCTTGAGCTTGTAGATCTGCTACTTTTGATACTTTTGAATTTGAATCCTTAAAAGTAACAGTTTTGGACAAAATTAGGTTTCCACCCGAAAAGAGAGGCTATGAAATGGCATTGTATACGTCAGTTTATGAACCCGCTCTATTTGGGATTCAGTTTCTTGGTGAGAGAGGTTTTAATCCATTAAGATCGGTAACGCATCTGTGTCATTTTAAGATGTATTTATTTTTCAAAAATAGCAGATCTACAAGCTCATAGTGTGGCACAGAGTGCTGCGCTATGAGCTTGTAGATCTGCAAAAAAAAAATCGTGAAGATTTTTGCAAATCTTTGAATATATATATATTTTTAAAGTAAACATTTTTAACTCAAATCTTTGCTTCTGGGGGTCCATGGAACAAAACATTTTGAGATGGGGGTCCGCGACCAAATACATATCTAAAAATGTTTTGTAAATCCTAACAGTATGTTGATATATCAGTGGTGCTCCAACTTTTCTATGTCAAGGACCCCCAAAATGATATGTACAGTATTTGGCCGCGGATCCCCATCTCAAAAAAAAAAATGTTCAAAACAATAGCTAAAGAAATCTAAAATGACACAGATGCCACAGATGCATTCCCGGTCTTAAAGGGTTAAAACACAAGTCAATGTACCTACCTGTATTTCACATCTGGTGGTTTTGAAGTCCTGTCTACTTCATTCATATGAGCAGCTGTGTTTTACTGAGTCCCCACACAGCTCAATTGATTGACTTAACAGGCTTTTGAAATATTGTTAATCATACACAATCTTAAAACAGTATATACAACACTGTTGTCTGTTCTGCCCAAATGTACTTATTACTACACACATGATATGTACAATAGTTGTAAACCCATCTAACATAATTCTGAATAATGTTGTCATAGCGGTATGACCTAAGCTGATCATATTTCACTACCAACATGTGCTGAATGCTGTCCAAAACCTTCAAATTCAGCCAGGACACTTTTGAAAAAGTGTGGACTTCTGTAAAAGAAAAATGTGTATGACCCTTGGCTTTATGTTTCATTTATACAAGTGTTAAAAGCCTCAGCTCCTTTCATCATGCGACAAACACAGTTGCAGCATGGGATACAAATCTTGTACAGTTTGTACAGATGCTTTTAAATTCACCGGAGAACTTAAGTAATATGTAGTGGTACTTGAATCATTAAATAAGCTTTTGTAAATGCTGTTATTTTTATCCTTATGTAATTGTAGCTCATTTTATATTTTGCCTGTCTGTATCCCAGTATACTGCATGTATATGATATCTGTCATTTCTAAAGGGCTTTAATACACATTATGGACTGATGATGATTCTTTTGGTTGGAAGGCCAATTGTGGATGTTGGTTTTCTTTTGTTCTTGTTTGAATCATGAGTTTTATCTTTGACCGCTTACCCCTACTTGGCTCTGGCTATTTCTGCAGCGCAATATCGTTTTGGGCTGTTGATTGAACCCACGAAAGCACTATGGTTTGTTCCCATTGGGGTCCTGTGTATTCAATTCATAGAAACATTTAGTGACAGACAAATATACAATACTATGCAAAACATATAAACGAGTAGTAATCAGAAAGAAAAATATGTACAGTAAACAGGGGGGAGGGGGGGGATTTCTGGTGATGGGCTTGAATTTTTCACAGGGGCCAGTTGTAGGGCAATCCACATTTTGGTAGCATAGCAGTTAAACAAATTTAACCCCTTGTTTTGATTTGTGGAGCTCCCTCAAATCACGTTGTTTTGGCTCTAACAAGCTTAAGTGTTACAGCGGTAGTTCTCAAACATTATCATGCCAATGACCCCCAACGATGTATTTCACCACAGACCCCATCTGAAAAGATTTTGTGCCAGGGACCTCAATAAGAGAAGATTTGTTTTGTAAACATTTAGCAGAATTATTAAAAATTAATCTTCCCCATTTTCAAGATTTTTCTAAATGTTTCGTGAGCTTGTAGATCAGCTATTTATGAATAGCCTAAGTATAATATAAATATAAATGTAGTTGAAAGTGGTTAAACTGTTACTGTTACTGTTGGCTACGTGTCAACATGGCCTGACTGCACCATTCGACCCCAGTCCCAAACAAGTACTGGTGCACTGATCGCTTTTATCAAACGGTATGGAGCAAAACTCTCCCAAAATGTGTTTCTTCAAAAGTGGCGGGTTCTGCAGGTGTCATGTTTGTCAACAGATGAGTTTGACATCGTAAGAGAGAAATGACTGGAATGGAAAGTCTACTGAAAAGGTAAGACTGCTGTTTTCCATACGGTGTGCTGATGATGGGTTGAGGTTTGTCCTAAAGCTGCACAACCTATAAGCCTATAACGGTGGTCTTCAAACATTTTCATGTCAAGAACCCCAAATTGAAATGGATTTGGCCACGGACCCCCATAGGGACCCCCAGAGAAGATTTGTCAACACTTTTCTAAAATGGCAATCTACAAGCTCAACGTGCAAGGCATTGTGAGCTAAAAGATCTGCTATTTTGTATAGGGCTCAAGTGTTTATAGGTATAAGTGTTTAATTTAGCTGGGGGGGACCCCCTCAAGGACCCCTGGGGGTAGTATTAGAACCAGTGGCCTATTAGGCTAGCATACTTACAGTATGATGCTATATCACCATTATGTTCACTATGATAATGAAACATGGAGGTACATTCTGATTGAATATGAGCTCTAAGTTGGGATGAGCTCATTAAAGCCATTACATCTCTCATAATAAGGCTGGACCATAGAGGGCTGGACCTGCTGTCACTGAGTCACTCACTCATATTTAGAAGACAACTGTACGTCATTTCCCGCTCATTATGAAGCTTACTGTATAGGTTGATTCAGGGAAATGACGTTAACATGATTTATGTCCCTCAAACAGGGTGCAAAGCTTCCTCAACAATCCTCACGTAAAGATGTTTATCTGATGTTTTGACATTTCTCTGTACTGCACTGTACTGTTTCATAATGAATCGATGCTGTTCCTGCCAACGAACGATTATCGAAGAATAATACATGATGTTGACTGCAGGGGATAATTGCCTCCGCTGAGTGTGTTATTTTGTTATAATGGTTACCGTCCGGAGGTCTGGGAGTTGAGTGGACAGAATCAGATAGTGGGGCCTGAAGCACCTGCTCTTTAGGCCTCCGTCTAGATCAGTGATTCTCAAAGGGTCCTTGAGGGGGTTCCAGGCCCCAGGCCCCAGGCCCCCCCACCCCCCCACCCCCAATAAAATGAGTAGGCTTACAGCATCAATCCTATTTTATACTTAACTATTCGAACTGCAGATCTACACGCTCGCCATGCTTTGCGAAGCTTTCGGGTGCTATAATTAAAATCTTGAAAAATTGGGACATTCTACACAATGAGTACTTTTACTATTGGTACTTTAAGTACATTTTGATGCCAATATATACTTTTACTCAAGTAAAATTTGCATGCAGGACTTTTTCTTGTAAGAGAGTATTTCTACATTGTGGTATTGATACTTATACTTAAACTTAAGTAAAAAATGTGAGTACTTCGTCAGTCCAGGTTTGTCCTCTGGTCTTGCCCTCTGACCTCCATAAAGAGGAATCAGTGGTACTGTAGGCTGTGTTTAGTTATTCCCCCACAGACTTTGAAAATACAGTTTTGTTTCATCACATGTTTAAAGACTAAAAGGCCATCCCTCATTTGTTTGTACTGTGTATGGTTATGCATTAACTGTTCTGTTGCGATCTGTGGTCCACAATGTTCTGTCTATGGTTTGGCATGTTGTGCAAGAAGTGAAATGCAATCTGAAAGCTTGAACTTCAAATTCCTTTATTTTCCTTTCGGAACTTCATTTGTGCAGTGTTTAAAAGCAACATACACAATAAACAGATACCCAGGTCAATATAAAAAACAGTACCTAACAATAATGAAACTCTACAACAGTACTTAAAAGTATAATACATTAAAATCCATATGGAGCAATATATCTACGTATGTATGCAACCTATGTGTGTATTAGTGTCCGTCAAGAGGGGAGTCTTTAGTTCCAACAGTCCAACACAAAGCTGTTGAAACATCTGCATGAGTGTGTGGATATTGAAATAAATATGTTTGTAAGTAAAAGTTGTGCAACTCTATTTATGTAACATTACAACTTTTGATAAATAATTATGAGAGGGGTGCCGAATATACATGCATGGATACTGGACACATTTGTCCACATTGAATTATTATGACTTAGTTGTTTGTTCTTCCTGACTGATGTTAAAAATAAAGGCAACCAGACCCACCACTTAAAATGACATCTCTCAGTGTCTACACACACAGTGAGATGTTTAGTCTGCCCTCAAGCTGATGTTACCCAGCATTAATTACATCCATACAATAACAGGCCCATGAGTTAGATGACTATCAGACTATGAATGACAGTTCTATCCCGTTAATCAGAATCACAGCAAGCTTTGGAAGGTGAGAGTTTGTATTATTTTTCTTCTTAAATAAGAATAGGAACTCCCCACATTGACTTTCTTTACAGTTTGGACACTCGGTTTCAAAAATTTTTGTCCTTTTTACGGCGTGGCCGAAGGACACGACTTCTAGAAAGGGTAAGTCTGTACAGTACAGTATGTCTGTCCTGCCTGACCCTTCACAGCTCTGCATATATACTGTGACATATATACATACTGTGTATATATATATGTATATGTATATGTATATATATATATATGTATATATATATACACATATATATATATATATATATATATATATATATATATATATATATATATATATATATATATATATATATAACTATATATATATATATATATATATATATATATATAACTATATATATATATATATATATATATATATATATAACTATATATATATATATATATATATATATATAACATATACATATACATATGTTATATATATGTATATATATGTATATGTATGTATATATATATATGTATGTATGTATGTATATATGTATATATGTATATATGTATATATGTATGTATGTATGTATGTATATATGTATATATGTATATATGTATGTATGTATGTATGTATATATGTATATATGTATATATGTATATATGTATATATGTATGTATGTATGTATGTATGTATGTATGTATGTATGTATGTATGTATGTATGTATGTATGTATGTATGTATGTATGTATGTATGTATGTATGTATGTATGTATGTATGTATGTATGTATGTATGTATGTATGTATATATGTATATATGTATATATGTATATATATATATATATATATATATAAATAAGGCTGCTCCTACCATAAACCTTGTTTATTGATCAAAACCACCTTTGCCAGTCACTGGGCTTGGCTAATGGGCTGGGTCTGTCAGCACTGCATGGCTGCCATGTCTTTTCCAGGGAAGTCTGCGGTCTGGTCCCCCTGCAGAGAAACGGAGGGCCGCTGCTGGAGATGTTCTCCTTCATAAAACAACTGCTGTGTGCACCAACAGTGAGAGAGCCAAGCTCCATTAATGTCTGTCTCCCAAGCGCAACGTCCAAGGGTTGCTGTGGAATAAGCCTGCTACATGTCAATGCGATTACTAATCGAGGTCCTCTTTCATTTCTCCCCAAAGGGACTGGTCTGTGACTGAGGTGCTTAAAGGAGCCCTTCACCCATTTTCAAACATATCTTCATATAATTGGTCCTAAAGCTCATTATAAGATGGCACAATTTCCGTCTACTCACTCTGTGTGTCATTGGTGGGCAAAGGATGGTTAAAAAACCTGCCTAGTGCCTACCAATGACCTCATCGATGGGGATTCCAAGCTAATAGAAACTACAGTATTTCTCTTCCTGAAATAGAAGTCCATTGGTCTTGCATTAATAAGAATTTAGAAAAAGGTTTGAAATCTTCTTTAAAATTACCAAACCTGTCTACTGATGATATCACTGAAGTGTCCGCAGCCCTCCTCTGAGACCCAGAGTGAGTGGACAGAAATGGTAGCCTACCATCTTATAATGAGCATTAGTAAGGAGCAGTTCTATGAAGATCGGTTGAAAATGGGTGAAGTTGTCCTTTAAGCCACTGATGATTAACAACGTGGGGGTTTCAACTTTTTCTGTGCTAAACATCAACAGTGGAATAGGCCACTGCATTAAAGGGAGGACTGTTATTTTTCATCCAGCACAGACTCAGCACAGAAAATCAAAATGTCAGATAAGGTAAGTAATTTAAAAAGTGTGGGCAGACACTTCCTAGACAATGGACCGCAGAGGATACTCCTCCTGCTGACCTAAGAGGTTCTCGCTTCAGTTTACTGTAGCATCATTAGTTGTCTTGTTCTCCATCCAGGGGTCTATTCCACGAAACCTGGATTAGGGATAAACCGGGTTTAATCGGCTATCCTGGCTTGAATTATCCAGGAATCGGTTTCACGAAAGTTGAGTTAGCTCGGCAGATTAATTTAGCCAGTAAACCTGGATATGTTTATCCATGATCCTGTTTCACAAAAGAAAATTGAAGCAATCCTGCCTTAGTTACCATGGCAATTTAGCTGTGAAGTTAGCCTGGTCCGGACCAGGCCAACAGCCAAGCTTTATTAATCCAGTGCCTTGTTCTTCAAGTTTTGTAAAATAGCTGTTAGTCCAATGACTCCAATCATAAACCAATGAGTTTTTCCACACTTATTCAATTCTTATGCAAAAATCGAAGATCTACAAGCCCGAAATGTTTTTGTCTTATGGCGGCCGGGGGTCCCCGGCCCCCCATGGACCCCCGCCCCCGTGGACCCCCGGACCCCCGTATACCCCGGACCTCTGTTGGGGGTCAACGGGGGTCCGGGAGTACACGGGGGGGCGGGTACTCCCGGACCCCCATTGACCCCCGGCCCCCCGTTGACCCCCGTGGACCACGTGGAAAAGGCAAGCTTTTCACTTGTAGATCTTCGATTTTAGAAATTAGAAATTAGAAAATTATTCTAAGTGTGTAATTATAATTCCAACATTCACTAACTGAATTATATATTTATGGATTTGTATATAAATTAATTGCATATTTTTGGACAACTTGTGCATTTAATTTGTCTGCAATACTTTGCCACGCTTTCTCCCTGGATCTATATTTATTGCGGCTGTGTTTCCTCTCTTGCTTATTATACATTTTACTTCCTTGTATGATTTCATGAGCTGCTGCAGTGCTGCTGTTCAGCCACAGAAAAGAACGCCGCTCTGGTTTTGGGCTCCATGATTGGTCAAGTTCAAGGATTCTGCTCGACTTTCATGGTCTTTTATAGGAATATGTGAACTCACATTCAGCCTGGTTTAACGATCCTGGCTCGACAAACCTCTCCTTCTCAGCCCGGCTTGGCGTTCGTGGAACTGAATAAACCAGGCTGAACAGCGCAGGCTTGTCAAACCTGGATTTGCCTTTCAAACCAGGATAATTTAATTCCGCTTTCGTGGAATAGACCCCTGGACTCATAGCAATGTTGCAGGGGAATGTGTTGTTTGCAGTAAATGTGCCACATGTTACATCTGGTCCAGGCTAACTTCACAGCTAAATTGCCATGGTAACTAAGGTAGGATTGCTTCAATTTTCTTTCGTGAAACCGAGTCATGGATAAACTTATCCAGGGTGAACTGGCTAAACTAATCTGGCAAGATAATTCAGCTTTCATGAAACCAATTTATGGCTAATCCTGGATAAATTAAGCCAGGATAGCTGTTAAATCCAGGCTTAACCCCTAATTCTGCTTTCGTGAAATAGGCCCCAGGAAGAGGATATGGCAAGTATGTGTGTTAGTTTAGTAATGATGATGAGCTTTAAACTGTTGAGATTAATAAAGGGGTTATGTTTCAACCAACCAATTGTATCTGTGCTGTTTGTAAAATGAAATGAATATGAAATGAGTGTTGATGTATTGAACTGGGTCAAGATGTGAATACAAACTCCCTGATTACCAACGTAGCTAGCATTGTAGCAAACAAGTGTTTGGTGCTGACCATGAGGCTGTAAAAAAATGTAATGGAGATCTGTAACAAAAAGTCATGCTGAATATATATTGCAATAGTTACATACTGTATGGGAATGGTGAATATGCTGCAGCATGAAATAAGTAGCATGATAAGAATGCAAATGGTAAACAGAGAATAATATGCAATCATGAGAAATATAATGGAACATGTGAGGCTATAAAGGTAAAGTGGGAAAGGCAGTCTCTCTTTACCACATTTACCACACCCTGTGGAGGGGCTCAAGGAATTGAACTGCTAACCTTGGCAGCATTAGTGCTATACTCTGTATCTTGAACTACATAGTACAGTGAATAGAACCCCTGAACCCTTCCAGTGTTAATGCCATGCTCAATTCATAGGCAAGGCAAAGTTTATTTGTACAGGCTGGGTGAAAAAGCACACCTGGACTGGAGAGGTGCTGGCTTTTGAAAAGCATCGAGGGAATTAAATAGAGAAAAGGCTGCATTGTCATCAGGAATGATGTCGAAATGTTTTTATTTATTGTTTAATCTGTGTGTACGACTGCTCTTTCTCGCTCCCCAAGTTTATTTACATAACACATTTCATACATAAAGGCAAGTTCAAAGTGCTTTACATGAGGCAAAATGTAATTGAAAGACAAATAAAAAACCTCAGTCAGTGTGTATTTGTGGTTTTACTATTTCTCACACTATGTGAATCTTCAGGAGTATCATATTGTGAAAGTAGCCTTGCTGTAAGCAATGGTTCCAGAGCGGGGGGCCTATTTCACGAAAGCAGAATTAGGGGTTAAGCCTGGATTTAACACCTATCCTGGCTTAATTTAGCCAGGATTAGCGATGAATCGGTTTCATGAAAGCTGAATTATCTTGCCAGATTAGTTTAGCCAGAGCACCCTGGATAAGTTTATCCATGACTCGATTTCACGAAAGAAAATTTACGCAATCCTACCTTAGTTACCATGGAAATTTAGCTGTGAAGTTAAAGCTTACTTAATCCAATGCCTTGTTCTTGAAGTTTTTCCACAGTAAATTCAACACATGTGTTTGTATATGGACTCATTTTAATGACCCTGCATTCAAATAAAATGAAATAAATACAAAAAGATAGAATCAATTTAATTATATTACTGAAATAGAGTGTGACCATGAATCATAATTGTTTCACAATGACTCATGTGATGTCATTGTCACTCTATTAACACTATAGTTCATATTGTTGTTAGATGTTTGATAATATATTACAGATTTTGTTTTATATTATAAAAAATGTCTGACATTTCTTGTCCACCTTTGGAGTTACATCATGATGGCAAGGTAACTACACAACCCAACCCTCCCATACCAAAGTGGTCTTGCCCTTTAAGCAGTAAATCTGATCACAAACCAATGAGTTTCCCCACACTTATTCAATTCTTATGCGAAAATCAAAGATCTACAAGCCCGGAAAAAAGTGCCTTTTTTTTACCCCCGTTACCGCCGCCGGTACCCCCGTTATTGCCACTGGGACCCCCGTTATACCGCCGCCCCCGTTACCGCCACCGGGACCCTCGTGGACGGCACTGCAGATATATAAATAGATGGATTCCATGTAATCTCTACAGTGCATGCATACCTGCCAACCTCAGAACGTCCGATAACAGGAGATTTTTTCCCAGGGGGGGGGGGGGGGGGGGGGGGGGGCGCCGGGGGGGGGCTCTTGACCAGGCTGGGGGTCCCCCCCCAAGGACATTTTTAACAGTAGATGTAATTTCCAGTATTCTGGTGGATTTGGGGAGTTTGACACTTTTATCAGGCTTTACTTACATAGGATCCATTTAAAAGTAGCATTAAAAGAGCCATATTTAATAATAACATAATGCTGGGGACCCCCTGGAACCCCCCCAAGGACCCCTGGGGGTCCCCGGACCCCACTTTGAGAACCAATGCTTAACGCTTTTTGAAAGTCCTGAATGAATGTTTATGCTGAAAAGTAACAGTTTTGGCCATAATGAGGTTTCCGCCCGACAGACAATATATTAATATTTATATTGTACATGCAAAATTGCTGCGATACGAAAACGTATTGTTACTGCACTGTTTCTTATTTTTATTTTCATTTGTAATAAAATGTCACTGACAACACAAGATATTCTTCATTTTACGTATGGTCCAGTATATTATTAATTCATATCAGTCACTGTATTCCAGTGGGGCAAGGCAGCCTACTGTAAGTCTTAAACAAAATATATAAAACATAACCCTAACCCTCAACAGTGGGATAAAATCAATATGGTGACGAATTATGCAAATGAGCCATGCGGTCGAATGTAAACAAATCGCTAGTGCAGTCTGGATCTGTCATGACCGTCATGGATGAACGTCAACCTGGTGTTTGCACTTTCTTAATTTTTGACCCGTTCATTCATCTACATAAACGTTCGGATTTCAAATATAATGTTTTTGACCCTGGCGAGGGTGGGAGTGGAAAGTGTGACTTCTGCTTATTGTGCGGCTGCTCTATCCATAGCTCAGTCGGAAGAGCTCTTGACTTCAGACCACAAGATCATGGATCATCGAATCCCAGCACAGGAACCTTGGCATCTGAGCAATCTGGCTCCCACGGGTCTACTATCTTTTTTCGCCTTTATCATAAAGGTTGCTGGACAATATATAGAGGATGAAATACATAATTTATTAAATAATATAAAGGTAATATCAAATACATTGTAAAAAGTGAGACATGACGAAGTGTGTAATTATAATTCCAACATTCACTAACTGAATTATATATTTATGGATTTGTATATAAATTAATTGCATATTTTTGGACGACTTGTGCATTTAATTTGTCGGCAATACTTTGCCACGCTTTCTCCCTGGATCCATTTATTGCAGCCGTGTTTCCTTTCTTGCTTATTATCCATTTTACTTCCTCGTATGATTCCGGGAAGACATCAAATTTCTCTTTTGGGTCTTGGACTCAAGACCTAAATTGATATACATTTGGCCGCGGACCCCCATCTGAAAATGTTTTGTGCCAGGGACCCCCAGAAGCAAAGATTTGAGTTAAAAATGTTCGCTTTAAAAATGTATATATATTTCAAAGATATGCATACATTTTCAAGATTTAAAAAAAATAGCAGGCTCGACACAGCCTGGCTTGACAAGGTCTAGCTCGACAAAGTCGCTCCTTTTCAGCCTGGCTTGGCGTTCATGGAACGGAATAAACCAGGCTGTACGGACCAGACTTTGTCAAACCTGGATTTGACTTAAATCCAGGCTTATTTAATTAACTATATTAACTACTCCTTTCGTGTAATAGGCCCCCGGTGACCCATAGGTCAGGTGCCTTTCTCCTGTTTCTGCAGTGTGAGGCAGCTTGATGTAAAAGTACATCCCCAAGCCATGATGCTAGTATGTCACAGGTATATTGTGAAAGAGTATTGCATAATCATAAACATGTGGGACTTTAACCCACATACTAAAGGGGACTCGTCTCTAGTGTATACAGGTCGACTGACTCTGTCATTCAGTACAGGTAGGCTTTACATGTAGGCTATATTATTTTGGGTGTCGTTTCTGCCAACACAGTAGCCTACCCCTCTGGAACCAACAATACACACCTTAAAATTCACCATTATGCATAAAAGAGAAACGGGTGTAGGCCTGGATATAAAAGTTCATTATACAGTATGCATTATATAGTCTGAGTGATTGAGGCCACAGGCCCAGCAGAGCATTTAACAGTCGGCTTGCTAACAGCGCTAATGCTTCCGCTGGAGCAGCCTGGCTAGGGTTTCATGTTTTGGAACGGCCCTGCGCGGGGAATCCAAACAGTCCTGCCTGTATTCTCTAAATGCTGATGATGAATGGAGCGACAGGATGAATAGGCGCAGTGTTATGAGCATTCTTTCACACCACAAGATCCCACACCACACTCTTTTAACGGATAAGGAAAGGGGGGAAAAGCAGCGGGTGGGGGTAGACGACGTGTAGTAACGTGTTGTACCATGTACGACCTCCTCCAATCCACCACCTCCTCCTCCTCCAGCTCTCTGGCATTTAGTTTATGTCTCTGGTCTGGGTTCCCAGAATGGGCTGGACTTGCAGCCTCTCCTCATTTTTTCACCCCTTTCTTTTTGTTTTACAGAGTAGACTGAGTTAAGGGCTCCCCAGAGGCCTGCATGTGCTCCACACTCCGCTGAGCAGCCAGTGGTTAGTCTTTCCAGTGGGTCACCCCAGGTAAGGGGAAAATGTGCCTGCTGCTCCATCACTAACTATACCACCATTGTCAGGTCTGGACTGCAGCTGTTCTCTGACCCCTAGGATAGTCCTTTACCTTCAGCCAGATATATGACTGCATGACTGGATCAAGTTAATTTACAGTCAAGCCATGGTCTTTATTTTTACCCCCCATGCAAATGTAACGCCCAGGATTCGAACCTGGGTCTCCCGCGTGTAAAGGGAGGCGGGAGCCAAACATCTTACCCACTAGCTAGCCTAAAGAGGAATCCCCCCTGGCCGGGGGAGACGTTATTGTAGCCACTCTGCTACCCCAAAAGGGTAGGTTGTAGTGGCTTAGTTGGTATTAGCTGAGCAACGTTGTCTATTCCAGTGGTTCGCAACCTTTTCAGGCCATGACCCCCCAAAATAATCATATTTGAACTGGGGACTGACAAGCACTTGGAATGTTGGAGTTGAGGCATTACATTTAGTTTGACTCGTTTTCCACAGATACATTTTGTAAAAATAGCAGATCTACAAGCTCACAACGCCTCGCAACGTGAGGCGTTGTGAGCTTGTAGATCTGCTTTTGTTTAGTTTGTTGATTACTTTTGATGCAGTAATGGTCATTTTTTTCTTTTCTATAAAAAATAGCCGATCTACAAGCTCACAATCTGTGAGCTTGTAGATCGCCTATTTTCAAAGGATTTTATACATTTGGAAACTTGCAAAATGGGACATTCTGCTAATGAGTACTTTTACTTTTGGTACTTTAAGTATATTTTGATGCCAATACTTTTGTACTTTTACTCAAGTAAATTTTGAATACTGGACATTTACTTGTAACAGTGTATTTCTACATGATGGTATTGATACTTTTACTGAAGTAAAACATTTGAGTACTTTTTCCACCACTGGACACAGGGTTTAGAGAGGGACCTGCAGGTAGAGCCTGCCACATGTCTGGTGGTTTTCCCTGTTAGCTGATCAAGTGAAGTCCATCTTTCATATAATCATCATTCATGTTGACATCATTCAAGTTGCTTGAAAATGTTTTTAAGTTGCTTGAAAAAGTATTTAGATATTTGATATAAAATGTATCAGACACGCCCCTTTCCTATACAAACCCATTGTAACTTCAAACTCAATTTTTAACATGTTAGATTCATCAAAAACACCCGTCCTTGGTTCTGGTGAGTCATCCTGCCCTCCTAATACGTGAGGGGGCCGTGTTTTTTTGATTACTTTTTTCATTTATTTTATATAATTTTTTTATGTAGTTTTTTTTTTTCAATTTCTTTTTTTTTTTTTTTATAAATGAAAAAAGTTGAAAATTGAAAAAACACGGTCTCCTCACGTATTAGAAGGACAATATATCAGTCACCAGAACCAGTTACAATGGGTTTGTATAGGAAGGGGGGCGTGTCTGATAAAATCAATATCAAATATCTAAATACTGAATCAAGCAACTTAAAAACTTTTTTTTAATGAAATATCCCTTTAAACAATCCTAGTTTTAAAATGAAAGTGACCCGTTTCTTATCTCTCTGTGAAGTGAGTGGAAGTAAGTGTATGTAGATACATATTTTAAACTACGTCTAAAAGATTAGTTGTGCACAGGAGATGTAGCATGCGGTCCAGCACAGTGAAAGTAGACAAAGTGATGAACTGACATAATTTTGGGGTGAGTCACAAGTGAAATTCAACGCATTTGTTTTTGTTATACAAAAGATATTTCTTCCATAAGAAGAAATATTGTTTTGCTCTGAAGTCACGTTTGATCAGTGTAGGATCTCAACTCCCTGAAATAATTTCGTGTGTGGTCTTGCGCTTGACTGAATCGTCTGGTGTGTGCGTGCTTTTTCTTACGTTTAAAATATAAAGAATTGGCTACAGTGCTATAGGCACTTCTTACTAGGCACTTTACATGCCCCTCCGTGTAAGTCAAAAGTAAATTACAATGTGTGATGACAGGTTTCGGCATGTGTCCTTCTCAAAGGCCTTTTGAAGGGACAAGTGGCCGATGGTGGACACATATTTAGCTGCAGTGGGGATTGAACGTGACCTTTCCTTTACAGTAGATACTCTCAGATTCTAGGTCACGCTGCTGCCCAAAAGGGAAAAACAAACAAAGACCAGACAATAATACTGGACCCCTTAGTTTCCATGCCAAAAAGCCTTCAATATAGTTCTATTAGTCATGGAAACCAAGAGCAGAGCTGAGAGACTTGGAGAAGGTGATAATCGATGAAGTGCCGCTTGGGGGAATAAAGGCAGTGTCTAGACTTGACACATCTCTAGCCCACAGAGTAAAATCCTCAGTGTTAATTTACCCTTGTCGGGTAAAATGTGTCCACTGTTATACTCAGAGTTCAATTAACACTGAGAATTTCACTGTGCAGCTGCTCTTGGGGGGTGCCAGCGACCACAGGGAGTATTATATAACTCTTAGACTGTGTTTTGACACAGGTTGTCCTATCTGGACTCAAAGGGTCCAGGCGTCTGTCAACACACACCAAACGTTGGCCATGGGGGCAAGCCAGGGTCGGGTAAACACACAACGCTTGTGGCAACCGACTGGGAACTGGGCGTGCTTCCTGGTGCGCTCAAACAGGTGGAGGCAACAATGTCTCTACTGATGGTGCACCCCTGTGTTCTGCCAATTCCTCTCAGCTACAGACGTTCGAGGACTGCCTGGCCTTGGTGGGTGTACCATTTGAGGCCTGAAACAAAGATTTGGCTCGACAAACACAACTCAATCACCTGCAGGAAAAGAAAAAAAAGAGAAAGTAAACCAGTGCTGATGTTACAGAGGGCGACCGCAACCAGTCCTACAGAACTAAACATGGCAGAGCTACCGCACGTGAAAGCCTTGCTTGTACAGCATTTATGTAGTTTGTTACAATACAGACATGTACAATGTCCAGTGAAGAAGTAACTAAGTATAATTGTTCAACACTAGATTTTCAGGCCGCTACGCGACCTTCAAATCGGGGCCTCCACGTGGTCTCTGGTGCGATTATTCTCATGGCAGAGCCCTGAACAGTGTTTGTGCCAAATTTGGTGCGGATCGGAGCAATGGTGCACCTCACAAGTCCGGATGTTACGTTTGTGACGTCCACCCACCGTTGACCCAGAAGGCAATTTTAATATAGGATTGAGATCATCATAAAAAGATGCACATGTCCATTCAATAAGAGTCACCTCTCTTTTCTACTAGCTAACTCTTCACTGCTACAACCTAGAAGGTATGCAATCCACCTGCCCCTGACACCAGCTCACTCCGGCCAAGAGTTCTCCCTCTTTAAGTGTCAAATGTATTTATAATACAGATATATACAGTATCCAACATCGTGTGCAGAAGCAATTGATCAGGACAGCTGAAATGTAACAGCCCAAGTTCATTAACAGTTCACTAAAACATGAAGAGTGAATACCAGTTTAGACACAAATGAGGCAATGTTAGAATTTTAAAATGGGACCTAGAGGCTAACTCAGCTTCCTGAGACTTGCCGACAAAACAGAGATGAACCCATCATCGAGTCCAAATGAACGTCAGCAGAGATCATTACTACTGCGATGTGATGCGCACATGAAAGGAGCAGCTGAACGGCATGTTCATGACGTCATCCTCCTCGGTTCTGCTTCATGTTCCTTCACACAGTTACTTACTCCTCGTGGGAGGTCCTGACCCATCTGTATCTTTTAGCTATAGAGCGATATCAGGACATTTACAGTATGAGGAAAATTATACTTCAGCCAAGAACCACAATATCCCACCCCGGTTAATATCTGAGGTCACATCCAGAGTCAAAACAGTCTGCCCTTCACAGAGTTCCATCACGGACCACCGGCGCATCACTCGCTAGCCCATAAGTCAAGCTAACACTTGGAGCCTTGACCCCCTGTTCTACACGCCTGTGGCTGAACACTCACCCCTCAACTCCACAGATAACTTCCCTGGCCAGATGCAATGTGGTGGGTGTGCTTGTTTAGCTTTAAAATGACAGCGGTTGGTTGATCTCGCCACGCTTTCATCAAGGCTTACTCATCGCCACAGCTGAACAGACGATGACTACATGGCTGAAGGTATGTGCGGTGCCTGCTCACATGTACCCATCATCTCTTCCTTCTTTCCTTCAATCACCTCCTCCTTTTGCCTCTGCGGTTGGTTTGTTGGTTTCCCGACAGACATTGGAGACATCGCTCCACTGGCTGGCTTTAACTGCTCTCCAGAGTCCATGCATGGCGGGCTTGGCATTTCTGACTGAGTGCCACAAAGAGACATTTTTGCCTTGTATGGCGTTGTGTGTTCGAAAAACCTCAGGGGAAAGTGACGGCTGAGCATTTTGTTCACACTTCCTAAAAAGCACAAGAGGCTTTCTAGGAAAGCAGGATGACTAGAGGGTAACTGGGAGGTCACACCTGTATTTGGATGCCTTCAAAAGTCAATGTGGCATTATTCATATTCCTGATGTGTTATTTAAATGGCAAGAATGTTAATGCTAAGTCAGTTGATGGTGCTTGTGTTTGTCACAAATAAAATCAAGTGTCACTCATGTGTGTGTGTGTGTATATATATATATAAATAATCATATATATTATAATTTCAGTATGTTTTACTGTGTTTAAAACTGACATGATCAGTCTATACAGTCTGGCGTTTTACTATGTTTAAAATGGTCATGGATCACTGGGATCAGTCTATAGTCTGGTAAGTGTCTCACTCCGTTTCAACCCAAGACAAAAACATAGAAAGACCTGCCATCTCCGGTTTACTTTGTGTATCTGATTGAAGTAGGCGGGCGCCTTTTTAGGAGACTGGAAGCAGGTTGGAGTCTATTAATTCCAATGGAAGAGTGAATGTGAACACAGCTTCTGAACGATTCTTTACCCCATGGTCACTGAACTAAATATTGGACCCGATCATCACAAGCCACACAATATACCCAAGATTTCTTTTTTCAGCGAGACAAATCAGGAGAACATCTACTTTATCGACTTCTCTCTGTCCCAGCAACACTCTCGCGGGATCTAGCACCAGCAAGCATAGGACGTTCCCGAGATTTGCCGCCAGACGCCGGTGCCCACTTAGGAGACCGTTTGTAGGATGTGTGTTCCATTTTGCCTCTAGTGGCTACAATTGGGATGGTGAATCTTCATAAATTAACCATCTTTGTTTCAACCTGCCATGATCTGTCTAGTTTGTCCATTTACTTTGTTTAAAACTCATGGAGTAGTTTATAGTCTGGTCTTTTACTCTGTTTCAACATCTCATGAATCAGACTATAGTCTGGTCTTTTACTCTGTTTCAACCGGTCATCGTCTAGTGTCTCACTCATGATACTGCCCATGATACTGACATGACGCTGACCATGACACTACCCATGATATGGACATGATACTGACACTTCCCCATAACCAGCATCACCTTCTATGGCCAGGACCTTCCCCCGTCACCAACCTGGGAGTCAGAATGGACCGCCACCTCAACTTTGAGGCCCACATTAAACACCTGCTTAATGGTGGGCTTTTGAGAGTTCAACAGGAAGTGCCGTTGTAGAAAGCAGGGAGGAATCACTATACAGCAGCTGCTGGTATACAGTAAGTGCTGAAAATGTAAACCAGTGGAAATGTACAGGATTAGAGGAGGATTACACCCAGTGCACAACCAGGGCAAAATGGCAACTCAAATAAACACATGACAACCAGCCTTCCAATATATATCTTTTTTTTATTGGACCAACAGAAAATTTGACCATTTTAAACAAAGAGAATGTAAAACATTCCCTGCCTGACAAAGCAGGAGCCAGTACAGGGAGGCAACGTGTATGAGAAAGGGATAGGGAGTAGTGAATGGATAGGAGAGATGGAGGACATTGGATGCAAAATGGGGAACACATGCTGAAATAGTTGTTTTGAGGTCAGGGACACCTGAGGAACAGAAAGAACACAACAGTCAGAACAAATAGTAAAATCTAACAGTGTCGCATTTCTAAGTAACTTAAAATTCGACACTTTTCCGGACCTCAATCTGTCTTTGAAATCCGATTTATCACTAGTTACACTATAACTCTCCCTACCACGCCATAAACACAAATCAATTTCAGATTAAAACAATGTCATTAGCCTGACTAGAACTTTGGGAAAATGCATCTGTCTGTTGGTTAAGTCCGACTAGAATCTTGGGAGAATTGATCTTAAAAAACAATTGTTATGTGAACCAGTCATTACAAGCTTCAAGTGCACAAGACGCAGGAACAGAACCAGCAATAACTCTTTCACTAGTACCATCTGTCGAGAGGCACTACTACCTCCTAAAGGCATGACAGACTATGTAACAATGCTTAATTTGGTTTCCGACACCTCATCCCTCTCATCACACATGACTGAGCTTCTGCATGGGAGGTAGATGATGCCAGTCCAACATAAACACCAATGGATGCCAGGCTTCATTAAGCAACCAGCTTTGTTGGTGAGTGCACACTGCACAGCACAGAGGGCTCGCCCTCAGAGCTAGCGTTTAGAGATGCCAGGAATGTTTACATTCCTCAGTTAGTGATGGGTGAAACTAGGTTAGGCTTTGGAACAGAGGGCTTGCGATGTACCATTACTGCATGTCTTATCTCTAGACCATCTGAATGCAAGGTTTGCCTGTCAGACCGCAGGACTGCCATTACAGCATGGTAACCATTAGGGGCGGAAATTGGTAGGTGACGATTCAATTCGATTCCGAGGGCTACAATTCAATTAAATTGCGATTAATTTACTTCCATTATCTTTTATTGATAATAAAAACTAATGGAAGAGATGTGTCACTGTCAGCTGGAAAGTTATATTTGCCGAAACAATTGCAGGAAACCAACAAGAAAATAAGTCATTTTTTGTAAAATAATACTGACTTATAACAAAGGCTTCTCAATATTCTGATAACCAACCAAAATATGGCTGCTGCTCTGTGCAATTAGAGATATGATGAAAAAAAAAATCTAAAATCTAATTATTTTTATTTATTTTAAATAATCTATTTTTGACATTTGTGAATCGATTCATAATCATCCATGTTCGAATCGCGATTAATTGCCGAATCGATTATATTTTCCACCCCATGTAACCATGCAAACCCTAAATAATTCATTGTACAACAAATAGTGAAAACAGCACAGCTACAATCTCACAATGCGTGGCATCGCGACACGTTGTGAGCTCGAAGGTCTGTTATTTTTTAGAATGTTTTTCGTCTATGACATGCCCAAAATAGGGACGTCAGGTTTAAAGTGGTTAAACGATGCCGAAAATGCTACTAAATTTGATTATTTGTACTGGTCATTGTCAGTCATTTCTTTGCATATTTCAGTAATAGGCTTTGTATATTTAAGAAGCTTTGTTTACAAACCATAAAAGACAAACATAAACGTAGTTTTTATTATTATGTGCAGTGTTGTATTGGTGATTTCGTTAGTGGTGGGACACTATTTTAATGACGTCACGCGCACGTCGCTTAACACCTACACTACAGGTCACACAATGGACAATTGATATGCATCTAGGCTCATACCTATGTTAATCCTAAGTTAATGTGCGTGCACGTGCTCAAAAAAGTGGTTGCACGGCGTGTTACCACGTCCCAAGACCAATGCATCCCTGATTATGTGCCAGTATTCAATGACAAAAACACAATCAAGTCATTAACCGTATTTGTGTATGACAATCATCAATTAAAATGTCATGACTGTGCATGGCAGGGCGGCTTGGGAGAAGTCAGTGGATAGGTGGTGATGGGGTAGGGCTAGGCAATAAGATCTCAAATCCTTATCACCAGTCTCCCAAACCTTTGCCTCAATTACGATTAATGAACAATATTCTTTTTGGGGTGAAAATAGCATAACTACAGGCTCAGCGTGTCGCAATGCGTTGTGAGCTTGTAGATCAGCTATGTTTGGCATTTCTGTACACCACCATTGTGTATAAGTATAATACAGGTTAGATATATTGGAATATTTTTGATAATCGACTGTGTCGATTTGTTGATATATAGCTACTGTAGAATAGATAGATATCTGCAGATATATATATATATATAGACATATTTACCATTGAGCCTGCCTGCTTGCTCAGGGGCTAAATTGAATCTTGACCATCGGGTCAAAATTCATGTCAGATCCTGTGTCTAGGTGAGACATGACCTTTGATACGATCCAAATGTCTCAATAGAAGAGCAGGGAGACTAAATACAACCACCCCAATTGTAAAAGTTACTGTATATTGTAACCTATTCTGCCATACAGAGTGGACAAAAGTACATTTTATTCATTAAAAAAAGTTCCATGGTGCTGCTTTAAGATTAGTAATTGGTTATTTCCGTTAATTGCCCAGCCCTATGATGGGGTGTGCGAGACGTGCCTTTTCACTCGTCGATGTACTCAAATGGCTCTGGGGGCTCGGGCTCCTGCTCCTCCTCCTCGATCTTGGGGCCGTGGGCGGAGACTGGCTCCACTAGCTCCTCCTCCTCTTCGCTAGTGTCTCTCATGATGATGATTCCGCCTGTGGTCAGCTGGTAGACAGGGAATAAACAACAATAATAACAATGTCAGTACACAGGAGAGGTTACACCAATGTCAAGACGTACATAAGAGAGGTTACACCAATGTCAAAGTATTTTGACGTTCTTTTTCCAAGTCAAAATATGTCATTTTTGTCAAGTGACCCTCGTCAACAAGGTCGCGTTAGTATAAATTAACCTTTCGTCCGCCGAAAGTCTAAAATGTAAAAGGTACATAGCCAGACAAGGTAAAGCAATTATGATTCACTTCCCAACTACACAATAAAATCCTTAGTTTATTTTACTAAGAGGAGTACAGTACACAAATGGAATTTGTCCATTTGTACACTGTTCAGCGTTACATTAACACTAAGAATTTTACTGTGTAATGTCTTCTTGGTTCCCAGTCAGTGGAACACGCTGCATCCACAGTTGTTTAACTCTCCCCCACTCTCAACATGGGACTTGTGCTTGTGTAATAGCTGGAAAAATTTAAGTATTCACATGGGGCTTAGAACAGCATAAACTACCATGACTCAGCCCATGAGAGGAACAGAGAGAGACAGAGATGTGTCCCAGCGGTTCAGCCAGCTAGTATGCATACAAAATAGAAATAGATCTGTGACATCATGGGTTCAACTCCGGTTCAAATGCTCTGTGTTGCACGTCACCCCCCCCCCCCCGCTATACCAGGTCTTTCCTGCATTTTGTAAACCATTGGATTATGGATTATTAGCATTTGTAGAATCGGCCTCAGGTCTTAACACATTTAGAACAGAGGCCGATTCTAAAAACGTTTTCTAAATCCTGACCAAACTTTTCTGAAAAACATCTAAAAAATGTTGCTATACTAAGGTATAGTTTCGTATTTGGTGCTGCAGGTGAATTCCTGTAACTTTCACCAAAACAAAACAAATGATATAAATATAAAATGTTTCTCTTTCCCCCAAATCATTATTTTATTCAAATGTATCATTGTTGTCTCCGCCAGGCCGAAAGGCATGGCGAGAGAGTATGTTTTGCCCCCTGTCCGTCCGTCCGTCCGTCCGTCCGTCCGTCCGTCCGTCCGTCCGTCCGTCATTCTGTCTGTGGACAGCTAATCTCCGGCACCGTTGGCTTGATCGCAGCGAAACTGTGCACACACACTCCCTGGATGCCACAGCAGAACCTCTGCCCCAAATTTCTCACATGGGCCTTTTATAGCGCCACCAGGAGGCCGATTTGTGCAAAACATTTTTGACAGTGCTCCTACAGATTTGGTCCCAAAATCTCACAAATCGGTACATAGTGTCTCTATAGTCATTAAACGAAACGGGTCTTTCAGATTTTTTATATTCCATCCTGATTGGCTAAAAATGGCTTCCAAAGTTTGCAGGAGTGCTCAGTTTCGAACAAAATGCCTCAAATCATGAACACAGCATGCAATCTCCGTGAAATTTTGCACGCATATTTCCACTATGCCGAGGAAGAAATGCCACTTGAATATTTTCAAATCAGCCTCATGGTGGCGCTATAACAGGCCGATTCGTGTTTTTACTTATAACTGCACCGATCTATGTAAAACTTTGTATGCACACTCCTTAGAGGTCAAGGAAAAACCTTTGCCCTGCATTTTTCACATCTGCTTTTATAGCGCCACCAGGAGGCCGACTTATGTAAAACATTTTTTTTAGATTACTCCTTCCGATTATATCCAAATTTCACGCAAATCGGTACATATGATCTCTATAGTCATGTGATCAAGGTGCATCTGTTTGATTTTTCATATTCCATCCTGATTGGCTAAGATTCACATCTAAAGTTTGCAGTAGTGGCTTGTTTTGAACAAAATGCCGCAAATCATGAACGCTGCGTCCGATTGCGGTCAAACTTTGCACGCACATTCACACTATGTTGAGGAACAAATGCCACCCTTTTAACATTGGCCTGTTATAGCGCCACCAGCAGGTCTAATAAAGCAAAAATGTTTTAACAGAATGCCTCAAATCCTGAATGCAGTGTCCAATTGCCGTGCCAGGCCTAAGAAAAAATTGCACCCTTTTCACATGGGCCTATTATAGCGCCACCAGGAGGCCACAATAACCTACCTGACCTGGCGGAGACCTGTGCTCCGAGGAGCACTTTTTCTAGTTTGAACTCAATTTAATTGATTAGTTTAATTAGCTGTTGCACCCCTAATACACACCCCATCTCTGTGGTGGTGGTAGGCCTCTGAAGATCTGAGCACTTTTGTTTAGTTGCAGTATTTTGGTGCTTTATTATCTAGTTTGTGATGTTTAATTTACACATCGGTTTAGAATGATTTATCATCTATCCGAGATGTTTTCTAGCACAGCGAGCATTACTTTGACACAGTAACTAATTACTGTGATACACATACATATGGTTGTACGTACCGGTTTGAAGGGCTGGTAGCGGCAGGTCTCAGACATGTTGAGGACTTTGAGCTGGGCCGGCATCACCCTGGCCGGGTTCTCCAGCAGCTGGAAGTTGGGCTCTGGCTCTTTCTTCTTCTCTTTTTCCTTTTCCTTCTCTTTTTCCTTCTCCTTTTCCTCCTTCTTCTCCTTCTCATCGTCTTTTTTATCGTCTTTTTTCTCTTCTTTCTTGTCTTCTTTCTCTTCTTTCTTCTCTTCTTTTTTCTCTTCTTTTTTATCCTTCTCAGCCTCCTGCACCTCCTGAATGTCAACGAAACCAAAAAGAAGAGCAAACTGTTGTTGTTTTTTTTACTTCAGAGAACCCCATTTCACAAGTTTTCATGAGGTTGTTTATGATTACACTGAAGAGTTTATGGGTTATAAATATTGGGTTTCTATGCTATGATCTGTCATGGTGTCCTTGGTAGCGAGTGATTTGTTGGTCTACTGCTGTGGTTCTGAACCTGTGGGTCGGGAACCCCAGGGGGGTCCCCACATGATTTTGGAGGGGTCCCCAGATGACAGTGAAGTGACAATTTAAGGACTTAAGACCTTTTTAATATCTAAAAATATATATATATCATTACTACATCAAAAGTAATCAACAAACTACCGTATACTATAAAAACTAGTCAAACCTTGGCCAAATAATATAAGTGGCAATTTTTTTTTAAATAGTCAATCTACAACCGATACCAGCATTTTAGGCTGTATCGGCAGCTTTACCGATACTGGTATTGGTTTCCGAACAACTCTAGTAAAAATCACAGAGATGGGGCAGGGGCGTGTTTTGCAAAATGTGCTACAAAAGGCATAAACGCCAGACTAACGTCTGCAGCTTGTTGGATAATTCAGAAAACAATAGTGTTCGCAACTCCAGTCAACACCTCCAATCTGTCTCAGAGCAATGCAGTTAAGTTCTACTCTTTGCAGATTGTTTGTTGCCGTTTACTCATGTGAATAATTATAATTGAAAAGGTAAAATGACAAAATATTATGGCTGAAAAGTGAATTTCATAGTCTTCAATGAGTGGAAAAACAAACGTTTCAGAAGCCATCATCAGTGTCACGCTGGCTGACACACACACACACAGACATGAAACACACTAGTTTTTTTGCCCTCCTTTGAGTGCTGGTTTGTTTACTTGTCACAAAAAAATGAACCTGACGTACTTTAAAGCAAGAGTCATTCAAACCAATAAATGTCATTTGAAGAATTAGGATGTCTTTAACACATTCCCTGCCAGAGGGTTTTTTTAATTTTACTTCCCCCAGTGCCAGTGTTTAAATTTTTAATTTTTAGGAGCCGAGATACAGGATTTTAAAGTAATAAGTTAACCAAGGAGTGAATGGAGCTAGAAATCTTTGGATCGTGATATCTCTGGTTCTGTGTGGATAAATTGAAAAAAAAAAAAAGACCAAAAAAAACTTTTTTTTTTTTTTTTTTGAAAAACGGTTATACTCGTGGATGGATTTTTTTGGCAGTAAACGGGTGTATTTTTCATCAACGGTTATACTCGTGATTGGCAGGCAAAGTGTTAACCAAGGAGAGGGGTAGGGGGTATTCATTACTGCATCATTTGGAGTATTGTTTGTAATGAAAAGCTGCATCGAATTGATAACACATGATTGGACACCATCAGATTAGACCAAGGACTTCGCCATAGCCTGGCCAAGAAATGAGAACCGGTGAAATGTGAACTCAGCGACCCGGTTGTCTGACCCCCAGAGTCAAGCCAAATAAATCAAAACATCTGTGATGTGAGGTGGTCTGGACAACTCCAGGCCCCGTCTCTCAGCACCAGGGCTGGAACCTAGCATGGTGGAGCTAATCAAACACGCTGCTTAACGTCCCGACAAACTGCCCACTGAAAGCTATACTGGACCTGGGGTGACAGCTGCTGTCGATTGTGTGTGAGTGAACTAGCTGAGCGGATCTTAGGGCAGTTAAATGGGTAGGGATTAGAGATGCGCGGATCGCGGTTTTAGCCGCTGTTGCCGCAGTTAACCGCAGTTTGGGTGGATTTGGGTCAATCAAATATAATTATTAATTAATATTGGATAAACCGCGGGTGAAATAATGCGGGAATTAAATTAATGATATCAATCTATAGACCTATAATAGCTTTTAAAAAGCACTAAATTTCACTGTGTGCGTTTGTAGTATTTAAATATTACGTCATTTTACACCAGGCACAAAATAGCCGCTCACTACATGTTGCTTTGCAGCCGGCCAGTGTTGCCAGGTTGCGACAACTTGCGAGAGAAATAAGCAGCCAGGTCTATGAAAACAAGCCCACAACAAGTGCCAAACAAAAGTCGCTTATAAAAAGCTTATAAAAAGCCGACATGGCAACAAAGTGGTTGAAAGCGAAAGTAACTCAATGAACTGAATGAAGACGTGCGCTTGTAGTTACCATGGTTGTGGATTGTATACAGTCACTGCATCGCGACATTGTTTATAAGAAAACTAACGTCAGGAAAATAACAATTATTTGGTGCGGTTGGTGCGGATCTATAAATAGGATGAAATAATTACCGCGGGTGGATGGCGGATGGATAATGAACTTGTTAACGCGGATTTGGGTGACAAAAAAACCCATCCGCGCATCTCTAGTAGGGATGCTTTTACAGCTCTCAAGACCTAACCTTTTAACCTTAGACTTTACCCAGGAATAGTTTAAGACAGTGATGCCTAAACTTTGTTTCGAAACCTAACTTCTAATGTTCACTTTATTCTTCTTTGTGTTCTGCTGCATCTTAACAGGATGAAATGTACCTCATGAATTAAGATTGACAGTGTTTGTATGTACTCTATGTGTGTGTTGTATGTACTGTATGTGTGTGGTGTGCGTGTGTCAGGAAATACACAAACGTCAGTGTGTGCTTCAGTCAGTCAGTGAGTGAGTGGGTGTGCCCTTTTTTGGTGCAGTCCAGCAGTGGCAATCTGGTGTGTAGCAGTTGATACTACCACCACTGCTATGAACCACAATATAATCTTGAACAAATTACCACCAGGCAGACACATATGGCAGACGTAAATGCTGTTGCAAGTCGTCTGTAATGGCAAAGATTTTCCAGTTTTACAAGCCAGTTATCCAGGTAACCTATTGCACTTTAGAAAACTTAATTGGGTGATGAAACAGTCGGTGGCTTGTAAACTTTGAGAAGAAACGACCACTGGGACCAGTATACAAACAAAAGCTACTTCCTAACCTTTCACTATAATACAAACTGAAGACTTTCACTGAGGTGAAAAACAATAAAACAAACAAACTAGCAAATAAAATGGTAAACTAAATGCTCTGAGTGGAAGGAAGAGGCGTCGCTTTCTGGTTGGCTGGAGATAGGTGTGTGCGTGTGTTGTGCTCTGCACATGTGTCATCACTCACCACTTCCATTTTTTCTTCTTCTTTCTCTTTCTTCTCCTTCTCCTTCTCCTTCTTCTTGGCTTTAGCTGTGATGGAGAGAACAGCAGTAGATACCTGGTAGACATAAGAGACAATAGAAAGACAGAGTTAGGAGGAAGAGCATAAAGACAGCGATTTCCTGTTCTCTTATTATTTTAGACTGTAAGAGTGAACTACATTAACACATTGACTGCCAGAATTATTTCATATTTTTTTAGCCAGTGCCAGAGTTTTTCATTGGGAAAAAAAAAGTACTCAGGAGCCGAAATACAGCATTTTTAAGTTTTAAGTTAACAAGGAAGTGGATAGGAGTCTAGATCTTCAACTAATCATATCTCCTTGGTCTTTTTTTTTTTTTTTTACTTCACGTAGATCTACGCGATTGGCACGTGGCGGCTTTAAAGCGGTTCGTGTAGATCTACGTGATTGGCAGTCAATGTGTTAAGGTGTACGCAGACAGGGAAATAGTAAACGTACAATCGGTCAAATGAATGAAGTTGTGAAAACCTCAGAGGATTTTAAATACATCCAAATGTAAAAATAAGTGAGATGAACATTTCTTTTCATGCCAGCCTGGTGTGGTGACCGTTTGGTCCTGAGACTGAGTGTGATGTAGGTGCGTTTGTTTCAGTTACCTTCTCCTTCTCTTTCTCCTTGGGCACCTCCAGGGCCGGTGGGTAGGCGAAGGTGGAGGGCTTACAGTTAGAGCGATACTGGACCTTTGGCATCTGCAGGGAAAGAAAGAAAACATTCTATTAAATCGATATGTCGTGGTACAGCGATTTTATTTAAAGTGTATTAACTATCTCTAATTTGTGTATTGTACAAGGGTAGGTGGTATAGGGGTATTATATATAATTTATAGAATTTCAGTGTCACAGTTTTAACATGGCCCACAATTTATGGGTCAAATTATTTTCGGACAGTTTTTTTAAAACCCTTCTTCATGCATTCTTTGCACAATTGTATTTGATTTATTTTGCGTTTTATGGCTGTTCACATGCATTTTATCACTGTCAATGCCTGGGACCTTGGACCCATCATTCTCGGTTCTTCTCTACTGTCAACTAGTCCAAATATGCATCCATATACGGTCCAGCCCCCAGTATGACCTGCCCTGTGTTTGTAGAGAACCTTCTGATCACAGAGCTGCTTATCTTGCGTCACAGTACCTGTGGAAGGACCTGGTTTCCATTCCAATTTTTAACCAGTGCCATCCGATCCAGAGTCTGCCTAATCCAAAACTGTTTCCGGTAATTTCCACACAAACACACAGATGCATGCACTCAGACTGTCTCCGTAGTCCGTATCTGCCGATTCTCTCTACACTGGCAAAGCTAACAGATCCCAGTCTACAGAACGGCCAAGACAATAAATGACTCCAAAAAGATAGCTGTGCTGTAAGACATTGACTAGAAGGCCTTTTCATTACTAATCACTCTATAGTTCACCTCATTCCCCGCTGCACAGAGGGTAACAGAGCTCCACTATGGCCATTGCGCATTGCATTTAATAAGCATTGTGTTGACATTGAAAACTGTGCAATTCTTTGGAATCAATGAAAAGGTGTTCCCTGCCAAATCGACATTGCGTCTGGTGGCTGCGTCTTCCATTCTCACATCTAATGCATTACAATAATGAGAAATAAATTGCATATTGATACACTTTTTTAAGTAAGCTATTCACTCCCTCCCGCCAGGAAATAAAATTCACATAGGCTATTAAATTAACAAAGTGGTATTTGCTCAGACTAGAAGGCACTGCAAAATTACTCTAAGCTGCATAAACTTAAGAGTTATTGGGCCGGCCTCCCAAAACACCTGATTCAGGATCTGGAATGTCTGCAGAGAAGGTGCTGCCGCATCATTGGGATACCAACTAATTCCTTCCCTACTCTGGAGGCGAGAAGAGAGGAGGCCACTCAAAGAGAACTACTGAGAGAAGGGACCAGTCCAATGATCCAGAGCTTGTCTACAAACACATATCGCTACAATTTAAGAAAAAGAAGAACACTCACACAACCTGTGAGTCACACGCAGATGTGGTTCCTATAAGCATACAAGCTTTACCAGAAGTAATAGAAACCTTTTTATTGTTCGATGCGTTTTGATCATTTTTTTATGTCATCTTAGAGCGGTCCTCTTGAATTGTAAGAAACATCATAATTCATATTGTTATGCAATGATGTTTTCTAATAAAACTTGAACATGAGCAACAGACACCATTTGTTCAGACACTTCCAAATAATGCTTGCTTTTTTCAAAATATTGCACACTATATGTGCCCTGTGGAGCAGGAAGAACGTCAGGTTGATTCAATGCCGATGGCAATGCAACACTTTGGTAATGTATTCTAGTCAGGGTAGAGGCGATGATTATATTTTGATATAAAAATAACAAGGAGACTGCTGCTAACTAGGAAGGACAACAGTCTGACATCGATACTGTTCTGTGTGGATTAGAACGGCTGGTGGAAAGCCCTGCTGTGTGACAATGTCATACCTCTGTTATTGTCATACAGAATCCTTGGCTTTAAATTTGGCAAGAGCTAATTCTCTCCAAAGCCCCCAATGTGTCATGTTGATCCTGGGGCATCAGTGTATATGCGTGGGGTGCAGAATCACTGTCATCCCTGGATGCCGTGTTTATAGATCTGCCTATGAAAAGGCTCATGTTTCCGGACATGCAGTACATTTTTGGTTGGAGCCATGATATAATGTGTGCTTACAATGAAATGTGACTTACTTTTCCAGCTCTGAACCCTCTCGATACATTTGGAGAATATGTGTACGCATGCATGCACATAGTCTAGGCAAGCACGTACCTTGAGGTCCTTGTTGAGTCCGATGATGGCGGTGGGTGTGAAGGCCAGCGACAGGAAATGGGAAAGGGGAAACCAGAACCAGAACTGGGTGAAGACCAGCAGACCAACTACTGATGGCATGTGTGTGTGGCCTGTCCTGGACTGAAGAGAGATGGTCACATTACGTCCACCTGGAATGGCGACAGAAAGAATGATTAGAAATTTTCGCAAGTACCAACATCAATTTAATAAAAATAAAATAAGAGTACAAGCCAATTACAGCATCCATCACTAGACATTGTGCAGGAAGTTGAACCCAAGCCTTCTCAGCTTGTAGATACGCCATTTTCCCTATCGTTATAATAAATGAAATAATTTTTGAACATTTTCATTTTTAATGGGATGCCCAAAATAGGGACACCAAGTTGGGGTGTCACAGGGTGCAAAGCACAGAACAAAAACAACGTTTAGATGTAAGGCTACATCTTCATCAGGTCAATTTCTGTTTTAGATTTCAGTTTGAACCACATCGCTTCCCTCACTTTAACATGATCTGAACAGTCAGCGCTAAGCTTACAGGAGGCACCTCGGTGAAAGGCGGGCCAAAAGTAGGGGGGCTTAATGCGGGATCTTCAAGCCAAGCAACCCACTCAGGTTACCATTAGTCATTTACTGTATGACCTGCTGCTGTAGATTACACAAGCAGAAAACCCCCTTCCTGAAAAGATCACTCAAAAAGGTCACTCAAACAATGACCTGCCAATGCCGGTGGCAGAGATGCATCAATTGAGGCCGTTTCCTGATAAAAGTGTGTGTGTGTGCGCTCGCAGACAGAGAGGGAGCGAGAGAAAATTTGTGTGAGTACAGTACATGTATGCAAGATAGATGATGGTTTTGTGTGTGTGTGTGTGTGTGTGTGTGTGTGTGTGTGTGTGTGTGTGTAAGTGTGCACACGTGTCAGAGGAGTTGATTGAAGAGGAGGCGATGAGTATGAGTCAAGGGCTGCAGCTAACAGCGACACAATAAACGGAGACCTCCCTTGACCTCCGTGGGAGGGAACCACAGGGAGGGAAGGATGAGAGGGGTGGGAGAACCTTCAAGAAAACCAGGGTCAATCTGTCCCTTTTTATACTATATATATACCCTGAAAAGCCCTGCTGGAGAAAACAACAGGTTACTAGGGAGTCGCCATGCTCCGGTCGACACCAATAGGTCTCACGTAACCGTCGCCCAGTGGAAACGGCTTCCAACGCCAAATTAACACAGACAATAGGGCTTAAATCATCGTCCGTTTCCTTGCTTTTTTCAGCCCGCTCTGCCGTTCTGAGGTCATGGAAGGGAGGATTCCATGTGTGTGGGGGTCATTCCATGCCTCAGTTTGTGTGTCATCTCTATCAGCCCAGTCCAATGGATTTACTGGTGTCTTTGCTGGGTGAGTCACCCCATTATGTGAGTCGAGTTGATTATGAGCGTCTTAAAAACCGGGCTCTTAAAAACTGGACAAAGGTTTTAAGAGCATGGCTACGGAGAGGAAGAGATGGGCTTCAGTGGGTCTAGTGATCCACCCCCCTCGTCTGTTTTTTGGGAGCTCTTAGGATGTGTCGAGAAATAGTGGATCAATAATTTTGTATCAATCCGTAATTGATGAGGCAAGGAGTCGGAGACACTATTTCAAGGTGGTGGTGATTGTGCTTTTACTTCATGATATCATGGGGAGAAGTACATCAGACACAGATCTGTGGTAAAGTGGTTCATGATTGATTGATTGATGTACTTTATTTAGTAAGACATGAGAACAATAGTACATGGAAGTACAAGTACAATACAAGGTCTACTAAACTGGAAGACTCATAAAGCACTAAGCTTGTTTAAAATGAGATCCCCATGCACACAAGTCATGATGACATATAAGAGACAGACATATATACACACTGCTATACAGAACGTCATACAATCAGCTTACAGGTTACTGGTATGAAAAGTGAAACATATGTACAAGAGAAGAATAGTTCGGGGAGGGGGGGTAGGTTAAGACTTCGACAGGGGCCATTTTCGAATTGCAGCCTCCTGAAGGTGTAACTTTAGGGCAGTTTTGAAAGTGAGTAGGGTTTTACACTCCTTTACTCCTTTTGGTAGGGCATTCCACATTTTTGTTGAATAGCATGAGAACGAGTTCATTCCCTTTGTTGAGCCAAATCTGTGTTGAACATTTTTCGTGGAGCTGCCTCTGGTGTTATGATCGTGGACTTCATTAATGTTTTGGAAGTATTTTGAAAAATACAGGGGGATCCCAATGTTGTGGTGTATCTTGAAGACCAGGCCCATTGTAAGTTGCTGTACTCGGTCCTCAACCCTAAGCCATCCAATCCTAGCAAAATGAGCAGGGGTTAGATGAGTTTTGTGAATGAGGCCAAGAAGTAGCCTTACTAGTTTGTTTTGGGCTGTTTGGAGCCTTGTTTTTAAGGCCTTGGTGGTGTTGTGATAACATGAGGAGCATGCATAATCGTAATAACCTTGAATGAGGGCCCCTGCAAGAATCTTCAAAGTATTCTTACTGACTAGGCGGCCAATCCTATACAAAAAGCGTGTTCTTTGGTTGACCTTTTTGATTACTCTTTCGGCCATTTTACCACCGGAGAGGTTTGCCTCCAAGATGGAACCCAGGTAGGTAATTTCCTCCTTTCTTGTGATAACATCATCACACGCTTTGATCGTGAAACTCTCAGCCTTGCTAAGGTTAGTACTGGACCCAAAGAGGATGGATTCAGTTTTACCCAGGTGTAATGATAGTTTGTTGTCGGAGAGCCACATACGGATCGTGTCGAGTTCAGAGCTGAGTTTTCTCAACCTGCAGCCTGTCCCTGCAGGTTCAGCCACAAACGGAAGGGATCACCATAGTTATTCTCACAAAACAGGCTGTCCAAAATAATAGATACCAGGCTTAATTCTACCATAATTCCTCGTCAGAAGGAACAGGTGTGTGTATTTCCTACAAGGTGACTAAAACCTCAGTATGCCCAAAGCTTCTAGTAGCATAAAACACATAAGTTGTGCTCAAACCGCCACAGATGAGGTTCTGTGTTCACATACACAGAAAACTGAGAAAGGTGTGACACTCGCTCTAGTAAACGTTTTTTTTTTTTTTTACTGTACATTCTCTTCATTGAGTTTGGAAATTATGGCATGATTTATTTTTTGAATGCAGGGAGTGTCATGCCTTTTAGTATAACAACAAAGTCTGAACAGAATAAATGTAACTTTCTTTACTATTTTTGTGCAACGTTGTACGACAAATACGTACCACTGCTTACGTGGTTAATCAGACTTATGGATTTTATAAAAATTCAATTGGAATTATTTTCACGTTGATTTATTTTGAGTGTGAGAGAGAGTGCGAGAGCGAGAGAGAGAGAGGCAGAGTGAGAGAGGCAGAGAGATGGTAGTGAGAGGGCAGAGTGCCAGAGAGAGAGGATTGAGATCAAGCATTGGAAAGTGAAAATGGGGGCTTTTGGTCAGAATCCCAGTGCAATAAGCACCAGAGTTCATGAAATGGATCTTTATTGGCTTCTGCCCGTCACATTAAATACATTTGCCCTGGCCCCTCAAACATCACACTCCAGTCCAGTATATTTCTCATAACCAAAACACTAAAATACTAACACTGTAACACCATGCTTAGCTCTGACATTCACACAGGCAGCCATGACTTGTACCAGTGTATAGGTTCACCAGCCCTGTACCCAGTGCATTCTGTCTATGTGTATATGTGTATATGTGTATATGTGTATATGTGTATATGTGTATATGTGTATATGTGTATATGTGTATGTATGTATGTATGTATATATATATACACATACACATATATATACACACACACATATATATATATATATATATATATATATATACATATATATACATATATATACATATACATATACATATACATATACATATACATATATATATATATATATATATATATATGTGTATGTGTGTATGTGTATGTGTGTGTGTGTGTGTGTGTGTGTGTGTGTGTGCATGCTCGTGACATGGAGGGGAGGAGGAAGGGAGTCTGCTATCTACTTAATGACCCTGTGGTCAGATCTTGTCTGGAAGCTCTCACGCAAAATAGTGTGTGAAGTGTGAAAACTGTATGGGTTAAGAATGAAAGGTGTGTGTGTGTGTGTGTGTGTTAGTTTGTGTATTTAGTGATTAAAGAGTGAGAGATGGGAGTTTGTCTAAAGTTTGTACTAAAGTTCTGTTGATCACCAAAACACCCAAAGCATTGTGGGACCAAAATAACCAAACCAAACACGGCAGTGAGATAGATCTGTTAAACGAATAATCACAAATAAGTGCACTTAAACGGGAAAGCGTCATTTTAGATTTTAACCTTTAACCATTATTTTATACTTTGGCTATTCAAAAACAGCAGATATACAAGCTGTAAAATAGCAGCTAAAATAGCAGAGCTTGTAGATCTGCTATTTTTGAAAAATCGTGAAAATGTGTGCAAACTATGGGTGTGCCAAACGATACGATACGATATTTGGCTCACAACTTCGATACGATTTCGATACGCACTTTTTTATTATGAAAAATATATGGGGGAGAAAAAAAGCAAATGCCAACAAATAATTCTGTTTTTGCATTATTCAGACATGCGAACTTGTAGCTTTTCAGCTACAATAGCCGTTTTGAATCCAAATAGGGCAATAGTGTGACACCTGACCCGAAAAAACAACAACATGTTGTCACCCATTTCACGGGCTGTTTTTGCATGCCTGAATATTATTATTGTAAAAAAAATAAAAAAATAAAAACTATTTTTTTTCCTTCAAAACGATACATATCGTCACGAAAACGTATCGCGATATATCGCAGGACGATATATCGGCACACCCCTAGTGCAAACCTTTGAATATATATATTTGGGCCGGGGCCCACTGGTGGGCTATGACGATACTACAGCAAGTGGGCCTCCAAATGGCAAAACAGTAATATATGTATTGATAATATAACGTATGCAAAAACAATAATGAAAAATGAGGTTTCCGATAAATAGGAACTTAAAAGTATACTACGTTAGTTCCACTGATCCAAGCTGGAAAACAATTGACTGATTCATTAAAATAAACTCGCACGCGGCCCACCCATCTGACCACTTAACACGGCAGCCGATAGTGTTAAGTGGTCAGATGGGTGGGCTGCGAACACTTTCCAGACTTAAGAGCGGGCCCTGATCCAGAAAAGGTTGAGAAGCACAGCTTCAAATGGTCTTGACTTGGGGTAAATTGCAACACCTGATAGTGTATTTGGACAGCACAGTGTAAACACACCAGAGAGGATTGCTGCTTTCTGTCTAGCTTAACACAGAGACTCTGTGTGTGTGTGTGTGTGTGTGTGTGGGGGTGTGTGTGTGTGTGTGTGTGTGTGTGTGTGTGTGGGGGGGGGGGGTAGAGAATGGGCCCTGCTCTTTTAATACCTGTGCTTTTGCACATGTGTTGCCGTGTGTGTGTGTATGTGTGCTCTTGTGCATGCGCCAAGTGTGTTTTTGTAAATGCGTCTGTTCGTGCACGATCTGGTGGTTATGCATACTCTTAAGTGTGCATGTGTGAGGTGTTTGTTCGTGCATGACCTGTGTGTAGATCTTTGCATGTGGTTGAGAGCACATTGTGTATTGTGTATATACCCATGTGATGATGTGCAGTCCTCTGGGACGTCGCACACAAACACATGCTGTACGCTCGTGTCCACAAACACATGCACAGACACACAAACACAGAGGCTATCAGACAAACAGTAATCACTGGAGAAATACCAACCGAGCCATATGGCTGAGCTGCAGGCAAGAGCTGCCAGGCGCTAATGCACCTTAACATGATTTGTTCCAGAGACCACAGACACACACACACACACACACAGTGCAGGGTGGTCAGCTGGAGAGAGGGTGTGGGGTGTCCAGTGTTTGTGTGAGGGCTCAGGAACTCAAATCGATTCAAGGAGCACGTACACACACACACCGTTGCTGTCGGGCAGAAAACTCATATCTCCAGATTTAATTAACGGCATACTCTGTTGTACAAAACTGACACATACAAGTAGTGAAAATAGCCGATCTACAAGCTCACAACACGTTGCGATGCGCTGCGTTGTGAGCTTGTAGATTTGGCATTTTCACAATTTTCAAAATGTCCAAATGAAAGCGGTTAAGTGTGTGTTTTACAAATATTTAACCAATGAAAAGTATTAACAAATAATAACTACACTGGATCCATTGGAACACAGGTAATTCCCCCCCCCCCACCCCCATTTCCTGCAGTTTTGGACATACAAGGTTTTGCCCGACAGCGACGATATGCACGATTATACACAAAGACATACAAATTCTAGTCTCGCATAGCCAGACTTTCAGAGAGCACAAAAATGCAGCCTTCGCAAAACCAAATCGAAAGCATTCTGTTATGGAAAATGAGAGAGCCCTTCAACTGACCTGCATCCAGGATGCCCTGTGCCAGGATAGCGCCGAACTTGGCCATGACGTCATCGTGTTTGTCATTGATCACCTTGGAATACAGCTGCCTGAACTGGTTCACCTGGAACGAACACGACAGAGACAAACACATGTAACTGCAACGTCCCTCCCGTTCCAATCCGCTTCATTTGAAAACTTCATAAAAAACCAGCATGGCCTTAAAATCTCAGACACCACTTGACTTTGTGTTAATGTATATGTAGCTAAATCCACTGTTTGGATGTAATTCAGCAGGCGTCTGTCAGAACTGAATCTACCTGAGAACATTTTTATTTGAACATCTGGGAAACCTTTTGCGGCCGACAATGGATGCCAAGGCACACAGTTAGGATTGACATTAAGCCTGCGACTCCCTTATTCTCCTTTAATAACCTTAAGAGCACAATGATTTATAATAAAACAAAATAAAATAAGAACAGTTCCATGAGTGTCACTTTAAGAGAGGGTAATTCTTAGTTTATTTTCCAAGCTCCATTTTATGTTTCCCCTCACATGCTTATTACTGAGGAGTTCGTATTCAGGGCTGGTGTAACCTGTCTTGCCGAATGCAGACAGTGCTCAGCTTCATGGACAAGTGGAATTAGTATCCGTGAGTTACATTTCCCTGAGCCGCCTTGTTTGTGAATCAGTCGGAGAACGGCAGCATTCATATTTCTATGTAATCAACGGTATTGAGATATTTCAAGTGTAAAATTTGCCTGCAATGATTACTCACAAGCCTGATTTGGGGAAGAAGGCTTTTTAACACAACAGCACTGCACACCCTCTTCCAGTTATAGATTAGTGAACTTCAAAACTTCAGCCTGACTTAATGAGCTTGACACAATTAATGGCTACAAACTAACACTCTGTGTGTGTGTGTGTGTGTGTGTGTGTGTGTGTGTGTGTGTGTGTGTGTGTGTGTGTGTGTGTGTGTGTGTGTGTGTGTGTGTGTGTGTGTGTGTGCGCGCGCAAGAGTAAGAAAATGAACTTGTTTATGCTGGCATAATATACTGCATGTGTATGACATAAAAATAAAAGAAAGGAGAATAAAGTCCAGGTGGTGGTTGGTCGCCAGCAGTGTGAGTGTGTACATAAACAATACCACAAGCCACACCAAGCTCATCAACATTGACATTAAGAGTGCTGAGCGCAACAGAAAGAGGGCAGAGCTAGCAATTACACAGGCTGGGGCCAAAGAGTAAACACAGTCATGGGCATATAATGCCTCCTAACTCTTCAGAAGTGCTCTTGCACAATCTCACGTACCACTGTGAGCTCAAAATTACCGTTGTCTTGCAGATGAGGTATCTGGGAAAAATGTCTGGCATTTCTTAACCGTTTGTGACGTATGACGCACTAAGTGCTGTTACGGCATGGGACAGACATCTTCCTCTGCTCAATGACATAGCTTTATTAAAACTTCAATTCACTTTCACTTGTGCATTTCCAAACCCTTCTTTTTTCTTTCCTCTCCCTCGCTAAACTTTAAAGTCATCTGGGAATAAGTATGTAAGCCTTGCCGAGCCAGGTGGCCCATAGGGAAGGAGCCTATCTCCTGTCTCTGTAGCGTTTGGCAGCTTGACGTACACCCCCTGGACATGACGCTAGTATGTCGCAGGGACTTGGTACTTACCCCCAATCCAACCCTTGATGCTGTCTGAGTGCCAAGCAGGGAGGCATTGGGTCCCATTTTTTATAGTCTTTGGTATGACCAGGCCGGGGAATCTAACCCCGACCTTCCAATCTCAGGGCAGACACTTTAACCACAAGGCCATCAAGTTGGTCTGGGAATACATCATCCAATTCAGGACTCACTGGCGGATGCCCTCATAAATAGGTACAATACACACCTGTACTGCAACGGGCAACAATTATTTGGGACACAAGGCCAAATTAAAATCCCTTTCAGGCTCAGAGTAATAGAGATCTGTAAATATCGTTTAAGAGGCTATCCAGACACCTCTCTTTTCTGTCATATCCTTTCCTGTACTAGGGATGCCAACAAAAAATTACATTTCCTAATCAGTCTTCAAATTAGAATTGAATAAACATAAAACAAAAAGTTAGGAAATTTGTGTTTTGTCATTTCTCTGTCGTAACAATGCTTCTTGGCAATTCATTTTTTAAATGCCGTTCCCCTCTCTGGGAAAAACCTCCATAAAAACAGAGAGACTCTGTCCAGTAGGTGTATGGGAAAATGAAGGCCCGTCCCTCAGACGAAAAATCTTGATTTTGATCCGTTCCTGGCATCCCTATCATGTAGTGTACAATCTAATAAAGTAATCTAATAATGACTTCAGAGAAAATGGTCAAATAAATCAACAAAAGGCAAGTTATACATACCTTGGGACAGGTGACTTCAGTCTGTTGGATCATTATGAGGGCAGATGAGATGAGGGCTCCCTGTCTGACATAGTTCACTGGATCATTGGTCATGGGCTCCAGCAGGTTGATGGCCTCCTGAGAGATAAAGGAGGGTGATAGATGGTAATACAGATAAAATCAAAGGAGAGTAGGAAATACTCTGTTGTGGCATTACTCGTCTTCATTGTCATCGTTTTTCTTAATCTTGCCTACACATAGTTATTTATTTCCCCATTATTCCAGGTTTATGTCTATTTAAAAAAAACACGAATCAATTGGTGGCCTCATACAATACTACCAATACTGATGGGACAAAAAATAAAAAACATTTCCTGGACTGCTCATGGGCATGTCTGCCAAATGAAGTAGTTGAATAATTAATTCCATTCGACTTAAATTCATTATTCAATGTGAAAAATGCAACTTCTTTGATGTCAAAAAGACAAATTGCATCAGCTTTCTAGCTATAAAGGACACAGTCCTTGGGGACACAGTCCTGGGGGATAGCATTATAGCATATTCACACAGTATATAATTAGAGCCCGACCGATACATCGGTGGAACCGATACATCGGTCATTTTGGACCCCGATGTTGACATCGGACATCGGTCATTATTTCCACCGATGTTCCGATGTTTTTTTTTTTTTTAGTTTTTTTTTTCACTTAAATTTTATTAAGTTTTCAAAAACAAAACACATAAAACAAAAAAACAAACAATAGACATCACATATGTTGCCAAACATCATCTTATATAATAATAAAATAAAATAGAAGGAGGGGCACAGGTGCTGTTCAATGTTAATAAATGATAGTATATGAAAACTGTAATTTTTTTGTTTAAAAGGTTTTAGCTCGTTCAATTCTTACAACAATCATTCCGATGTTTTTGTCAATAATATTTTCACTGATTGTGCAATTGCTGCGCAGCTGCGGTAAAGGTGTTTATATTTATTTATGTGAAATCCACAAAGATTGCTCGTTTTTCTCAACAATCTCTCAATAATACTGAGAGAGATAATAATAATGATAATAATAATGAATTGCATTTATATGGCGCTTTTCTAAGTACTCAAACTTACTCAGACTTATCTACCACTACAATGCCTTCTAGAGAGACCAAGCTCAATTAATTAATAAATGATATGAATGACTCGACGCGAGGCTCGTTAATTTATGGATCATGATGCAACTGTTAGGTATATATTTTTATGGGCAATTGGGCATAGGCTACTACAATCTTCTAAGCTACTTGTATATCGCTAAAGAAATATATATTAACGTCTGTCTGAGTGAGACGTTAATTTAACATCTCCACGCTGTTTCTGAGCGGAGGAGTGCGGCTTGGCAGACGCACGGTGAATACCAAAACTCTCGCCCCAAAACACAGTCGCCCTAAAACACAATCGCCCCGGGGAAAATCCCGCGGTATTCACAAACGTAACTTCAGTAAACTATGCCTAAACCTACCTAACCTTATTTCTAAACGTAACCACAGTAAAACTATGTTCTAACCTTATCATCAAACAAATGCAAGAACCGTCGGTCCGCGAAAAAGAATGGGGGTGAGCGTGATTTGGGGCGAGTTTCATTTACTTTCACTTTTCATCAGAGCGGACAAGATGGTCAGTCAGATGAAGCCTAGCCTGCCTAGGGATTCCTCTTACAACTTTGTAAAGCATTACCCTTACCTTGGGCCGTTCATTTTGCTCTCAGCAAGACTTTGTTCATAACTAAAATACAAGGACACAGTTTTGTTGTGCTCAAAGCCTCAAGCCTGTGTGACTCGACGCTCAAGTTGTACAATCCCATAGTTTAGAATGGATCCTATAGTCCGAAGGGACAGTTGTGGGTTTTATTGGTTGTTGTTGGTTGTCAGGGCGATTTCACAACCAATCGATGGACGGGCTCTGCATGAGCACGTCGGTCTGTGACAGCGTCATGTCAATGTAATATGAAAACTAAATCAATTGACCAAAACCAAATCCTAAATTTAGAAGTGCACTACACTCCTTTATATCATTATGTATGAAAATGTTTTCAAAATAGTAGATCTACAAGCTCACAAAGCACTGCATAGCAACATGTTGTGACTTGTGAGCTTGTAGATCTGCTATTTTCAAATAGCCAGTGGTGGAAAAAGTACTAAAATGTTTTACTTAAGTAAAAGTATCAATACTGCAATATAGAAATACTCTGTTACGAGTAAGTCTGAAATTCAAAATGTACTTGAGTGAAAGTATTGGCATCAAATTTCAATCAATTTCAAGTTCTCAAATGTATAAAAATCTTTTGAAAATAGCAGATCTACAAGCTTGCAGATCAGCTAATTTCAAATGGCCCTATATAGGGCTGAAGTGGTTAATGTATGTTTTGTAATAATAATCAAAATATTCAAAGTAACTAATAACTAAAGTTTTCAAATACTTGTAGTGGAGTAAAAGTATAATATTTGCCTCTGAGATGTAGTGGAGTAGAAGTAAAAGTATTGGAAATTGGAAATACTCAAGTGAAGTACAAATACCTCAAAATTGTACTAAGTACAGTAATTTAGTAAATGTACTTAGTTACTTTCCACCACTGCAAATAGCCGAAGTTTAAAAAGGGCTGAAGACTTGTGGTTAATGCATGTTTAGTAATAATATTAATAATTAAAATCTACAAAGTGACTAGTAACTAAAGTTTTCAAATAATTGTATTCATGTTTATTTGTAATAATGTGATTGCATTTTATTTAAATGTTCTCAATCTTATATTCTTAACTTTAATGAAAAAATTAAGTTTATACGTTTTTGAAAATTATTTTTTATTATTTTATTTAATTACAAAATATCGGTCAAAAACATCGGCAATCGGTGGTCCAGGACTCTCAAAATCGGTATCGGCATCGGACCCAAAAATCTGGCATCGGTCGGGCTCTAGTATATATCACACAGTCCTCTCCACACTTATTTATACAGAGCTTTCCTGAGAATTATTCCTTGAGTGCTGGGAGAGGCAACGGTTCTGGATTCTGAAAAAGCTGTGCAACGGCCAAAATGTCAGCAGTGAGGTTAAAACATGAGGCCTGCATTTACTTCAGATCTTTATCACAAGGTCCAAGCCAGAGACCATGTTGGCTCTTGCAGAGCCATTGTGAAAGCCAACTTGATGATACACAGATGCATTTTTATCTGATATAAAAATAAAGCAAGGCTTATCAATGGGTCATCGGTCAAACAAAAGGTTTGTGAGAAGAGGGGTAATGGGTAAGCAACGGCTGTCTCGTGACTCGTCATCACAACGAGACAGCCTAAAGGAACGTCTCCACCCTCAGGCTGTATTCTCTGGTTTAGTCTGCAGGGTGGAATGATCCTCCAAGGCCAAACCATCTGCAGTTTCTTCCCATGGCTGCTGCGAATGAAGAGCAGAGTGAGGGCCGCCTCTCTCTCTTGACTTTAAGTAATTTCTCCACTTCCCCTTTTGTTCTCGGCAGCTGTGGGCCAGTAATGACTGTAACGCACACTGCCAAACCCATGGAGGGAGGCACACGCTCAGACGAGGAAAGAGAAACAAATGAGGACGACAACACAGGGGGAAGTAAAATAAACCGTGCTTTCCCTCTACCGAACGGGTGAAGAATCTGAAGATATGGCCGAGCGTTAAGCCAACACCAGCCTACCACTTCCTGTTGCTGATTGGTTGTCGGGGGTTTTAATTGCAGGTATTTACTGTCAGGGCCAATCAGCAGAGCAGGTTGAAGCAGAACATGGGTGCCCTTTCTTGGCCCTCTCACCTTCATATCTTGCGATGGGCCCGTTTTTGCAAATGGCTTGTGATGTTCGAAGGGTTTGAGTGAGTTTTCATTCTGGTTGAAGCACTCCATAAACAAAAGGATCAGGGTGGAACACAAACTAGCCCACAATTTCCATTTTTCATTCTAAAACATATTTATAAAGCTGTATCAAATGGCTATGTTTTGACATTCAGCCATTTCAAATAGCTCACGAGGTTGCCCGAGTTATACTCCACCACATAGCGGTGTTGCGTTGTGAAAGTTACTTATTTTCGGTAAGTAACCGAAGTATAAATATTAAGCATAAATTTAACATCTTGCCCATTTCTTGGTGAAAATATTTTCCACCAAGTTCACCAAAGCGCCCGTTTGCACTTTGATTTTCACAATGGCACAAAATCAGCACTGGCAAACAAATGGGTGGTAAAGGAGGCCTCAAAACACCCTTACTCTACATTTTCCCCCCCTCCTGGCGTACAGCATAACATAACAGAGCAGGAGCAGCATTTCAATACAAATATCCAAAGTCCCAGGTGTATAAATGATGGCAAGGATATGTGCTCCTTCCAATAGGTGACCCACTTCTCTCGTCACAACATCATTACTCTCCCTGAAGGGGCTAATGTGCTGTAGCTCTGGGTGTAGAGAAACTGAGGTGTCAGGGCTTTGGGTTCGAGTTCCCTCTCCTTTCCCCCGCCTGGCTCAGCCTGGTCTAGTCTGATCCAATTTAAAACCAAGGCCCTGGGGGTGTAATGTACCGTGACTCTGCTTGGGCTCTGCCACCTAAGAGTCATCAGCCCACATCATTAGGGTTGCTTGAGGACCCGGCAGTTTCCTCCGCTTCTGTCTCCTTCCTTCTCGTCTTTGAACAACAATGAGTCCATGACGGGGAAGAGCTCTGGGGACTGTGGACCACTTTTAACCTAACAAGCTTCCTCGCAATTTGTTCAATTAGACTATGAATACCAGTGGTTATCAAACTTTTTAATTTCAAGGACCCCCAGTTTGGTATGAGTTAGTCCACGGATCCCCATTTGATCAAATGTTTTATCTCTAGGACCCCAATCTACACTGTAAATTCCTACAATGTGATGCAAGAAGAAAATTGTTCACCTTGTGAATATGAACAATGACATTCTTGTTTCGTTTAGTTTTTTTGCTTCATCAGTAAGCCTGCATCACAAAACAGTTGCACCGAACAGTATTTTGCTCTGAAGACATCGTTAGCTCAGACAGCTGAAAGAGAAAGAGCAACCCGTGTGGAGGCTGCAGAAGATGACTCTGCTACAAATCACTTTAGATAAGCCTAACAAATTAGCTTTCATGTGCCTGTGTTTAAGGATCCTCCTGTGCGGAGGTCATCTCAGCATCAGTGATGCACGTGTTACCACAAGGGACTACAAAGATGGTGATGAGGATGAATTGGGAAAAGCAAGGCTGATGGCTGTGGCCAATGCAGGTCATATATCACAATTCCCTTAGACAGCCCATTGAAGAACATTTATTTCTGGGTCCAAGCATCATAGTGCACTTCAATGACATCTGAATTTCCCTCACGGGATCACTGTCTGTGTCTGTCTGTCTATAGTAGTGGGTAGTGAGTCATGATAGTCCTCGAATACCAAAACTTTAGTCAACCAAGAGACTTTATATGAGACCTCTACACATTAGAGCCTTTCTGAGTCCTCACTTTATTGAGACTCATGTGCCCAAACATTTAATAGGTACAGTTAGACTTCTGGTTTATTTCATCTGCCAGACAGCTGATTGGTTTACCTGACGCAAGGCAGCTGCCCTACCTATACAGAACAGACTGATACCCTGTGTCTGATTGTGGGCTGAATGGCCTCAGCCCATGAGGCTTATGAGCAGAACGGGAGCAGAGAAAGATTTCCTTCATAACTGTTAGGTAAGGCAAGCCGCCGTTAGAAATAGGGCTACACAATTAATCACGTATAATTGCATGTCACAATTTTGTTTACCCACTTAATGAGAATGTTGGTGCATCAACAACAATGAAACGTTTCAATTTTATTTAGGACACCTGTTGTACACAAAGACAGCAGAACTAATTATCATGATTAATAGTCACGACATCTAGGGGAATTGTCATGATAATGATTTCAGCATCAATGGTCCTTATTAATCCACATTAATTTAAAATGATGTTTGTGTCATGAGTACAGCCACACCGAACATATTATGCGGCAATAAACTGATGTAATTTATTTCAACCTCCAAATCAGGTTTCTTTTTCACAGCGAATAAAAGCATCAACCTCTATGAATGAGGCATCACTAAGTTAATAGTTGATGTGAAATAGCCACTGATGTAATTTCGTACCATGCTCCCGGACCTTAATAGTTAGTTAGCATCGTTAAAGAAGAGAGAAGGGCTCACCTTATTGCCTGTCCCGGCACAGCAAATGCCCAGGGCCATGGCAGCACCACAGCGTACATGGGGATTGTAGCTCTCGGACAGGAGAGACACCACACTAGGGCATTGTTCTGGAGTCCTAGACAAAGACACAGGCAGTGGAAACTGAGTACAAGATAAAACTTTGACAACTTGACTTTTCTGTAAACAAATTTTAAAAAGGTGGGGAAAATGAATAAATAAGACCATACCAAAAGAGAAAATAAAAACCCACCCTACCCCAGAAATGGTACAAACTTAGACGTTCATGATATATACCTAGGGTTTTTGCGAGCGCGGACTAGAGGAATTTGAAAACAGACAAAAACATCCATTCATAATGCCGATATCGGCTGTCCAATCACGCTTAGGCTTGGTGGTTTTAATGTGAACCCAACAAATGGGTAACAGGGGAGCGGAGCGGCGCAGGCCACACGCAAAAAAATGAATAAATAAGACCATACCAAAAAAGAAAATAAACACCCACCCTACCCCAGAAATGGTACAAACTTAAGACGTTCATGATATAGAATTTAAAAATAGCAGGTACACAAAAGGGAAAATATAGGAATATTCCATACAGCACAGTAGACTTTGATTCTATTACACAATCAACTGAAAATTATTATTACTTTGACTATGAAATGTCAAAAGATTAGAGAATACTTTTAAAGCTCTTCCCAAGTCAAAACAAATCAGGCCTCCCTCAATACAAAAACAAGTTCCACATGAATCACAGATGAGGTGATTTTAGGCCTAGAGTAAAGTTGTGCCACACACAACCCATTATCCATAATAATTAGCATTATCATGGTGGGGGATGAATATAAAACGTATCCCCTTGTCACAAAGGGCAGAGGGCTTTGTGTCATTATAGAATAATTGTTAAGGTGACAGATGATTGCAAAGTTCTACGGGGCTCGCATGCTGTACTTCAAAACACAGTGTGGCATGGGGCACATCTGGCACCAACAGTGAACAGTGCTATGGGTGTTAAACGTGGAAGCAGAATTTGTTTAACTTTTTGAGAGACATTATGTGTGGGTGTGTGCGTTTGAGAAATAAGGCCTGTGATTTATGGCTCTGATAAGTTTCCAAATCTTCATGCAGTTTCTCAGGGGCGTGCTGTCGTGACACACAGATAAGACCGAAAACAGTGTCCTCAGACATTTGACTTGATTTTGGCTCGAGCTATACTAAATGGAAAGGCTCTGTAGCTTACCGCGATTTCTTTCATCGCTGGTATAAACTGTTATTTCTCAGCCGACTGAACTGCACATTGAGCCAAGTCAATTAAGTTGTATAGGTCTGTAGTTCCTGTAAACCATTCATTTCAAAAAATATGTTTTTGCTAAAAAACCTAATCTGTCAATAGTACTGAAGAATAATTGTCAAGTGAAGTAAACAGTGATGGGACATGTACTTATGGAAAATAGCAAACTTCTTAAAAGAGACTTGAAAGAGATTGTACACAACTGGAGACCACGAGTCTCCAACACTGAGCCAAGCCAATTAGAGTAGGGGAGGTTTGTAATTTTTATAAACCCTTTGTGACAAAAGTGCCATTTTCTGTTAGCCAGTCAAAAATAGCAGATATACAACCTCACAGCGCTGCGAGCTTGCACATCTGCTATTTTTGAACGGTTTTGAAAAATCTTGAAAGTGTGAGAACTACTGGTTTAGAAAGCATTTGTAGAATCGACCTCAAGTCTTAATGGGTTCAATCTGAAAATCTATATAATGACCACAGAGGACTACTCAAACTTCTAGTGATGTCTTACTGGGTATGCAGTCTATAAAAGTTATTTTACAGTGAGAGGAATTACCAGCACTCACGGAAATGTCCTTCAGGTACTCTTATTAAACTGGAACCAAACAGCTTGGTAAACAGAACGACGTACAGTACACGTTTCAGCACAAAGCCTTCTTCAGTCATCAATTGTACCACCGTGTACGATATGGAAACATTCAACTTTGTTAAAGATTCTGATTAACTGGCGATTAAGCACAAGAGCTTTCCACTGCCGGTGTAGCTCTAGTCTAGTGCAACGAATGGCACCATTAATTCCCACTGTGGGACACATACATACAGTACATGGAATTAATTTGTCTCTGTGATTTTGGTGCATTAAAGTGTAGCAACAGTATAGAAACATTTTCACTTGTTTACAACTATTTACTCAAAATATAAAGATAGCCAAAAATAAGTTAGAAACTATATGCAATGGATACTACAGTCTGTAGAGCAGGGGTGGGCAACCATGTCTTTGAGATAAACCAGTCGATACCTAGGATTTTTGGTCGAGCGAGCGCGGACTAGAGGAATTTGAAAACAGACAAAAACATCCATTCACAATGCCGATATCGGCTGTCCAATCACGCTTAGGCTTGGTGGTTTTAATGTGAACCCAACAAATGGGTAACAGGGGAGCGGCACGGTGCGGGCCATGCGCATGAAGCCCCATTACATTATTCACCCGCATTATTCACTGTGCAGGAAAATATGGAAAATAAAGGATGTGATGATGTTACCATGAAGGCTGTTGAGTATTTTCTCACATGAAGGCTTTCAAGTCAAACTACTGATCACCAGTGACAGAATTGGAGCCAGTAGCTATCAAACTGAAATGGACTGGCAGCTAGTTCCCACTTTTGTTTTGTTGCCTACAATAGCCTGCAACAGATGTTAAATTGGATAGGACAGTTTTTCTTTTCATTTGATGTAGGGGTGTCACGATACTCGATACGTATCGAAATCGAACCGAAAATGACGTACGATACAGTGTATCGAAATCAAAAGCCGTATCGCGATTCAAGGGTTAATTTTAAAAAAATACTCCTGCGCATGCGCACATCCGATTGCACGTCCGGGCGAAGGCATGCTCGAGCGTCTGTTGTGTTTTTCCGTGCATCGCGCGTGTGTGCTTACGACGGGGGAGGAAAAAAAGACAGGACAAACCCACACACAGTGCACACCGTGGAGGAGAGACAGAGAGAGAGACCGCTGTAGCGTTGCGTCTGTACTACTACTTTACATTTCACCATGGCCACTGCTGAAGCCAGCGATGGTAATGATGATACACAAACGGAAGAATTGGAAAACCCTCCCGCTTCCTTTAAGTCAAAAGTCTGGCAATATTTTGGCTTCCCAGTGAATTATGAGGGCACCCGACGCGTTGTCGATTATGCTTCACATGCGTATGGCTTAGCTCAGGGGTCTTCAACGTTTTCAGCCCAAGGACCCCCTAGTTGAGAGAGAGATGAAGCAGGGACCCCCTCTATACTGTATAAAATTGTGTTTCAGATGAAACTTTTTTTGTTTACTTGGTCTTCTCTTCACCTATATACCTCTTTGCCAAAAATAGCCGATCTACAAGCTCTTGTAGATCTGCCATTTTTGGCTAAAGTTCACCTCAGAAAAGGGATGGGGTTAAAAAAAAAATCATATCACACAAAGATTTGGCGGACCCCCTGTAGTAACTCTGAGGACCCCCGAGGGGTCCCGGACCCCCTGTTGAAGACCCCTGGCTAAGCTTATTCACATTTATTGTTTGTTAAAGCTCTTACCTGTTCAAACAATGTGAACATACTTTAAGTTTAAGAACATGTAGCCAAATAACAGTGGTCTCGTCTTCTTACATGTTCAACTTTGTATTTAGATTTTATTTAGTTATAGAGCTTCACAAGAATGTTGTTTTTAACTCATCTTAAAAAAGAATCTGAAAATGACAGTTGTTATAAGGGCATAAAACCCTTTTTGTTATTCTCATTCTCATTTGATATTATTCAAATAAAAAGGGACTTATTGAGAAACATGTGTTTTTCTTTACAAATCAAGACAATAATCATATAGCCCTCAAAGCCGAAAAAAAGATTAAAAAAAATATATATCGTATCGAAAATCGAATCGAATCGTGACCTTAAAATCGAAAGTCGAATCGAATCGTGGATTAGGCGTATCGTGACACCCCTAATTTGATGTGCATAGCGCTTTTCTTTCCAGATAGTCAGAAAACTATAGGCTATTAACTTGTTGTTTTTGTATGATTAAATGATTGACTTATTCTAAGCTCGAATTAATCTAATCATCACCGTATAAAAATATGTAAACAATGGTGTTTTTTACTGTCTGGCAATGGTAGATCTTGCCAGCCTCGGTAAACGCTTAAAGGAGGAGTTCACCCAAAAAAGGACGTATTTTCTATCAATTGCACACCCTATGAAGCCTTGATTCCATGGATTCTTTTTTGTTTTTGTCGCATTCTTAAGCTAATAATCTGATTCCCGTCTCCTACCGGCTAATGTATCCGGTAGGAGACACAAAGTAGATTATTTGTGTCTCCTACCGGAAATACACACAATCATCAGATTATTGTCTTAGGAATGCCACAAAAACAAAAATTAATCCATGAAATCAAGGCTTCATGGGGTGTGTAATTGATAGAAAATAAGTCATTTTTTGGGTGAACTCCTCCTTTAACACATTGACCGCCAGAGGTTAATCTCATAATGTACTCACCAGTGCCAACGTTTTATTGTTGTTTTTTGTTTTTTTCACGTCGCCATAGATCTCGTTAAAATCCTTAAGATTGAGCCGTACACGGTCTGTTTACATCGGCGACATCTCCCTGCGTGTACCAGTCCAAACCACGTGTCAAACGGAGCCGCCATGTTTGAGTTCTGACCGTTTATGTTAACATGGGAAATGCGAGGATGAAAAACTACATTTCATGGTTTCAGGTTTACAGGGCTTTTTGTGTACGACTTAGAATGGAGGCAGACGGGAAACAAAAAACGGGATCGCACTTCCGGTTGACTTCGGGTGGTGTTACACTGAAAATGGTCCCCCTAGAAAATTGAAAAAAAAAAAAAAATCGAAAAAAAAGGAAAAAGCACCACAGCCCGTAGGCTACGGGATCGGCGCTTAACCGTTGGATTTAACGGCCCGTAGAACTACGGGCCCGGCGGTCAATGTGTTAAGTAGATCTTGTGTCCAAAAGGGTTGCCCAACCCTGCTGTAGTGGCTGGCATAGCAGTGTAGGTAGAAAATCTTAATAACTGCTACTAATGTTGAGTGTGCGTTTTGGATAAAAGCATCCAAAAAAGGCAATGATTATTTCCATTCTGAGTGACTAATTGATATACATGTAGAAGGCGTGTTTTTTGCATAAAAGCATCCACCAAATGGCTAAGGTTATTTCCCTTCCGAGTGACTTCTCATTCTTTTAATTAACAAAGCAGTAAAACTCTGTCACTGAGATAACACTAACATTCTAGCCATCCCCTCTAATACTATATGGACCACTGTACCGGCTTATGTTTCCCATGTCAGAGCCAGCTCCTCTTCCCCACCATCACATTTTCCTGGCTTCAGTCAAACCTATCATCTCACCATGAGAAACATCCTCGTGTGTTCTTCAAATACCTTTGACAGACCCGACCTCAAGCTCAGGCAGCTGTGTCAAGACCGTTTCCTTAAACAATTTACACAAGGTGATTATCCCCCCCACCACCACCGGCATCCACCAACCTTCTTCATGCTGGGTTGAACCACAGACAGAGGGAGTGGGCTTCACAGTATAACACTGACCAAAAGGGGAACTCAACCCTCCGGACGACAACACCAGAGTTGTGTTCTAAAGTAAAGAGGTTCTAAAGTGTTGTGTAATATGTGTGTTGTTTGTAAGGCTTGAAGTGAACTTAATGGATTCTGAATGAAAGCCCCTGAAGAGGGACTGAAAAACACAAGGCGAAAACAAAAAGGCTGCTCATTAGTTTGCCCTTGAACACTCTGCAATCAGTTATGTGTCTCACTCACTCTCTCTCACACACACACACCCCCACCCACCCAGAGTGGCTAAAGCTAATGCTGGAGTCAAGTCACGCTATGGTGAGACAAAAACATCCAAGCAGGCAGCACTGATATCTTCATTTCAATTAAATGGAAAACGCAAGATCCAAACTAGTCACATCCACGGACAGGATGGGTAGAAGAATGTGACAATAAGACATGGGGAAAAATGTGGAAGAAGACACAGATGAGATTTCTTCTCCACGACAAGTGATGTAAAGGTCAATTATTAACTAAATTACTACAATATGCGCAATTTTAGTGTTGTTGGAAATTTACAACTGCATAGAGCCTCATAATGTCTCAATCTAAAGGGGGGGGGGGGGGGGGGCGGGGTAGATAACCAGAAGGCCGGGTGAGGTGAGCTTTAAGAATTATATTGTCCATGTTATCTGATGGTTCTGTAGTGAAAGGTGGTGATGATAAGACCCACATTGCCTGGGCATGACTGCTGAGCTCAGTCTGGAGATTACTTATGTGCCTTTGAAATGTCCCAGAAACGTTTGCTTAGTCCGAAATGGCCACTGATACAGTCTGTAGGTGTTAAACCAAGCCCACCAATAAAAAAAGACTTTGTCCGGAGACCAGACGCAAGCCATAGTCAACACCACAAATCTCTATCCATGGCTGTCCTTTGCCACAAGTCAACTAAGATGTCAACTACTGTGCCAACTTCCCGAGAAACAAAATGCTTCACTGTACCATAAACGTCATTCATTTCCTTATATTAATGTAAATGTGTGTGAGTACCTGCTTTTACTAGTTGTTTAGTTTAGTTTATTTGCACTGCAATATGAAAAAATACAATACAAACATGCATTATATACTAGTTGATATTTAAGGGGAAAACCCAAGGGCACTTCAACAACACCATAATTGATAAGATAAAGTATTCAAGAACTGTGACTGCAGTGCACTGTTAATAAGTCTGGAGGTCAACTAGCCACAATTGCAAGTTCTTTCGTCTCTGTTAACATCCATTTAATACCATCGTTGCCTCAACATAAACAAGCAGGGGTTTAAAATGGGAGGGATTTTGCTTAACCCTTCATCTGAATGGAACGTCTACATGTAAGAAAACACTAAATTAAGCTCCTTGGAGGTCTGACAGAGTCCATAACACAAAGGGAGTGTCAATAAAGCCCAAAGGGTTTACACACAAATAACTCAACTAAGCCTCCGGAGTCTCGTGGTGCAGTCCTTTACATTAATGCCGCGGAGCACTCCCGGAGACTAATCTTTACCCGTCCGCTTGGGTTTAACATCTCATCTAACCTTGGCACAGCAGGACTTTATCTGAATGCAAATGGCAATCAGAGGGAGAATATGGATCACCTTTCAATTTGACGCAAGAGGCATGATAAAAGATGCTATTCTGGTGTTCGGATGACATCTGCAAATCTTTTTTTGGATCAAGACCAACTTCTGAAGCACAGAGTGTGACACCTGTGGTAAAACACAGGCTTTACGTTTTTAAATGTTCTTTACCCTATACTACTAAAGGCTAAAGACTATCCAAGATATATCTGAGAGAGCACTCGAAAAATGACCATCTGTAATGGTAAGTTGTTTGGACTATGGAGCAAAATGTATGTGTTGACCAGTGGAATGATACAATTGGCTTCAGGCAGAACTTTAATCACAAACTTTAACATTACTGCTCCAATCAATTCCATCTGATGCTTTCTCAGCCTTAAAATGAAAAGGCAAGGTAAATTATCCTCAGTCTCCCACAAGGTGGACCACCAAAACAAAATCCATGCCTAGTTTATTACTTTGCTTGAAAAGGCACTGAAGCAATATGATAGAGCCTTCAATTAAACGTTTCTGTAGATATCATGTACTCAAGCCGACACACAAAGTAAATTCTACACACGACTACAGTATCAAGTAGTTTACTCCATTTTAAAGATTTATTTTGCCCTAACTTTTATACCCGTGTGTGCCTCATATCATGGACACCAAGAGCAGAATCTGAAGAAGAAAAAAAAGCACCCAGATGTTTTTTTTGTCAATCCTTCTGCATTTGTCTCCTAAGCCTGTTGGCGGTATGTCTGGGAAGCAACACACACATAAAATTAAGTGGAAGGAACAGGGTGTACAGCAAACCTAAATAAATTATAGATTCATTTTACCACCTGAAAATGTGATACAGGCAATTAGTAATGTACAACCACTGCAAGATTGCAGATTTAATTAGCTGGCTTCCTGTCCATTACACTCAAACATGCCATGGAGAGTCCCTGGATAATGTTGTATCCAACAAGCAGAGGCGTGACATGGGTTCACTCAAAAAACAACCAGGATTATTATAGTCAATAAACTAGTAAACCCACATAATTAAAACTAACTGAACTTAAAAACTAAATATAAAAACAAAGTTAGAATGCAAAACTATAATAACCTTGGAACCTAAATATGTCAAGTACTGAGCTTTGGGAAAAGAAAACCAAAATAAAACAAGGTTCACAAAAATATATTCTTGCAACCTTGGGATTATCTGAGAAAATTAGAGTTATCATGTCTTCAAATAAGGTTGGAAATTCAGAGTCAGCAAGTACATGGAATAAGAACTTGAGTGTTGAATTTGAGTAGTGTTGCACGACACCAGTTCAGTTCAGAGGTGAGCAGATGTCGGCAGAGTGCTAGCAGATGTCAGCAAAGCGCAGTGCACCATCAGCCTCTCCTTACTGTACGTCACAAGATCAGGAACATTCAAGTGTTCCGCTAAGGTATGAGGAGAGGGTTGGGGGGGATTGACCTCTGAACTTTCCTGTAATTAAAAGTTAATCAGTCCAAGTTAGCTTGAAGGTTGGACCAGACACCAGCTGTCACAAATTAAGAGCTGAATCGAGTGATCCATCGGTCAGATATTTGACAAGAAACTCACAAGACTCGAGATACTCTGGTTCAACCCCTCTATCAGGCGGTAGAAAGGGAATCCATAAAATAACTCCTCCCATAAACAATACCATATTTGACCCCTAACCTGGATTAGGAGGACGTATCGGGTAAAACGGTCAGTGTACAGGCAGATTTGTGACACCAGAATTTACTGTTGAGCCTCCTGAAGGTACCGCTGCCCCTCAGTTCAACGAAACAACTGTCATGGAGGTCTCATCTGGCGACCCCCATAACGTACCACCCTCTCCCACTGCTCCGACATATTTACAACCCCAACATCCAACCAGGTTGCATTTTAGGTGCTCAGGTTACGTTAGAGCTTAACATACAGAAAGTGTTCAGCGTAATGAAAAGAATAGGGGTACACAATATGGTCTAAGAAGTGTTGTTCGCTTATAGTAACTCTTCCATATGAGCAGGGGCGTCATATGGGGTTACAGGGGATGGCAATTGCCACCCTCTGGCTGTCGCATTTAACCTAAAAATTCAGGTCTCCTCCACCGTTGAAAGCTTTTTGCAGATTAATCTGATTTTAGATCTTTCTGCAACTATACATTAGTCACTTTAAAAACCGGGCTCCCCATTTTGGGCATGATATTTTCTTTTTTCAAAAATGGCTGATCAACAAGCTCACAACGCATGTGTTCTTGCAATCAGGCTTAAGTGGTCACTTTTTTGCAACTATATATATTTTAAAAGCCCCATACAATGAGGGTGCACACTGGATAGAATACATAAATTATGACTGCCGTTATGGCCAAGTGCAAAAGAATAAACATAAAAATGTATCAGATTTCAAACATGACTGATGTCCAAGCAAACTGGATTTAGCCTTTTTGCTCAGCTGGAGAATGCAAGCGGAGTAAAAACAAAAAGGCTTGAAAAGGTGACAGTGAGCTTTTTCTAGCACCCCACTACAGAGCACCCCCATGCACAAAGACACACAGTCCCCCAATTGCCTCTTCTGGGGGAGAGGGAGAACAGAAAGTGACAAATATAAACAGTAGGACGGCTGTGTTGAAGGAAATTACCTCCCAGAACTACTGGCGTATGGCCAACACAGAGACATTCATCTGTTTTCTCCTGAGCAGAGACTCGTGCAAGACGAGGGGAGGGAGGGAGAGAGAGAGGGGAAGGACGGAGTGGAGCCAGAGAGTGAGCAAGAGAGAGAGATGATCAGAGATGGTTAACGAGAGAGGCAGGGAGCAGGAATGGAAGAGAAAGAGGGCCAGACAGAACATCTGAAACTTTTAAACCTGTGATCACAGTAGACGATGCGAATTAAGACTGGGATTTCTTCCAACAGGAGGGAACAAAAGAACTTCCACATCATGGATAGCTTAATACTACTGGGACAGTATTAAGCTTTTCCTCCTCTCAGGGAGGGAATTGTGTGACATGCTCCTATTTGGGCAGGGTGTAATATTTCAAAACAGGAAAAAAAAAGCAAATGATAACATTCTGTGAGGAGCTTGAGGATTTAAGCACATTTGGAGGTGCGCAGTTCTCTTAACACACAAAGCCCCGTTTGCCTTCGTTTGGATGTAAGGATGTAGCGGCTCTGTGATAGCTGTTCTACCGTTGAAGAGCAACAAAGGAACTTATAAAAAGGTAAGAAACCACCACAAGACATTAAATGAAATCTAGACTAATTGCATATAATCATGAATGGATAGATGTGCCACTTATTTTTCCATTTACAAAACAAAAAGTCTTATTGGACAGTCTTTAGTTGATGTCCCTGATTTACTGTAAAAAAACAAACTATTTATGACATACAATAGAACAAAGCAAAATACAATATTTCAAATTCTTAATTTAAATCAATTAATCCTCTCCACCTCCCACTTTATTTAACAGATCAAATTTACAGTACTTCTAAACACAATATCTGAATGCCTAATTCTAGAATATGCATCAATACAGCAATGTACAGAACAGCTAGCAAGCTGTGATTAGCTAATAGCCACTTCCTTCGTTAATTACCTTCACTGTGGTCTGGACCCGATAATGACTGTACAGGAAAATCCTTTGTCATTTGCCATAATCAATGTCACTCACGATTAGGACATCACACTCAGGAAAAAAAATTAAGCAATTGAAAGGAGATAACACTGTTTCACTGTGGTTTCTTTAACAGAACTGTTTAAACTCTGGAGTGTAAAAGCCATCTGATGAACACAGCCTGGAATTGCCTGGATGTGTGAGCAGTGATCTCTCTCTCTTTGCTGTGGAATTAAAGTCTGGATTATTGTATGGTTCGGAGGAAGCCCTACTTATCCTGGGGTCATTGTTTAAAAGCAGTGGATCTTTAAGCAATCAACAGAAATCCCCCGTTTTTATTCATCAGGGATTTGGCACCCTGTGCATTGGCCCCGAACGGTCCCCTGCCCTGGCTCCCGTGCTCTTGCCCGCGGGACCCAGTGACCATGCTGACCACGTCTCTGGAGCCAGTCAGAGCAGAGACCGACTGTCGCCAAGGCCCGCCGTGTCGTCGTCGTCCTCACCCTGTGCAGCATGTCCCAGTCAGTGGCAGCTCCACTGGCGCCCAACTGCTCGGGACCTGCAGAGGGGGCTGGGATGCAGTTGCAATGGGCGGCCCTACTCATCATCATGGTTATCATCCCGACCATTGGAGGCAACATCCTGGTCATCCTTGCTGTGTCACTGGAGAGGAGGCTGCAGAACGCCACCAACTACTTCCTGATGTCTTTGGCTGTTGCAGACCTGCTGGTGGGACTCCTGGTGATGCCCATTGCCTTGGTCACTGTCCTCTATAGTAAGTTACCATGGTGGGGCTCCTGGTGATGCCCATTGCCCTGGTCACTGTCCTCTATAGTAAGTTACCATGGAGGACAGACCATGGTACCTTTGCCGTCCAATGGACGTAAGACATAGTCATAACTTGAAGGAGTGCAACGCGCTACTATAGTTCCCCATCAATCACTATATTCATCTTTTCCGATTCTGCTCTCGGCGTCCATGATCATGAGCCATGCAGGTATAAATGTTCACGGCAAAGAAATGCTTACTACGGTAGCGTGTCCGCTGCACAGTTATACATATTACTAAATGTGTCAAAAATGAGTTCGCCTTAGTTATGCAATCTGGGCACCTTTTCTCCCAATGGAGATTATAGCTGCCATGAGCACAAGCCCTAAGAAATGCCTTAATGCGCCATTCCCAGTACATGTGGACAGGAAAGCAAAAATCTTAAACAAGCTGATTAATTTTCAAATAGGATAGAGTTCATTTCATTGCTCATCAGCCCGTCTAATGAAGATAGCAAAAATAGGCTTGCAGATAGAAATTCTAAATAGGGCGTGAACAAAGCTGGATGCGACCGCGTTTGTTCTCTAAACAAATTACAGCAGATGAAAAATAACAAGAGATAGTGGACCATAAACAGGCTACTTCCTCTGGCAGTCCGATTACGGCAGGGACACAGCTAGACCCAACTGGCATCAGGTTTTGACAGCCACTACTCTTCAGTCTTGTTGTTAGGTTTACTGTAAAGGCTCAAAACCTAAGCTGTGCAATTTGTTCACTTTAGGGGGGAAAGAAAAGCAACCAAAAACACTTGCCTTTGATTTCAAGTGTTATTGATGCGCCATTAGCCTTCCCTCTGTTGAGGTAGCAATAAGGTCAAGTGCTTTTACACTGAAGCAAGTTTGGCAGATTACTGCTCACGAATTCTGTAAGGGAATGGACTTAAATGCCCCCCCAGACAAACTATACTGCTCCTCTCCCAATGTGTGGCAGGAACACAAGATCCAGCCACGCTTCTTAAGAGAACTGAACAAACTTTTTTTGCACAAGAACCTTAGGGCATGCACATGGGGGAAATTGCACATGGCTTAAATTACCCATGGGAGTATGCGATTACTTTACACTGAATCTAATGCCCTCTGTCAGAGCAAAAGTTATGTGAGAAAGGGAATAAACAAGCTAGTCACCCTATAATCCATGTAAAGGTCTTAATGTCCAGATTCAAAATAAGAGTTAACTGTCAAACTGTCTCCAGTAGATGACAGTGCAAGTGATGCTGTACAATTATTTCAGGATAGAACTTAACATAATTGACAGCATCTGCTGTTCTATTTATAATTGTCAGTACTCAATGAAGATATAGAGAAATCATTCTTTCACCATATTCTTTTCACCATATGCTATTCAATTCCAATGGCTTCAGGCTTTAAATGGTAGGAAAGCCATATTCCAGCTTTCATTTTGACGGAATCTCACTGTGCCCTTTTAGACGTATAATATGGAACCTGCTAACCATCTCTCATCTTGGAATTGCTGTATACAGTATAACAGCACCACAGCAAGAGTAGTGAGAAAGACCATGAGGACATAAGCACACACAAACAGAGTTTAGTACTTCACGCTGAGGCTGTAGAGTCACTCCACATGGACGACCACATCAGGCTCTGTGTAGAGACAGCAGTGTACGCATTGAAGCAGCCAGAACGAGGGCTGGTGTTTATAAGTCCAGCTGCAAATCACTTTTATCAGAACCTCAAAGTTGGCACCCTTAAAGGTCAGGCAACTACGCCTCGCTAAACACCAATACATCAGCAAGAGCGATATCAGGCTGGCAAAAACATGTACTCGGCTAAATGCACTGCAGAGACTGCAGAGGAGTTAGAGCATTCAATATTCATGAATAAAGGAGTTTCATTCTGTTGAGACCAAGTGTGAGCCACTCTATGTTTTTGTCCACATCTGCTCGACAGATGAATTCAAAGCTTATAGGCAACACCTTGAACATTTAAATGGTTCCACTGTTTAAAGGTGGTTTCTGTCTAGCGCTATAACGTGTAACAAAAAGAAACGGGGGGCGGGGGGGGAATAAAGTAAATCAAAGAAACTGCTTGTTGAAAAGAATTTGGGTGTTAAAGAAGCATTACACACCCACACAGAGCAGAGGGGGCTATAATGTAAAACAAAAAGGAAATCTAAGAAGTGGCTTAGTAAAAAGAGTTTTAGGTGTTTAAGATCCATTACACCCACGGGGCCCACGCCCAGCGGAGTGGGTTTATTGTAATCGCAGGTGTCCGTCTTGTTTGTCCGTCAAAGAGACTGCTTTAATTCGATTTGGATCAAACTTGGTAGATGAGTTTGGGGTAGCGTAACGAGGTAGGGCCAGTTCTATCATTTTATTTATTCCCCCCCCCCCGCCCACACAGTCAAAGGTCACAGTACACCATTAAATATTATCCCTATGCTTATACATAGCACAAGTGTAACATCTCTCTGAGTGCATTTCCAGTTTTGAATGATTGTAAAGCACCACTACTTGGTCTACTAAGTGTTTATATTGAGAACCATGTAAAATAAATAGTTTTGATGCATTTGACGATTGGTTCTAGATTTATAAAGCAACGTTAATTTATCCACTAAGTGTTTATATTGAGGACTAAGTAAAATAAATTGTTTTGATGCATTTAAGGCTTGGCACATCTAAACCCATAACATAGCAGTGAGGTAACATTTTCTGTACCACCTAATCCAAGGTTAGCTTAAATAAATTGGCGGAGTGTCACCACTGCCAGGGCCCTGAACCGACAGGTGTACAATAAAACATTGTTGGTCTGTTCTGCTAATGAGATCAGCCCCATCTGTTTCAGAGAGCTCCCATTTTAAGAAGAGTCATCTTAGCACCATGTTCACAGACCAAATCCTCAAACTGGAGAATAACAATTTAGTGCTTTTATCCGTCTAATCTTCCCCGAGATGGGAGCTGCAGGCTTGTGAACTCTTACCGCAGAAGCTATCATCAATGTTCCATTTCAAAGGGACGGAAAAAAATCAAAGAGCATTTTCAGGACATGAGGGCATGCCCCGAAAAACAGATTGAAACAATTATTTGGGAGAGTAGAGAAGCTATGAAAACCCCCCAAAAAAATCCAGTAAAGGGTTGAGCTCAATCGATGGCATAACAAAAACAAACAAAAACACGAAAAAAAAAAAGATAATTGGAAATACCAGTTTCCATAAAGAGTATGGTATTCATCAGTGTCACCGTGCCTTGTGTAATCAGAGACTTTGACAGACTTCAGTGGCCCTTGGTGGAATATTAATAAGCTGGAACAAGGAATTTTCTCAAGCAGAAACAAATAACTATACCAACGATATATTTTTTTAAACATCTAATTTAAATTAAACAATCTTGTCAATGTGATTTCTAGTTCAAACCAGTATGCTACTTATAAATTGTTGTCTCATAATATATAAAGAAACTGTATAGACCAATACAACATATTTGTACTCAAATGCTTGGTTTGTTACATCCAAAAAACTGTTGAGTGGATGCATTAAAACAAAACTAAAATACAATTACCATTTAAGTTGTTCTTTGAATAATGTTTTCCACATTTATATCTAATAAAGATGAATCATTCCTCCAAAGAGCAACATTAAAATAGCAATACGAGATCCTTTCATATTAAAACTAATTCACCTCGACAGGCTTCCATTCAGCCTAGTGCCATTACAAGTAGCACTTAGGAAAAACATAACACAACAGAATATTATGTAAAGCAGTATTTCCGACAATGGAGTCTTTTGCAACGTTAATGGGTCGGGACACAAACCAGACCAATTACTTGCCAATTTCATGCCTGGAACCAAAAATAAACACTTCTGTTGAGCATGGTCTTCTGCACATCTACATAAAGAGCTTTTAGCTCCATAAACAGTCATCAGAGAACTACTCTTTTTCCCAGTACATCCATTCCTCACTGAGATAAACAAACACCAATCTTTACATGAGCGCTACCATTCTGTGGACACTGTGGCACATCCCCCAACTGGGATGCGCGAGAAGGAAATTCAGTTTGGAGAGAAAATGGGGTATACTGAGGACATAGGTGCATCAAAGTTAAATCAGAAATGGACCGTCCGCTCTAAGAGATTTAAAATAAATGAAAAATAATTTCTTCATGTAAGCTAAAGACTGGATTGTTATTGTCATATAATCCCCTCTTATACATTTCTCAGATTCTGGGTGGCCTCTTCCAGAGTTCCTCTGCCCTATCTGGCTCTTCCTGGATGTGCTGTTCTCCACGGCATCCATCATGCATCTTTGCGCCATCTCACTGGACCGCTACATCGCCATCAAGAAGCCCATCCAGCACAGCCAGTACAAATCCAGGGCCAAAGCCTTGGCAAAGTGTGCCCTGGTGTGGCTCATATCCATCGGTGAGCATGTCATTTCAGATCATCTTTCAACACTAAGCAAATCATTGCTAGCCACCACATGTCTCTCCTTTTCCCTTCAAGTTAATAGGTGGCCAGTTTGATAACATTTCCTTTTGTGAGGGACAGTCTGTTTGATTTCTTGACACATGAGCCACAGCAGACCTGGTTTATAGTCAGAAATAAAAGCCGGACGCAATAAAAGTAGGTGCTATATACACAGCACCGGCTTCAATGGTTAACACACCAGAACATTCACAGAGATGTCAATGAAGCGGTCCTGTGGGACAGCTTGTGTGAACAACCCTAGAGACTAGGCTTTAGAAAACCACAGGACAGGACATATTTTTGTCCATCACATCAAAGTGCCTGTAGAGTAAATAGCCCACGATAAAAGTCACGCTACCAACAGCTGACAGTTAACCCCAATATAAAAATGTTTAATTTGGCTCAATACGAAGAAATTCTCATGGGTTTAGAAAATGGTTCCAAAGGAAAAATAAAATACAAATTTAATTAAAACAATTTTTTTAAGAGTTGAAGGACAGACATTGAAAAAAAGAAAGAAAGAAATGGACGATTATGAGCTTGTAGACCGGGCAACCGGTTTTTAGCTAGATCAGTAATAGCATTTCCGCTGTTTATTGTATGACAATTGACTTAAGTGGTTAATCCTTGATCCGAATAATAGAACATATAGAAATGATCAAATTGAATCAACTGATTTAAGAAAGGAATGATATTTGTATATAATTTCATATATTGTCCAACACTACAATATGCTACTCTGCATGACTGGCCAATGAACCCTTACATAAGCAGACCGTTTTGCTGGTTGAGATCTGTAAAAATCTGCAAACCATATTAGCTTCCCAGTAGGAAATGAAGTTAAGAGACTCTTGAGCTCATTAACAGCGCAGGCTGGTTCTCTGGCCAGTAAGTTTCATAGATTGTGGTGTGAAATTTTGGCTAGATTCACCCCGGCATTAATGGAGAATCATATAGTACTCAGAGCTGTCAGAAAAGCAGAGCCTCTTGTCAATGGGCCCTTTTAGCCTGGTATGATTTGAACTTGACTCTGAGTAAAACCAGATGATTGGATGGAGTGGCGGGAGGGAGCGAAGCACTTAGAATAGAGTCCTTCTTCTGCACATTGATCAGTGACAGGATGATCACAGCAGGTCACGGATAATCAGTTTTGTGTTTGGATTTATTCTGGAACCGAATCCCTTCTCTCTCATCTCAGTCTTATGACATACAAGTTTGAAATCTTTATGCAATTATAGATTCCAGTCACTTAAATTGAAATGCCAAATATGGAAACTTTTGTTTGAGCAATGAAGGACAAAAAAACCCACTAGGAGTGATAAGCCAATAAGGAGACTGGGCATTAACACCATATAAATCTAGCCAAAGCTAACAGAGCCACTATCTTCTTCAATTTAATGAAAATAAAACAATTTGGCAATACTAATAATTTTCCACTTTCTCATATTCAGGTATAGCACTTCCCATTCCCATAAAGGGGCTGAAGAACTACCATCTTCCCAACAACATCACCTTCAACAGCAACCATACCTGCCTGCTGAGAACTGACAGCTTCCGTGAGTTCATCATGTTTGGCTCCATGGCAGCCTTCTTCGTCCCTTTGACCATCATGATGGTCATCTATCTGCTAACCATTCAGGTGCTGCGCAAAAAGGTCTACTTGCTCAAGTCAAGGGTGAGTCAACGCTTCACTCGACCGACAGTCTCCACGGTCTTCCAAACGGAACAGACTGCATCCATGCCACCGGATGAGAAACTGACTCTGCCAGATGGCCGATTTATCAGATCGCCAGGAAATGCAAATTCAGCCACAATGCAGCCCTTCACAAGGGATGACATGCCTTTTCGGCGGATGTCCACTATAGGCAAGAAGTCCATGCAGAACCTCAGTAATGAACAGCGTGCGTCCAAAGTGCTGGGCATCGTCTTTCTCCTGTTTGTGATCATGTGGTGCCCCTTCTTCATTACCAACATCACCTCTGTGCTGTGTGCTAGCTGTGACAACGATGTGATTGCTCGTTTAATGGAGATATTTGTATGGGTGGGCTACGTGTCATCAGGCATCAACCCCCTGGTCTACACCCTGTTCAACAGGACGTTCCGGGAAGCGTTCACTCGCTATATGACCTGTAATTATAGCGGACATGCCAGTAATGGAGAGGGAAGGCACACGAGGGTGCAGCACGGAGGACGAAACCTGACAAAGATTTCCTTCCGCTCCTCAATGGCAGAGAACTCTAAACTGTTCATGAAGCGGGGAATGAAAAACGGAATCGGTGCGGTGAGCTACCAAAGCCCTCTGAGGCGCAGACAAGCGCCTACACAGTCCTCAAGCACTGTTGTGTTGGACACGCTGCTTCTAACAGAGAATGAGGACTGTAAGCATGAGGAACATGTGAGTTACGTATAGAACTGACTTAATGCATTCCCTTCAGCAAGGGAGAGTCTGAAACAAATCAGCGACACATTGGAGTGCAATGGAAATGTAACATCCCTTGAAAGGAGGTGACACAGGCCATTTTACATTGAGACACTGACAATCCCTTCTGTGGGTTATGTTTGCGGTGCACTAAGAGGAAACGGTGAGCTCCACGTCTGAAGTGGAAGCAAAATAAATGGCAGAGACCACAAGCAAGTTTTCAAACTATAACTGTAACTTGCAGAACATTAATGTCATTAACATAAACATTCTGCAGAAGGAGGATATTCGCAATATACGTCAAATCTCACATGGCTCAGAACGGATCGTCTTTAAGGACACTGCCAGACAAAAACGCAAGGAATGGAGAGGTATGACCCGTCTGGAAATTCTCTGTGTATTTCAATTCTAATCCCGTTACCTTGGGCTATTTGAACCTGCTATGGACTATTTCAGATGATATGCTTACAGTAGGCTACATAACTAGGGAGGACACACACTCCCATGACCTTTTCAAATCTCTTCTACAACATTCTTGATGCATTGCACTCTCAAAATGATATTACCCATTGTTACTGCAAGTTTTTTCGGAAGGTGTTTTTGTATGTGTATTACAGACTTACTGCACTGTGTAGTTTTGGAATGTCAATGATTGGGGTTTTTCAAAAGTTGTTGAAAGAGAAATACTAATGCAAGAAATCCAAAGCTTTGCTGAACAGGCTCAATAAAATGTACATGGAGAAGTTTCAGTATCGCTGAAGTTTCTGACATCATACTGTGAGTGTAAAAATATAGTGCTCTGAAAGCATCCACCTTATTTACCTTACCTGTAAGCTACTGTAGCAATGGTGCCAGTCACCGTTATTAACACAGTAGTCATGTTTTCTAATCATAAAACTGGTCGACACACACAGTAAAGTACTATCTCTCATGTATTGTTGCTTAAATGTGCCTTTAGCTCCTTAAAATAGGAGGCTTAAATTACCAATTTTATATAATTGATTATTTCGATGAACTGTTGCACCCCTAGTTTGAGCCCTTTTCTTATTATGTTCCTGACTACACTATTTCACTTTTATCGAGGCATTATCTTTGGTGAACGGGGAATCACTAGGGCAAAGCAGGCTGCCCCAGGAGAGCTGAATAAACACGCCATAAACCACACTACTACAGCTTCTGAAGCTTAATGAAAAAACAACTCGGCTGCAACGATTCAACACAACAGAGCAAGCACATGTCATAATCTATTTAATTAGTGGTCATAAAAATGGGCAAACCACCAAGCACAGCCTTAGCCTACGGATACAAATGGGCCAGCAGGGTACATGAAGGGCATAGATACCTCACCAGTGATGCCATCAGTCTGTCTTTATGTATCTTAGCATTGTAATGTTATCAATTGCCATCATTATACTGCACAGTAGAGAGCTAAATATGTTAAGGACAGACAGGGCAACAAATATACTAAACAAATGTTAAGTTTTGATTAACACATTCCATGCCAGAGTTTAATCTCATAATGTACTCACCAGTGCCAGCGTTTTATTGTTGTTTTTTTGTTTTTATCATGTCGCCACAGACCTCGCTAAATAAGTTAAAAGTGCGCGTTCATTTGGTTCTAAACACACAGCGGATCCGTGAGAAACGTCCAGCGAAAACAGTTTCCAAATGCGAGCCGCCATCTTGAAGCTACAGCCGATACACGCTAAACAGTGATCAGCGAGGAGAAAAACAACAAACCGAGAAAATCGAGTTTTAAACAGGATCCCAGACAGGAAGCGGATACGATCGAAAAAACCGGAACCCGAATAATTCCGTTTCCGACCGAAAACCGGAAGCGGAAATGGATCAAAAAAAAACGGAAAGTGCACCTTGGGCGATTAACATGGGAATCGGCGGTTCGCGTAGATCTACGCGACTGGCACGCTGCGGCTTTAAATAGGTTCGCGTAGATCTACGCGATTGGCATTCAATGTGTTAATAGTCAATCTAAATATAACATTTGGATGGGAATCTTGCAGCTGGGAATGACTGTGCCATGCTAGTATGCTGGGGCCATCCGTTTTCGTATGTATATATATATATTAGGAGAATCATGTAAATGAAGGACTTGAAATACCAACTTTGGAGAAAAGCATCTTACCGTAAAACTACTTTTATTAAATCAATCAAGTATTGTTGATCAAACAGCTTTGCAAATGTAGTCTGACCAGAAAAGACAGAGAAATTTGAGCTCCGGCCCATTTAAGAAATAGTCATTATTTTCCCCCCTTGAGTGAAGGAGGCTGTGTCCTTGGAGCCATTAGGGTGTGAACTGGAAGCGAGGGGAGCGCAGCTGAATTGTTGCCGTTCAGGAGTCTTTCTAAACACAGGAAGGATTTACAGAGGGTTTATCTAGCGGGCCAATTGATCATGAGGAATATCACATAGCCTTTTTTGGGCTTAAAATGGACGCCCGGGTGTTCGCCTTGCTTGGCAGGGCTGCTCTGTTTAACGCTTCTCTGCTCGCCTGATGAGTAAATTCACGTCTGTGTATGAGTGATGACCCCCCATAAATACAGAGAAAAGAAAAATGTGCAGTTGAGACAGACAAGAAGGCCCCATCTGTCTGTCCTCTCGCAAAGAGGCAGAGCTTACAGGAACACCAGGAGGTCACTGTGACCGCAAAACATCAAGAGCATCTAAATTCAACTGTATGCAGTGGACATGTTTGTTATGTTACAGGTCACAGGATTGTGACCACTTTGTACAACACTAATAAGTTGTGCATCACCAAACTTGTAAACGCCAGCTTGACAAAAAGGCTCTTGTTAAAGATTTAACTCTGCTATTGGCTTTCAGTCGTGCTTATGAAGCTGAACAAAGCAGAAATAGCATTAAGTCATTATTTCTGGGGGGGGTGTTTAAATAATCATTTATAAAAAAAGGTTTCTTAAAATTAAGCAACATGCCAACATAAGAGCAGGAGATGTGTGGCCCCTCAAGGGCCAGTGCAATGGGGTGTGTGCATGAACGCTTTTATATATCCCTCTTTAGAAATTCCACATAATTCTTCAACATAATTACCGAAAACACACGGGTCAAATTACTAGACATATGAGGGTGATCTGAGGGTGGTTCGCCAACTTTTGAGACAGGAAAAGGATCTTGCATTTAGTAAACCAAGATAAAGTAGTTCAGTAAAATAACACAAATGTTCTACTCGACACAACATTGTTGTATTAAATTTCCATTTAATTTTAACCCTGTGCTTTCTTCTTTTGGTCAAGTGGGCTTTCACCATTGTGTTTAAGACAAGGTGATGAGGAAATCACACAGACTTGTCTATTCGCACCTTTACAGTGTGCAAATCAGGTACAGTGTGTAAATCAGGTATGTGCGCAGCGACTAATTTCATAGACTTTTAAACAATGTTTTCACGGTATGCCTCTGTAGGAGGCAAGCTGTCTATTATAAGGGGATCTGCATGTGTATGTCTGGCACTATTGTTGCAAACCAACAGAGCGATCAGCATCAAATGTCTTGTGGCATCAGTAGGCCAAAGACCAGTAGACCAAGGAAGTACATCCAGATCCACGCTCCTTTTCACATGTTTTATACATACATTTTACAATTGAAGTAAATGGGGCTCGGATCCAGCCAAACCTTCCCCAAATTTGGAGTTATATACGTATGTCAATAGATATCATAGACGACAGACGTCACATGCTGGCCACAGGAAGTCCAAAATCGGCATGGGAGCCATGTAGTCATTAACTCTCTCACTGCCAAGAACGACTATGACGAGACATCGTCATAACGCCCTGGCTGCCAAGAATGACTTATGGCGACTTTTTGAAGAACCAGAGATAACGCGATCCGAAGATGTACTGCTCCATTCACTTCCTGGTTAACTTATTACTTAAAAATCCTGTATCTCGGCTCCTGTGTACCTTTTTTTTTTACTATTATTTTTGTCCGAGACATTTTTTTCTTCTTCTCGGAAGCACAGTGAAACCCTCTGTGATTAGCAACCATCAGGGGATCGAACATACTGGAAATAAATATTCTGTGACTACTTGCAAAAGGCAAGAAAATAGAAAAACGCTGGCAGTGGGTGCACGCAACCAGAAATAAGTCTGGCAGTGAAAGAGTTAAACCCTGTCTTGTTTAACCAACTACACCAGGGGTCTTCAACTGATTGTAAACCAGGGACCACCACACTGACTAAGAATCAACCTGGGCACCACTGTTGTGTTGGGTGGGGATATGGGCGTGGTGCGGGGGGAAAAACTTAAATTAAATAATGGCTGTTAAGGGCTTGATTTAGTTGCACGACGCTATGCAGAACTAATTACATCATGCCTTAAGTCATTATTTAACTGAAAAATGCTAGTGGTACAGAGCTCAAAATAGGCTGAGAACCACTGATCTATTCCTAATCCCACGATTAACCTTATACCTTCTATATTACAACAAACAAATTAAACGATACTGATTGTATGAGCGGGCAGACACATGCGATTACATGAGCACATTTCCTAATAATGATGACTCAACCAGGCAAACTGGTACACCTTCCCTTCTTGAGATTCTAACTTACTCCCTTTTTCTGTGGAAATTTCTTGACCTCCAACTTCCCAGTAACTGACAACATTGACACGTCATCATAGGTCACATTTAGTGCACCGTTTCTCAACTACTGGTCTTTCCTACATTACTAAATGCATGGTCAGGGACCACATGCAACACCTTCACGGACCACCAGTGGAGCTGAAAATCTCTTAACTACACGACTAGTCTGGAATTAAGGGAACGCTCAGAAGACAGCCAAAACTGAGCACATTGCTATCTTTGAAGGTCAAAGCCTCATCGAAAAAGCCATTTGAAATGCTTAATATAATGTTCAAAGCACTAAATCTCATTTTAAATGCTGTAGAAAGTAGTGCATTTCAATTTTCTTCGCAGAATACAAGTATGTTTTTCAGTAAAAGAATAAATAATAATTTAACCGACTACTATTTCCATGCCAACTAAAAAGAGCAGCACAAACAAATAAGACTAGCGTGCACATCCCTACTGCAAATCACTTTCAACTACAACTGACTGATGACAACATAGCCAGTGCTGTAGTTAATATTTACAAATTCTCCCCAGTCTTTAAAAGAGAACATGATAGACGGGTGCCTTTGTAGTAGAGAGACTGGCCAGGGTGGGGTGCCATAGATGATTATGGCTAAGACAGATTTGCCATCTACAAGTCTGAAACTAGAGTGGAACACATTACTGTTTGTTTTGGATGCTTTGGCAAAGGCATGGGGGCGGGGTGGTACAAGCCACTAATAATACCATCTCAAGGATGAGCTTCAACTTCATTTGGATAACTATCCAGTGCTATGGGTGGAATGCAGTCTGTGTACTTGCATTGAGACTGATGAATCAGCTGTCATGGAATATGTAATAACAGATGTAGGAGGCCCCCTAGTGGCCATGTAGGATCCTGACAAGACAAGAATCTGAAGGCTGAAAGAATTCAATCTGAATCTTACCTAAACATGATGAAGCCGATGGATTCAACGGCAGCCCTTCTGACATCATCGTTCACGTCGCTCACCTTTGAGGAAAAGAGGAGACTCATTTAACCAAACCATTTAATCCTAAAGCTTAACAGTCCATTATGGTATGGCATAGCATCTGAAAACAGCTGTATTATTATGCGTCATCACCAAATTGAGCTTGAGCAGTCTGACACCTGCAGGACGTTAAGCTGAATACCACACATTTTGAATACAAGTTGCTAAACGGTTATTTTCAAGTAAAAGACACAATTTGTTGATGAACAGATTTTCAATATATTTTTGATTTACACTGATTAGAGGTCCACTATGTAATCTACAAAAGCTGCAGCCCTGCATATAAGGATTTGTATTTGTGTTAATGGAATATTCCAGTGTGGTAAGGCCTGAGTGTTGCTTCAGGTGCCTGTCCATATTTCTAAAAGGAGAACAAATTATTTCAAAACTGTAAAATAGTCACATCTGTTTGACTATTTGTTCCCAGAATAACCACGCCTAGTCATTGTGATTACTAGTTTTGATCAAATCAAGCAATATTACAATAATTTATTTAGCTACATAACCACGCAACCTTGACATCACTTAGCAGCAGAAATAAAATATGTATGTATTAAGTGGGTGGTCCTAAGGTCCAAACCTGGAATTCTTAATGATTTGTTGGGTGTGTCCACAGAAAAAACTGCATTTAACCCTTATGGTCTTTACACACCTGGGGCATGACAAAGAAACGATAAAAAAAAACGCCAGCGAGTATTTCATATAAAAAATATTCATATTTTTCTTAGTTGATGTCTCATTAATACAGGTTGACGCCTTATTTTGAAAAATAAAGGCAAAACTCGACCTTGTTACAAATAAAAAATGGTGTCGCTTTATCGAGATGTAATCTTCATGTTCTGTGTGGATGAACACACGACAAACAGACTACCTAATTATCACTATTTAGGCAACAATAAGACTATGGCCATGCCTCTTTCTTCCCAGCAGAATGGACGTGTTACGGTGGCCTGTATGTTAAACCTCTGTTCTTCCCAGCAGAATGGAAGTGTTATGGGAATGTGGACAAAGAGGAAGTACTCACAGCGACGTGCAGCAGGCGCCGGATGGCCTTGTTGTTCCCAGAACCGCAGTAGGCCATGCCAACCGTGTACATTCCTGAGCGCCTTAGGATGGGGTCCTGGAGAGGAAGACGATGAGAGAAAGCAGAGCCTCAACACTCAGGGGTCTGCACACATCAAACAGCCATCAACACAGCTCAATCATTTCCTTGTCTGGTTCATTTACAGGGATTTTCTGGCATGGAGTACAGAGACTTGAATCTGACATGGGGTAGTCTACACATGCAAAGGGGGGAAATTATGAGGACAGAAGTCAGTAGATCAAAGTTCCGAGCCTTGCGTGCCAAGGATTGTTCGCTTCTTTTGTTTTCTCACCGTCAGTTGTGTCTTTGATTATAAATGTTTTTGTTTGCTTCCTTCTTTGGTGTGTTGGGGGGGGGGGGGGGGTGCTAAGGCCCCCATACAATTCAAAATGGTTCCCTTTGGTTTTTAGTTGCATTTAGCATTTTAATGATAAAAGATTTAAAACTTTCAATACTTCACCATCCACCGCAGGAGAGGGCCACGGGCAACCTTTTCAGGCACAAGTTTGTGCCTGAAAAGGCACAAACTACTTACTTTGTCATTTTCCAAGGTTGATGAGCTCTACCATTACCTGGTGAGATCTGCCATCACCACCACTTTGACATGTTATTATAGGCTTGCTAACCATTACACTGCAAACATAGAAGACTAATTTAATATAATAATCATTTCCGTGGTCCCATTAGGATAGAGTTTAACATCAACAATTCATCCTGAAATATTCATCTCGTTTGGACGGATTTTGCCTGGGTTTTGGAATTTCTACGTGATCAACCAAAAGTCCCCTTGGGATTGACTGGATGATCTTAAAGACATTGTTGCCAACCCCTGCTCGGTCTTAAGCCTAATCTATATTTCATCGTACAACAGCGCCACAAGTTTTTGGTTGGAAATCTTGTCTTTTTAGAAAGCGACATAGACATATGACAAACTATAAATTGGGCTTCACACTGTATGAGGTTCTGTTGTCCCTGTGCAGTGCATTTACTGCACTTGAAATCAAGTGTTAATATAAAAGGTTCACTGATCTTTCCGAGAGCGTTCCATCCTCACCTTATCTCTGCAGAGGCTCTCGATGAGGGTGTCAGCCTCCTCCATGCGTCCATACATGACCATTGCGATGCCGACGGCCAGCCCACGCAGAATCTTCTCATGCTGGGTCTCCTGGGCATAGCCCACCATATCCTCGATGGCCTGGGCTGACTTGGAGCCCAGCATCACCAGGCCCAGAGCCAAGCCTGCAGCCTCACCTATGAGAGAACACAGGGACAGACATGGGTTCACATGGGCCATGCTTTGATTGGCTACTGTTAGTCCTGTCCTTTGTGTACTTTATTTTATTACACAAACCCCTATTAATTTACAGCTATTAAAACTTTAAATGGTTTTTAGTAAGACCAGGGTAGACAGGAAATGAAGTGCAGAAAGGAAGGGCGACATCCAATGCATGAAATGCACCGTGTGTGTTGCGACTACTGTATGTGGTTGACACGCTTACGATTACTAGCAGCATGACTACCAACACGCACCATCCTGTGTAATATTTAATTGGAATTTGACAACCCAAGAAACATAATACAAAGACAAGAAGAACACATTTCATTAAACGCAAGTGTCGAGCTCCAGAAAAGAGAACTGAAAGGTCTGTTTTCTTCTGTTCTTAGCACTGTTTTTGTTATTGCTTGCTCCCAGAAGCAGTGAAAGCTTTAGTGTGCACTGGGAGTGCAGAGCACTACAAGTGACACATATTTCAACTCTGGAACAAGTGTGGTGTTCTTTAATCAAGTTTTCAAAAGTTGCTTGGCAACAAGAAGAACCACAACTGGTAGTTTTCCAAGAACCAACTTAGCACAGCTTGTTAAAAAACACCAGACAAATGCTGGAAGATCCTGACTGGCAAGTAGGTTTGCTGATCAAACTAGCCACATTGTTAGGGAGCCAGGTCATCACGAGAGGTCCCTGAAATACATCAGTAACTGTTGCTAGTATTAGTTTCCTGCAATGGTTAAAAGGGCAAAACTGTGATTATGAAGTGGCATTGTTGTTCCGTAAAGGAAAGCATTCAGGACAGTTTTTTCACTATGAAGTCTATTCCAAGCCTACATACCAGTGACAGCATCATCTTGGTACAGGTTGGACTTGAGCAGGTCATAAACATCCTGTCTGGCTGTGCCCAGAGCTGCCAACCCGAGGCCAAGTGCACCCCCATGACGAACAATCTGTCAGAAGTACAACACACAAAACACAAAATAATCACTATTTCAATTACAAAATAAAATTCTCTTTTAAAATGCTAGTATTTTTAATAATAGCCCACAACTTTAGCAGCAGACAGCAATATACATATATTTTTAAGAGGTGTCTTAAAGAATTATAGAGTGAACCTCTTGCCTTGTACAATACTGTATGTTAATCAATGACCTGTTCTCCTACTATGAATTTAATAGTCATCAGCTACCAGTAAAAATGGGCAGCATTATGGTCTAATGGTTTCAGAAACAAAAAAACAAAAAAAATCACAGAATCAATTCAATTAATACAATTACCCAGCATTCACAAATAATTCACATTTTGGTGAAGCACAATAGCACATAACATGATACATCACTAAAACAAGTATTTGCTGTGATTTATTGGACTGAAATGTAATTTAATAAATTCAATTATTAAATTAACCATTTCACCCCTGGTGTCATCGTACTCACATCATTGCTGGCGTTCTTGAGCTGGCTGAGCAGGTAGTCAATGATGTCTCCTCCATGGTTGGCGTGGATCAGGCCCAGGGCATACAGGCCGCCTCCCTCCTGGTAGGCTGAGCCGGGGGAGGTGTCTTTGGGCAGGTAGGTAGCCATTAGCTGGAGTGCCTCTTTCTCATGGCCCTATGGAGCATTTTATATTTAACAAACCTAGATCGTCTGAAGCCAATGTCTGAGCTTTAACATTTTGTTGGTTAAGATAATGCTGCATGGAAATAATACAGGGGTAAAGATTACCTTGTGAATGACACCAAGACTTGCTGTGGCTGTAAACTTAGCCCAGTTGGTGGCTCTTGCTAACCACTCCAAGTTTTCTCTGTGATTATGTACAAACAGTTGTCTGCATGTTAGTATTAGCAACAGCAGGGCCTTGTCAGCACAAAACGATCATTAATCTTGATTATGTGAACATTTTGTAACTTCAACAGCTTCAGTGACATCAACTACCGTAAGCAGTACGCTTTAAACTTAACGAATGTTTTAACTCATTCACTGCCTGAATTATTTCTGGCCGCGTTTGCCCACTGCCAGAGATTTACTCATTGAAAAAAAAAAAAGTAGTCAGGAGCCGAGATACAGAATTTTTAAGTTTTAAGTTAACAAGGAAGTGGATGGGAGTCTAGATCTTTGAAAAATCATATCTCCTTGGTCTTTAGGTCAAATTATTTTTTAAATTTTTTATTTTTGGAAAAAAATACGTCGTTTTAGTCGTTCTAGGCAGACAGGGCTTATGGGACAGAAGTCATTTTAGTCGTTCTAGGCAGGGAATGAGTTAAAAGAGCAATATACAAGTTACTTTTCAACCCAAGCTTGTATAAATGCGTTATCTTATTCTCCCCAAGATCATATTTTACTCACCTGAGAAACTGGTCGCTTGTGGTTCCTGTGTGCATAAAGGAGTTGGCTATGACCGTGGCTGTGTGGCACACTGAATTTCGAACCGCATCCTGCAAGGAGGATAATATATGTTTTAGTAAAAACCCAGTCATGTCCATTTTATTGAGAAACCACTTTTAACAAATCAGTTTTGTTACAAAACCACAGCAAAAGGACATAAGCAAGCCAGTGGAAATAAATTAGTTTTTAGATGTCTTAGATGCCCAACAGCCTCTTTGTTTTAAATTTGTCACAAAACTGCATACAGCCACTAAGATATCAAAGATGAGTAACAAATATACTCTGTCTTAAAGATCACCAGTTAAAATGAAAGGCCCTTACCCTTATTCCAACCTAACTGACCCAATATAGTCATACGGAAAGGAAATGCCTTCCAACCGAAGGCCCTTCCCTTACCTTTGTGTTTTTGAGGATCATCAGGTCTGTGTTGTTGTTTCGGATGAGGAACTGCAGATGTAGCTCAATGGCCATTTCTCCACTAAGGATTTTTATCATCTTGGCGTTCTGGTTCGTGGGCTCGTCCTTCTAAACAAAACATGATGATGAAGAAGACACTTGAGCATTGGATTAACGGTACAATACAATTTTCTCAGGATATTTAAAACAATGAGATTTCCTTCAAATTATTACATTATAAGTAAAATAGACTTTCTAGTCAAAAACTAGAAATACTGTATTTTATTTCTCTGACCTTTTCTATATAATTAAAGAATGAGCTTTTAGATCAATTTATGTCACAAGGTTAAGTCATACTGTATAACTTAAATTTTTGTTATCTTTTTGGTGACACCACTTTTTATTAGAACTTATTTTACCGTGTCTGCTGGCTTTCCAGCAGGGGAGCTCCCTGCCTTATCGTCCATTTCCATTGCGTCACTGCAACACACAAAGCATAGTGTTTGTAGTCATGAATCGATAACAACACAGTAAGCCAACTGAACAGCTCAAATAGAATGAAAAGCTTTCCAATACAAGCCTGAAGTCCCTGAATAATTTCTTTAAGAGAGAATGAGCGACTGAAATTGTTTAAGTTATATCTAAATAGGTTTATCGTCTAGAGTTGACTACAAAAGACATCCCAAGCTTTCACCGCTGACGTCAGCACAAAACAGACTACGAAAGACATCCCAAGCTTTCAGTGCTGACGTCAGTACAAAACAGAGCATCCTTTTCCTTGAAAAAACTAAAAAGGACACTTTTTGGATATAGAGAATCCTAGAGGACATTTAAGCTATTTCCCATTCCACGGTTGTGGGGATCAAATCCGGTTTTCAGTTTAACTTCTAGGCCACCACACACACACACACACCACTTTTACTTCCCATTTCAAGCCTAGCAGTCTTTATCGACTGTGGGTACTAGAGATGCGCGGATGGCCTCTCACGTCACCCGAATCTGCATGTACAAATTAATTATCCGCCCGTTATCCAACCGCAATAATGATATTATCCAATTTAAATATCCGCACCAACCGTTTTTCCCGTATGTCAAAATATTATTATTTTCTGGTATTCCCCGTTAGTTTTAGTAGCCTTATTAGTTGTGCGATGCAATCACAAAATGCATTGATTTAGCCTATGGAATGTCGGTGCGTCTTTTTTCTTTTTTTTTAACTGGTGCTGCGCTGAACATAGGCTACAGAGCGCACTGCTCTGCTGCGCTGAACATACAGACTCTGTGCGGCATCCAACATACAGGCATCCAACATACATGCGGCATCCAACATACAGAGTGCAGCACCATTTTAGAAAAAAGACGCACCGACATTCCATAGGCTAAATCAATGCATTTTGTGATCGCATCGCACAGAGGCTGCTCTACACACTCACACAGACACAAGCACGCAGAGATGTAGCTATTTTATGGATAGATATATTAGATGTCATTAATTTATTTACCGCAATATTTCACCCGGGGTTTATCCTATATTAATTAATAATTATATTTGATTGACCCGAATCCACCCAAACCGTGGTTAACTGCGGCAACCGCGGCTAAAACCGCGATCCGCGCATCTCTAGTGGGTACAATGCCCTCAACCCGCAGGAACACACACCTACCTCCATCTACACCATACCTGTCTTTGTCTGCGGTGGGCACGGTGCCGGTGTTGGTGGAGCCGGGCACAGCGGGGATGGGCGTGCCCACGGTGCGGAGGTTCTGGATGACGGAGGAGAGGAACTGCTGGCTGGCACTCTCGTATAAGTCGAAGCAGATCTGGTAGGCCATCAGCAGATTGTCCTCCTTCACCAGCTTCTCCAAGATGTCACTCACAGCCTGGGGGTCATCTAGGAAGATCAGGCACTAGAGGGAAAGAAGAAAGAGAATGAGAGTAGGGCAAGAAGAAAGAATGAGAGGTGCATGTCGGTAAACATTATGCGGAAATGGGGTAGAGGGGAGAATGTTCAAGCGACCAGCGACAAAGAGGCCAAAATTCTTTAAAAACAAAGAGAAACAGCATTACCAATTAACTTAACACAGTACAAAATAATTTCCAAAGAAGAATATTTGTCAGCCTCTAAAACACTTAGCTAAATATAAACTAAAGACAGTCTCCCAGCTTCCATTGCTAGAACTGGGTGGAAACAATTAGTTTTAAATAAACCGTATTGCGACACCAATCTTCAGGGCAGTCCTTCATGTTGAGGCAGTGACATGATTGGTTTTCAAAGCAGTAGGTGTAGGTTTGTTAGAGGCTATTCTCGCTGCCGTTCTAGCAACTATCTTGCATTTAGAAACGTATCGGTAGGCAGAGATCTCCAATCATCTGGCAACAAGAGACTAGCTCCCATGTGAGCTTAAAATTATTTTAAGGCCTTTCTGCTTTATTTCAACCATACAGTTTCAGACAAACAACGCACATAATTTACATCAGCAGGTTTTTACCTGACAGACATTAATAAAGTCTGGCTTCTCCAGGTTCATGTAGAGTTTGACCAACACTCTGAGCACTTCGTTACGGAACTTCTTGTTCTGCATCAGGGACATGCACACCTTCAAGCTGTAGGCCAACAGCGCGCTCACATCAGTCTGTGAGAGAACAGGAGAAAATCATTTAAGTGCGTTAGGATTGGGTAGAGGTTATCCAATTAAACCAAACATACTTCATTGAAACAGAGTCTATAGGGCCCCTCCTTTTTACCCTACACCAAATATATTATATTCAGAATGTTCATCCCCAGCATAGGGAAGCTAGGGTGCACGTAGTTAATCCTTATCAATAGTATTAAATATCCACACTACTCTTTCACTGGTGGTCAAAGCAGGACAACTCACTGATTCCAAGATGGTCTTTTCAAAGATGTCAAGGCGCCTGGTTTCCAGGGCGATACCAATTGCCTGCTTGTACTTGTGGTCAGCCAGGCAACGCAGGAACATCTTGTTGACGATGCCCTCCAGACGAGGGTCGATGCTCTTCTTCTCCTCATCTTCGGGCATCTCAGCATTTTCAACCCGCAGCTTAGTGTAGTGGTCAATGCATTTGGCTAACAGAAGAAACAATACATTATCGTATTATAGAAGCGCTCGTTTCTATCTGGTAACAAACAAATTCCCAGTGTAATTAGGACTGCACAATTAATGGATAAAAAAGTTTTTAAAAAGAGAAAAAATAAATAAATCACACTGCAAATTTTGGGAGTCTATCTGTCAAATTCCTGTCAGCACTGCTGCCGTGGCTCTGTTGAGGGTGTGCTTGTTAATGAAGGGCTGTATTTCATTACATTTTCATTGCTTTAATTAATATTCATCATATTCCTGTAGGTTGATAGCCTAAAGGGCTTTTCACATGGGGAGCGTTTGACGTGCCATGTAATTCATTTTCAATGAGAGGCGAGCGAGCAGGTAGTGGCGCGCGGGCAATATGTCAGGCAGAGCGATAATTAGGAAGTACACTCCTGTTAAACTGTCCCGCTCATGCTCGTTTCGCACACACGGCAAGAGCTGGATTGTGGTCATCACATCTTCTTTCTACACGACGCCCATGAGATAATGGGCTGTTCCATGAGATAATGCACGCGTTGTTGCTCCCCGTTTGAAAAGCCCTTAAAAAGGGCAAGACCACTTTGGTAGAGGTTTGGGTTGTGTAGTTTAGTTTACAATATATAGAATATATATAGAACATCACATTAAATAAAAATGTTAACGTCCTGTTGATTTTGCTATTTTTATTAAGAGGAAAACCCAGACTGGATCCGCGGATCCGGATCCGCTCTTCAAATGGTAAAATCAGCAGGAAGTTTACATTTTTATTAAAAAAAAAACAGCACTGAGTTTGTTGATGTTGTCTAAATCAGCTTTGTTTGTGTTTGTTTACGTGCTAAAAGAGAGCTCTCACTTTGAGAGCTGTTTTACCGTACAATGTAAGTCAATGAGGAGTATATTTTGAATTATCAATTTCTAATCAATGGAGCAATTATTTTGTATTTCTTGTCCACCTTAGGAGTTACATCATGGCAAGGTAACTACACAACCCAAAACCAGGGTCCCCACACATTTTTAGCAATGAATTTCCAAAACTTTTCCAAAACTTTTCCAGAATATTTAGCCCAATTTCCAGGCCTATATAACAATCATTCAGCGCAATAATGTGTCTCTTACTCCTATGTAGAATGCCCAAAGATAGGCAGTGTAGCAAAAATAAAGCATAGAATATAGAATAGTACAATTTCATTCAAAATTTCGTGCAAAATTAGGGCATAGCTCACTGGAAGACTCATTATGGCATCCGTATGACATATTTTATTTAAATAATATATGCCATCACACAGCCCGTTCGGCGAAAAACTACTTATGTTACATATTTCGTGTAATGTTATACATGTTTATGAAAATGTTTTGTATTAACAAAATCAATAGCCAAAAACAATGCATAGCCAAATATTTTTCCAGGACCCTTGATGAATTCCAGGACCTTTGATCAATTCCCAAACTTTTCCAGTACTGGATTATTATTTTTTTCAATTTCAAAATATTTCCAGGAATTTCATGACCGTGGGGACCCTGCAAAACTCTACCAAAGTGGTCTTGCCCTTTAACAATGAACACAAGAAATAGGCTAAATAATGGATGTTTTATTGTATACGTTCAAGGTTATTTTCCTTCCCTTCTCCCAAATCAAATGCCTCATGTACAAAAGAAGTTACATATTTTTTCCCTTTTTTTAAAGTAGAGATGCTTGGTAAAATGCAATCAGCCAAATGCAAGCATCATCACCTCCGATATAAAACCCAAACTATATACAGTATAAATAAAGTCAACAATCCTGATGTTAAAAGAGAAATAAGACATTGCTTTGTTTGAACACTCACCAATGATGGTCTCCACATACTCTGACTCATCAGTGACATTGAAGAGGTCTCCAGCCCCCAAAGCGTAGTTCAGTGACTCCTCAAACGCCCCAAGATGGTAGAAGACCTTGGAGGCCACCAGGGCAGCAAACTCTCTGCTTCGAAATGACTCATCCTCATACAGGACCTCGCTGAAAACGGTTCACATTAGAACAGCCAAACAAACAAATACATACATTGGCCTTTTGGATACTAGACCTGAACAAGGACAATTTACTATTTTTTTGTCACCAACTTACATTTTGTCAACAGATCCAGAGATCTCAGCCCAGAAGTCATTGACAATGACATCAAGCTTTTGCAGAGCAAACTCCTGCAAGCAAACACAGAAACACCAGTCAAGCATGGTTGGTTTTAAGCTAGGGACTATTTGTGTTCAGTAGTGTGTCCAAGTGTAAGGCAAAGCAGCTTGCAACATATTGCTCAATCTCCTCCATTATAGGCAGTCGATCTATTTGGAGGAGAAGGTGCTTCCTGTACCCATAATTTTTTCTCCGGCGTTGGTAATATGGCAGACTGAAGTGTATCACCAATGTTAACTGTGAATAAGTTCATGTGCATTTGTTGTTTATATTCTGAACTTGTTTGGACTGAAGCACTGGGACACATGTTGTTTTTAGTGTGCGGGACATCAAAAGCAACTGAAAAATATTTGTGCCCCTGTAATGTATTTTATAAATGTGGACTCAAATAAAGAAATTGAAATGTGTCATTCTGGCTTGATATATTTTTTATATTGGGAAAGGCAATGCCTCACTTATACATTCACTGTAAACCAGTGGGCCTGCACAATTATTACATAATAGTCTAGTCGCAATTATTTAAGATAGTCGCAATTATTTTTGCATAATCGTCATAATCGTTTCCATGTTGGAAAATGTTCATACATTTTCAAAAACGTTAAAAAAAAAGCAGAAATAGGAGATCTACAAGCATACAACACGTCACTTCGTAACGTGTTGTATGCTTGTAGATCAGCTATTTCTGCTTTAAAGAAATGATAATTAAAGTATTTAAGTTATTTGTTATATCTACCCTGTGCAATGTTTGTTTACGTTAATTGCAATTATTTGTGTGACAATTAATAGTCAACTTAAATGTGTAATCGTGACAGCCCTATAAACCAGGTCCCCCACAAATACATTCATTCACTTTTGGAAATAAGGCTTAGAAGGAAATTAAGGAGGAAAAAAACAACCAAAAAGAAAGTTATTACCTTGAGCTGAGGCTCCTCCTCATCCAGGAGTGAAATAATCCCAGCTGAACGAGAAGTGAGACATGTATCCAATTAAGTTACTTAAGTTCAACTTTATTGCAGCACAATCTGCTGTCCTGTGTATCATAGCCTTGGATCAAGACTATCATAGATGTATTTGATAGTTATCTATGATAAAGTAAAAGTCAGACTCGATAAAATACATCTATGATGGTCTTGATCCAAGGCTATGTGAATCATAACAACAGACTAGCAGGGTGACAGCAACAGCAGACCGCTACAGCTCATTTTGTTACTGTTAACAACATCATTATCCTATACTAAAACACTCACATACTGTATAATTATGTGACAGCAGCAGCAGGCCGTTACAGTTCATTGTGTTAGCAACATCATTATCCTATATTAAAACGTTCACATAATGTGAATGTTTTAGTATAGGATAATGATGTTGCTAACATAATGAGCTGTGATGGTGTGCTGCTGCTGTCACCCTGCTACATAAGTGCTTTAACTTTATATAATGATATATACAGTATTAAAACAAACTAATTCAAACAGAGTATTTGTGTACACAACTAAATAATAGTTCATTCCTGGGAATACTCTGACACTCATTGTCTTTCACTGGCTAAACAGAACTCCTTGCTGCTGTGTGTGACTCAGCTAATTCAATGGCGGCTAACGGTGCTAGCATACACGTTAGCTACAACATTACATTACATGTAATGACATATCTATCTCTTACCGGCGGAAGTTATCATGTTTGGCTCGTCAGTCCCTCCTCAACGCCACTGTTGTCCCGTTTTTGGGGACTTTTAAATTCTCACAGGAGAAACTAATGAAATGTTATTCTGTGTTATAAATCCACCAACAGAACAGAGTGGCTCTAGGATGCAGCCGCTGTTAAACGCTTTGCTTTTTGTTCGGCAACGTCAGTTCCTGTCAAAAGGACCCACTCAGTGTTGCCATGTTTTCTGATAGAGATAAGCAACCAGGTTCTATGAAAACAAGCCCAAAAGAAGCGAGCCCTTCGCCCTTTAAACATAATGTGTATACATTGGCTATTTGAAAATAGACGATCTACAAGTGAGCTTGTAGATCTGCTATTTTCAAACAATCTTGGATTTTTTTTTTTAAGAAATAGGAATAATTTTAAAACATTTCACAACACAAATCTTGTATGGGGGTCCCTTGTATACAAATACATATTAATTTGGGGGTCCTGGGCATAAAAATGTTTGAGAACCACTGGTTTAAACAACATTGCACAGCAAGCCCCAAATAAGCAAACAACCCCAAAAAAACGAAACCCGCACTGCCAATTTTACAAGCAACTTTACAGAAAAAGAAGCCCATCGTTTATAATTAGCCGACCTGGCAACACTGGACCCACAATTGAGAGGACCGATGTTAAGCCTGATAGAAATAGAAATAGAAATAATAATAAAGTGCATTAAATCATCCCGCATTCTCACAACAGGGTATAAACAGAAACGAGGCTGTTAGATGACGTATATATTCACGTATTGCCTCGTTTTGTTTGAAGATAAATATGGGAATATAACATAAATCCTGTCAGTCCCTGAACCGGCTTCTCTTAAGCCGACCTTGCATGAATCAGTGGTTTTACCCTGTCTGAACCTTATACAATCTATGGTCTGAACCTAAATAAATACATCCATGGTATCCAAGCACCTGCACATTTGAGGCCACTATAGGGTCTGAAAATCTAATTAAATGTATTTTGGAGTTTTATCAAGGGTATTATGATCATAGTTTTAATGGTAGCTTTACAGTGTGTTAATCAATATAAGCTGAACTAGTTGTGGCATAAGTTGTTCATAAAAATGTATGGTTATTAACAGTCTATCATTATAGATGGGCTATTGGTGGCCCAGTTTGATATTTGAAATATATTGTATTTCTGTTGCAATACCCCATTATATATTTGAGACTTTTAAAGCACATGGGATCTGGACAATCATACAGAGTTGTGTTTTACATAAATATATATAAGCAAAGTTCCTATACATTTATTCTGCATAGCGAATATCTATAAAAGCATCTGATCATGATTAGTAGTGATTCTGGCTTCCCCAGTCATCTGCCCTATAAACATCAGTAGGCTTTGTCCTCTCCAATATCTTGTATAAGTATGACATTTGTAATTGATCTCCCACCACTCCTTCCACACAGGTATGTTGACATGTTACAACAATACAATTAAAATGTTTATTGGAGAATTTAAAAAACAAACTATGGTATCCAGCACAGAATCATAAATACATATTAACAGAATGCTCTATATCTATGGTGGCAAGGGTTATTAGGTACAACTCCAAATATAAATTATTTTAATCTAAGGCACAAAATAGTTCATATTCATAGGCTAAATTCATATACATCATCTGTAAACATTGGAATAAGTGTCTCTAATATACTGCCCATTAGTTTTCCCTTAAGGAAGTTTACTCCAGTTCAGTCCTAAGCTGCTGGATAGGGTGAGATATAACTTGTACATTAATTGCAAAAAATCTTAGAGTGTGGTGTAGGGCTGTCCCGTCATAGACGAATAACTGATTCATCGGTCAGTTTGGTCTTAGTCGAACAAAGACTTTGTTAGATGATTAGTGTCTTCTATTTCAATGCTGAATGAATTACTTCTTTAAAAATGAAGAGAACATTTATTCTCTAAATATAATAACTTTATCCTACCAGTTAGAGGCCAATGGCCAGTAGCCATTGTGAAATAAAAATTAAATGTTCTATTCTCAATAACAAGAAAGGAATAAAGTCTGCAACACTTTTTTCTCAGCTCCACTTGTTTGTTTATTGTTTTCAATTTCTTTACAATTCCTGAAGAAGATCCAGCAGGATTGAAACGTTGAAGCAATAAACAAACATTGTGGACTTTATTCCATTCCTGTTGCATCGCTGTTTGTCCAGCACCATGCCTTCGTCTATTCCCAAAAACATCATCATCAACTTGAAAAGGCTGGTTTCGGCACGATTGTACGCAGCAAACACAATTTAACAGATTTGTCGACTAAATCAGCTAATAATAAACAACAATCGTCAACAAATTCCTATGATTATTAGTAGAGAATTTCTTTAGTCGCGGACAGCCCTTGAGTGACGTCACGTTAAACTTGAGTGAGTTGTCAAACTATAACTATGATCACTAGAAAGCCTTTGTCAAGTGGGTTGTTTTAAATTGTTCTATCTAGTAGAACAGGTCTTGTGACTTCACATAAATATGTTCCCCTGTGACTGGACAAACGCAAGTCTGTCTCCAATGTGACGACTGCACAGAATCCTTAGTTGCTTGAGGCAAACTGTTTCACAGTGTCTGATCCTTGAGTACACACAGTGATGGGGTGAAAGTTAAGCAAATGAGTCTTATGTCGCACTGTTAACTGTCACTGTCAGCTGTTCCACAGTCCACATGAGGTCCAGGAGACAAGGAATTGGCTCTGAGAGGAATCCCCTCCTCTATACTTCCTGTGTCACCTAGAAAACAAACACACAACCATTATGTTCCAGTATTGGTATTAACGTGAAGGAAAATGGGACAAGCATTCTATTAAATTGGGACGACATGGTATATTATTTGTAGCCTGGTAAACCCTCCCTCCGGAAATTTCATTTCCATTTGATTTCAATCAAATGGAAATGAGATTTCCGGAGGGAGGGTTTACCAGGCTATATTATTTGGGCATCTCCCTGTCACCGAAATGACTTAACGGTTAAACCAATGGCAAATTAGTACACATACACGATTAAAGGGATATTCCACCGCGTCTCAAGCCGAAATCAGGCTGATCGGGTGGGTCTCAGGGGCGGACACATATAACTGAATAAAGAAGGCGCTGGAGCAACTTGGATGATTGGAGCCTTTTTACTTTAATAGCAGGGTGCAAAGCACATAAAAAAACGACATTGAAACGTTCGTCATTTTTTCTGTGCTTTGCACCCTACTATTAAAGTAAAAAAGGCTCCAATCATCCGAGTTGCTCCAGCGCCTTCTTTATTCAGGCAAATCAGTACAATTGTAAAAGGGTATTGTTCAATATTAAACAGAATGTCTGCAAAGAATAAATCCCCAGGGATTCACAAATAGGATGGTGCTTGTACCTTTTCGCCTATTGGTTGGAGGGCTATTGGCTTGGCCTCTAGGTCTTCTTCTAAGAGCCCAGGAAAAACATTGGAATGGCCAGCAAAGCGTGTTCCCTCTATCCCTGGTATTATCTGAAAAGAGCAATAAGAAACATTTAACAATTTGGCAGCTCATCCATGGGGCAGATTGCTCCATGAATGGCTCTATTGTTTTCGGGGTCCATTGCACCCAAGCCTGGGAAAATGTGCAAAAAAATGTCAGGTCTTGTGAGTGTCATGGATTTCATTGACCTACATATTTGGAGTAGCTCAAAGCCATGATAATTCAATACAGCCTAGTAGTATTACGGGTACACAGGTGCTAGTCTAGATCATTGGTTCTCAAAGTGGGGTCCGGGGACCCCCAGGGGTCCTTGGGGGGGTACCAGGAGCAGGTCCCCGGCAAAATTAGTTAATATAGCGTCACAATCATTTTAACCACTTTAACCATATTTTATACTTTGGCAATTCGAAAATAGTAGATATACAAGCTCATAGTGCATGACTTCGTGCTGTGCTATGAGCTTGTAAATCTGCTATTTTTGAAAAATCCCTGGCACTAAATATTTTTCAGATGTGGGGGGTCCGCAACCAAATACATATCATTTTGGGGTTCCTTGACATGAAAAAGTTTTGAGAACCACTGGCCTAGATAACCTGATCTGAAATGAAATCACTTCCAACGCTTCAGGCAGTTTAATATATTACACCTGATGTCTGAGATGAATACAACACTTTGCAGGCATTCGTCTTGATGGCGAGTATCTTGCTCTCAGTCTTTGGAATGAAACTCCCGACCCAGATTGCATCAGGAGAATGTTTCCTGAACACCGAGCGGATCATGCGCTCCAGGAGTCCCACGCACTCCGCGGTCTCCACGCTCTCCGCCGGGGCGCGGATTAACCCCATCAGTGCCGGCGGCGCGCCGGCACGTTTGGTGCGAGCCCTCACGTCCTTCAGGATCTCTCTCAAGCACAATTCGTTCGAGGCTGAGCCTCCTTTGAGAAACTCCTGCCTGAACAGGAACACCACGATCGGACAGTCTATTGTTCGCCTCAGGCTACAGAGGTTCATGCTGGTCTCCGCGGTCCTTTGAACGTCATTATCCTCCCCCACCGCCTTGGCTCTCAATGCCAAATCCGTTGGCCTCGTTGACACAACGGCGGCCACTTCGTTCTCTGCACTCAAAGCTTTATCGACGGTCCCGACGTGGCAAACGCAGTTTTCACTACCATGATCACCGCCGAGGCTTTTTGGAGATGCAGAGAGCTGCTGTCCATTGCTGCTGTTGTTGCCAAGGTTAGCGTCGCCGTCTTCTGCTGGAAATACGCTGCGGACAAACTCCTGTAACAGTCCGGCTTCGCCCTCCTCCTCGGGTCTGAACGCGTTGCTCACCAAATAAATCCTCTCCTTGCCACCGATCTGAGCGATAACCTTTTGGAATTCCTTCTCGGCGTGCCGCGTGTCATCTGGGCTGCTCTCACAAGCCATGATATTTACCCACGACTCGCACTATTATAGCGATTACAACGTAGGCGATCAATGCTTGTGCGATCGCCTATCAATTAGTTATGTTTGCAACAAGGACCCCCAAATGAAATGACAACTCCATCCATCCAGCCGGCTCCTTGTACAGTACAGTGAGAGTGGAAGCTAGCTGAGAGTGGACACGAGTGTTTTGAACTTCTCAGGGTCGGAGGAAGTACAGACAGCGTTGCCAGATTGTGCGAGAAGAATAAGCAACCAGGTCTATGAAAACAAGCCCAAAAGAAGCGACCTACAAGCTCACAACGGCTTGTAGATCTGGTATTGTCAAAAGAAAACTATTGAGAAAAAAAGTTAAAGTGTAGGAATATTTTCAAATCCACAAAATCTTGTATGGATGGGGGTCTCTGGCACAAAATATTTCCAGAAGGTTGGGTCTACAAATATATATTAATTTGGGGGTCCTTGACACACTGGTTTAAACAACATTAGTTAACAAGCCCAAATAAACCGCTACACTTTAAAGACAACAAGCCCCAAAAACCGCAACCCGCAACTAACAATAATTTACACGCAACTTTACAGAAAAACAAGCCCAAAGTCGCTTATAATAAGCGGACATGGCAACACTGCAGAGGGATGGTCCAGAATGAAGATAATGCTATATTTATCCCTATTGGCCAACCCAGCTGCCTGTATAGGCGGGGTCATATGGGGCTAAGAATGTACACAAGACAGACTTGTTAATGTGCTCATGATGAGGATGATGATGATGATTATTATGTTACTATTCTTATCATTAATAAGTAGTATTAGTAGGCTAGTAGTAGTAGTAGTAGTAGTAGTAGTAGTAGTAGTAGTAGCAGCAGCATGATAATAAATGTTTAGAATGTGCATTGCAATCTGCTGCCATCATGAACACTACTGATGCTAGTCAGTACTAGTCATATAACTAACACCACCAAGTCAAATTCCATTTGCCTCAAATCCAAGGGTGAATTTGAGAATGCTGAATGTCATTCACAAGCGTCAGACAAAGACAACATTTCAGCCCATAGGAATTGCTTCCACTTGAGTGAATTTGATCATAATGGTAGAGGTACAACATCTGATTGTTGCTGCCATCTTCCTTGGTAGCAATAACATACTGACCAGGCTGAACATGCTGACAGTAGGCATAAGACAAGTTTATTTGTAGCACATTTCAACAAGGCATTCAAAGTGCTTTACATATTGCATTGCATTGAGGCACTTAACAGTCCACACAAATGATTCCCAACACAACTAGCGGTAGTTGCAGCAGTCTAAATTGACCCGTTCGGTGCAGCTTTCGGATATTGTTGCAAGTGGTTGCAGTTGCAACTTGTTGCGTTGCTATTGGTGTGGATAGACACAGAGCATTAGAATAAACACATTGTAGGACAAAGGAAACAGAAACAATACAAATCTTAAAATAAAATTGAAATGAAGAATAATATTACAGTGCAGAAGAAATGTTTAAAACACCTCAGTAAAAGGCAGTGCATGGCAAAAACATATTTAGGTTTGATTTAAAATAAGTTTAAAAAAAAAAAAGATTTTGACGAGGAGAACAAAGAAAATAGTGAATTGTTATCTTTTCACGCTCATAAAGATTCAGACTTCAGAGGACCAGGGCTTCAGGTTATGAAATCTCAAGGTGCAGAGTTCACTCTCTTTACACTCAATATTTGCATTGAAAAAAATCCATTCTTCCCTCCAATGTTATAGAGGCCTGGTTTCTAAAAGAAAGGGAAACAAAGAGTGAAACATCATATTATAAATGATTACATGGCCTTTTTTATTGTGTAACTTTTTGTTTGGTTTTTAACTAAAGTGTTGAGCGAGAACAGCTCTTGCCAAGAGTGTGCTGCTGCTGCTGCTGCTGCTGCAAAGGTGTTATTTTATGTTATGGAATTTGTTGTCTAATCCTTTAATCCACAAATGCTTCTTAATTGGAAGGTGCTATTAAATTTACCTTTAAGTGAGTTCCTTAAAATATAAGTTACATAACTCCATAAGTACTGAGTGTATGTGGGCCATGATGAGACATTGTTTACTGTGGAATGAATGATAAACCTGAGAGTCTGACCAAAGCTAATAGAGTTCAGTTTGTGACCTTTAAACAGGCCAAATGTCTAGGATTTAATATTGACTCACAGGTTGGCTTCTCTCTCTCTCTCTCTCTCTCTCTCTCTCTCTCTCTCTCTCTCTCTCTCTCTCTCTCTCTCTCTCTCTCTCTCTCTCTCTCTCTCTCTCGGTGTCTATAAACGTGAATACAAAATTAAACATACTGACCTGTATGTGTTGGGAAAAAAGGGTCTGAGGATCAAGGGATTCTCTCGGTCCAGTGAGAGAGACACGGAGACCTAGCCGAACTGGAAAGAAAATGTAGATATAAAACAAACATGGATTGGCGTTAAAGGATTAGTTCACCCAAAACAATGACTTATTTCCTATAACACCCCATGAAGCCTTGAATTCATGGAGATTTTTTTGTTTTTGTCGCATTCCTAAGCCAATAATTTGATGACCGGGTCATCGGTAAAGAGACACTGTAGGAGACTCTTTTGAGTGTCCGCCAATCATCAAATGATTGGCTCAGGAATGCGACAAAAACAAAAAAAATCTCCACGAATTCAAGGCTTTATGGGGTGTGTAATTGATAGAAAATAAGTCATTTTTGGGGTGAACTATTCCTTTAAGATTAGCATGGGAAAAAATCACATAAATAAATAGTAGCTACAGTGTTTGTTTTTGTCTGCAGTGATTACCAGAAGGGTGGGGTTAGGTTTAGTTAATTAATTACTGCACCAGGATGGCCCAGATAAGTATACCAAAGAAAAACATCACTGTTAAACACATTGTCATGGTCTAAAACAGTCTGTTTCTATAGTCCAGTGGTGAAACTCACAGATCTGCTGGCAATGCATGTGTTAAAACAAACAACCATTTAATAAATATTATAATAACAAATTCCATCTTATCTTTCCTGCTAAAGAGATACATGGTGTTCTTTCGCTAATACTATGATGACAGTTGCTCAACCTGTGATTTTCCTGTTTGACACCAGATCCCTAAGAGCAGACAGATGAGATGCAGTCAAAATGCTCAGTGGTAGTATTGGACCGCTGCCATCTTCAGTGCCAATGGAAGCGGCATCTCTGATGAATCTTCCTTGGTGGCCATCATGTCCTGTCACATTGTTGACATATCCAGTATGCTGCAACGTGGGAAAGGCTGAGGACACATGACATGACATTTCAGATTAGATTATACTTAACCACATAAACCCTAATACTTGGTTGACCGGAATCCACCTTCAGTTTTCGCCCCAAAATGAAATATCTTCACAGAAAATAGGAGATCTACAAGCTCACAATGTGTTGTGAGCGTGTACATCTATTTTATACAAACGTTTGGCCCAGAATAGGAAGGCGGGTTCAAGTGGGTTAATTCATTGATCACCAGGGAGGGGGGATAAGAACAATCATGTCACCATACCACCATATTCAATACAGTGAAGAGTGACAGGAAATGGCAAGTAGGACATGCCAAACAGGTCCCTGAGATGGGAATCAAATAGTATAGTTAGTAGTAGTAGAAGCAGCAGCAGCAGCAGCAGCACTATCTACTGTACAGTACTATTAGTGCTACTACTAGTTGTGCTGCTACTACTAGTTGTGCTGCTACTACTAGTACTACAGTGCACTAGTAGTAGCACTACTGCAATAGGCTACTTCAACATCAACTTCAACTTTATTGTCACATGAAAAGTTTTACAGGTGTAAAAGTGTGGGTGATATAACGTTTTGCAGTCATAACAAGAATAGAGAATAGAGAAGGGAAGAAAGGTAACAAACTTGAGGCAGTGGTTCTCAAAGTGGGGTCCGGGGACCCCCAGGCGTCCTTGAGGGGGTTCCAGGGGGTTCCCAATAAAATGTATTAATACAGCGTTAACAAACATTTTAACCCCTTTATCCATATTTTAAACATTGGCTATTCAAAAATAGCAGATATACAAGCTCACAGCGTGTCGCTGCAAGCTTGCTATTTAAAAAAAATCTTGACAGTGTTATAAAAACGTTCAACAGTTTCGATTTTTTTTAACACAAATCGTCTCTTCTGCGGGCCCCTTACACGAAACATTTTTAGATGGGGGTCCACGGCCACATATATATCAATTTGGTGGTCCTCTGCACGAACAAGTTTGAGAACCACTGACTTAAGGTGCATGCGGTCAAAATGGAAAATACAACTGAGGCAGAATATCACAGTCTCTTGTGCAAGTAGAGAAAACACTTATAGCATAGCAGCAGATATAGAATCACTGTCTCTTGTGCAATGAGGAGACATCATGTACCAGCAAATATTAGACATGTACGTTTGTGTTTAGAGATAGCGCCAGTACAGCAGCAGTAGAGTGTATGCATAGTTATATATACTGATGTTGCTTCATCTCATGCAGTAAAGAGCTGACCTGTTGACATGGTGGGTTCCAGGAGGACTGCTTGTTCCCCAGAAAAGCCTAAAAAAAGAAAAGAAAAACAGCAGAGCCTGTAACTTCTCCTCTTTCTGGTAAACCAGCAGAATCTGACGGAGGAGAGGAGCACTCATTCATCCATTCATTTGCTATACCCGCTTGTGGACCACAACGGAAACAAGCCCCCGGGGCTTTTTGTGTTATCCTTTTAGCATAACCTTTGACTGTACCTGTACTGTTAACAAACGTTTTAATAAGGTTTTCAATCAATCAATCAATCAATCAAATGATGCAATTATGGGTTCCCGCACATCCAATCACTGTCATTCACACTCATAGAGTGCTAATGATTTATTTTTGTACGAACCATGACATACTTATTCTTTAAAACACCTTTCACTGTTGAAAGATCTGCATTTTTTTTTATGTCATTTTAAATCTCTCTGTTTTTACTGATATTTTTTTATGTAGCCTACTACGGTATATAGGCCTACAGGTTGTACTGTTAAATTCATACATTTAGTTTAGTTTTCATTCAGTTTTATTTGAAACAATACATATTACAGGACCTTCTTTTTTTTATTCTGAGAGTGTACAAATGAACACAAATCCCTTTAGTTATTAGTTAGAGGAACAGTGAGGATTTTACTGCGTACCTGACGTAATTAGATAATGCAATTTAATGAAAATTCACATTAAACCAAAAACATTACAAAAATATATTTTTGAGTGTTGTCGCCTAGATCACTGTTTCCCAATAGCTCGGGACCCATTTATGGGTCGCGGACCGATTTTTGTGGGTCTGAATAAATATCCCCCTTTTTTCTGTTTCCTACATTTAAAAAAATATCTTATTTCAAAAGTCAATTAAAAAAGTCAATCGATTTTTTAAATCAATTAAAAACAATCTCATAAATAAAATCTGAAATTCTAATAATTTCCATGAATAAATAATTAAACGTTTAAGAAGTAGTGAAAATAGAAGATCTACAAGCTCACAACATGGCACGAAGTGACACATTGTGAGCGTGTAGATCTGGTATTTTCACCAGTTTGGATCCCGGGTCTAATTTCTCTTTTGGGTCACAAGCTAAAAAGTTTGGGAACCAGTGTTCCTAAATGACCTGGAGGCTGTTTGTCTCTCTGACCCATATTTCTACTGGTGAACCAGTAGTACTAGAATCTGAGACGTCAGCTTCAACACAATAGCTTCACAATGTCACTAATCCTGTCACCCAGATTCACAATGAAGGTTGTGAAATGGAGATGGCTTCAATGAAACGTAAGTAAGTTGAAAATAACATGTCAATATATTAAGAGAAAGCAACACAGTAAAGGAGAACCTTTTAAGTGACGATGTTCACATCTACTACTTTGTTATGCCTTCTATTTGTTATTTTATATTTAGTATGTATTTTATTATCTACATTATATTATTATTATTATTATTATTATAGAAATGTTTTGTCATTTGAGATTAAGGCTGGGATAAGCACTGGTTGATTCTTCCTCATGAAATATGATCAAGGGACTTTTATACCAAAAGTAATAACAAAATGACAACTTCAATCATTGTATGGTGTTGTTAAGTGGCACACATTGCTATTATTAGACATGTTTTAGTTTTTCCTTTTAACTAATTAACCACTTTCAACCCGGTGTCCCAATTTTGGGCATGTGATTATAGGCGAAAATGTTCAAAAATAGGTCACAGTGCATCAGAATGCAATGCATATGACAAAGGGATTAAGTGGTTAACTAAATATAATTCCTTACCTTGAGCGTTTGCCAGGTAAATTCCAAGAAGTAGCAAACAAAACATTAGATCAAAACCAACCGTGGTACAGATTCTGGTAAGAACCATGCTGAGAAGAGGAGTGGTAGCCAAGTGAGGATACCGTCTGAAACATTGTGGGATGGGGCATTGCTATAGTTCACATTTTCACACAAAAGTTGACAAAACACAATAGATCAGGACTGAAATAATAGGTATTGGATTTCCGCAAGCCTTTGGCTCTGTTGGACAAGTCCACACAAAAAGAGGGAGTGGTTGTTTACTCATGGGCCCACCTATTAGTTTATTAGAGTAAAAATGTACAAAAATCACAAAAGCATATCAGAGTTTCACACAGACTCGAGTGGAAGACCAAAATGGACTTCTAGTGTAAGAAAATGTTGCCCTTATAGAGAGTGCCATCACTGTGACAATCAAACTATAGGTTTTATTCATTCCAAAAAAATGATATGCTCACTCAGTGTCTTCGCACTGGTGCCAAACACTTTGAGGAGCTGCATCTCTCACCAGAGCAGGTAAGAAATGAGAATGGCTCAGATTAAAACGGGTGCCAAGAATGTCACAACCCAAATATATTCAAATAACAGAATTCATTAAGAACAGGACAAAGAAATCTCCATCCTTGATTAGGCTTTGTACTGTTTTCGATTGAAGCATCCAGGTAGGTAGCAGGTATATACAATATATACAGTACAGTAGCCTATATAAAACCTAATTTATCTGTGCTGAGATATCAATGACCCCAGAGCTATGCGCCATAAGCAATGGCTTGGCTTGTCTATCACAGTATAAACTAGGCTTAAGTTTAGAAAGCAAAACAAAATCATTCCCCTTTTCACCACTTCATCATGAATAAATAAAACTGACAACTGGATTGAGGTAATATTAGGAGGGGAAAACAAAATGTTATAGGAAAACACCATTCTTCACATACTATTACAGAAAGTTAGGAATAATGTAAATAGAGCATTGCCCTGTGGGGTTCTTTTGCAATAATGAACTGTTCTGAATTATTCTGTTTATTACTCTTTAGGCCTATTTGTGAAAACAACAATTAGTAAATAAACACAAGGCTTAATGATGAGAAATTAATAAATCCATAAATTCCAATACCTCATTTTCATGACATTATCTTATTTTTTCCTTCCCATTTGACCCATTTGATGGGCATGTAATTGGTTTTGATTAAAGTAAAATGTTTAGCCTATGTGTTCACATGTTCATCTTGCCTAACATAGACCAACATCAATCTTGTAAGTGACATAGTTCAAGTTCAAGCCCATGTTTTGTTGCAGCATTGACTAACATTGCTGTTAATTTGTTTGGGTTATGATGACAAATATTCCTGTATCATAGTTGTTTTGCCCCTTGTATTGTGATTCTGCATAATTTGTGGCGTTAGAGTGCCACCCTGTGGTCAGTTTGAGTGCTAACATTTTCATCACGTGAGGTTTAGAAAACGATAATATTAGATGCATCTGGATCTTATAGATTCAGGCAAGAGTCTTTTTTATAAGATGTCTTTCTATATAATACCCAATAATAATAATAATAAAAATAACAATAATAACATAATAACAACAATTATAGTAACGTATGGCATGACCAGTGTCTGGAACTCCAACCTCCGGTACCTCCGACAAATCAAACTCAGTTTCTTCCATGCAACTGTTCTCCCATTATGGCAGAGAATGCTGGACCCTGAAACCAACCCTGCAGTCAACAAGAATCTGTATGAGAGGGAATACCAAGGGTGGGTGAGAAAATAGCAGCCAGGAGAATGAGACTAGCAGGACACTGCCAAACTGACAGACCTTAATGCGGCCTAATTTTAATGGAGCATGGAGCATCAAATGTGACCCATGCTTGCCATGACGAGTCTGGTATGTTAGAAATCATGTCCTTTCAGTGCAAAAGACCAGGCAGGCTATGGGGGGGACACGACACAAACACCCTCCCGGCAGCACCAATCCCTGAGTTTTGGGAACAACTTTCCCTGGTGTCAAATGCCACTCCACTCCCGGTCCTGGAGGTCATGTGTTGACCTGTAGTTTTTCCAAATAAAGAGTCATTTTAATTTTAGTTTAGCTTAGATTTAGCTTGGGTGTGATTAATCTCTCAAGAACAGATTCTTCATTCGTTAAATGTAGTTTACAATAATATATGTAGATTTGTACTCCGGTGTCCTTACAGTACACATCACTGTGTTCTGTATGATACGTTAAACTGGTTATCTCCTCATGATAGGAGACATTTTCATTGGTTGCTTTTTGTTTTTAAATGTATTTACTTTAATTATCCTTCTTATTTGAAAGAGCTTTTACGTCCGTTCAGTTCAAGATACCCATTAAGACATACACAACAACCTGTTTTTGAGGTACCTGTCGTATAAACAAAGAAATTGGGAGACGTTCTTTTAAGTTTAAAGCACCTTCTGATTGGAACAATTTATCCACTTTACTTAGATCAATTATTTCATTTTCTGTTTTCAAAATGTCTCAGCTTGATTCCCTAAAATCTAACTGTTCTTGCTTTTGATTTCATAATTGATTGTTTTATTATTATTTTATTTTTTCATTTTTATTATTATTTTTATTATGGCGTAACAGATGTAGACTGGTCTGGGATGGTGTGAGAGCCCTTATGTGTATGTTTTGTTGTTGTTGTTGTTGTTGTTGTTGAATGTTATGTGATTGTTTTGTATCAATGTTTGCGTGTTGTGCCTGAGGACCCCCTGGAAGACGAGATGCTGCATCTCAAGGGGTTTATCCTCCAATAAATGTTCAAAAAATTCTGCTCGTCAAAAACAGCAGAGGGCGCTGTTTTTCCTTTTCATTTGGCGCTGGGTTCCCAGATTGGGGTGTGATGAACTGTTTTCAATTAGTAACTCTTCCTAACAGGAAGTTTGACAGCCCAGTGGCCTATATACTGTATCTGTGCAATGGACTTCATTTCCCCACTCTGTTCATGACTCAGAGGCAATTATTCAGATCTTTTATCGAAAGACCAGAAAACATAGATCTCACATCTTACCTCTCTGATCAACAACAATTCAACCATCAATAACTGCAACTTCTCCACTGCCCCAGTTACCCACGTGTCCACCAGGGCTCAGTCCTTGGTCACCTCCTCTTCATAATCTACATCCTACCACTTGATCAGATCCTCCGCCACCATGGACTCCAGTTCCATTGCTACACCGATGACACACAGGTTTACCTCTCCACCAAGACCATCACAGCAACCACCCACTCCACCCTCAAATCATTTTCTCAAACTCAACTGCAAATTGCCGATTATGATGATTTCCGATGTATTGCAGTCTGCAATACATCGGAAATCATCATAATCGGCACCAACTCCCTCACCCGCTCTACCCAAGACTTTTCCCTCAACATTGATGGCTCCATTGTCACACCCTCCACCCATGTCCGCAACTTGGGAATCATTCTCGACCCCACCCTTTCATTCCTCCCCCATGTAAACCAGGTCACCAAAACTGCCTTCCTCCACCTCAAGAACATTGCCCGTCTCCGGCCCTCTCTGTCATCCTCTGCAGCTGAAACACTCATCTATGCTTTCATCACATCCCGCCTCGACTATTGCAATAGCATCCTCCATGGCACCACCTCTAAGGTCCTCAATAAACTTCAATATGTCCAGAACTCAGCTGCCCGCCTGCTCACCAGAACTCGTTCCAGAGCCCATATTACACCAGTCCTCCATGACCTTCACTGGCTCCCAGTCAAACAAAGAATCCACTTCAAAATACTACTAAACACCTACAAGGCACTGAACAATCTGGCTCCCCCTACTGTTCGATCTCCTCAAATGTCATGTCCCCTCCCACTCCCTCAGGTTTGGGTCCCCAAGACCAAGTACCATACCGTCCCTGGGGCAATAGAGCTTTTATTTTTGCTTCCGCATCTCTTCAATATCGCTTTCCCCAGCTAACTCCACCCCCCCCCCTTTCTTTCATTCCATTATTGATTTTATTCCTTAGCCTTTTCTTAGTGTTTTTCCCCCCTAATAAAGTCGTTTTTCTTTGTTATTTTCTCATGTAAAGTGTCTTTGGGTACTCAGAACAGTGCTATATAAATTTGAGATAGTATTACAATTAGTCTTTCCTCATTCTCTCCATGAACTGCTGCTATGGAGGGGAAAACCCATGACAGAGGTTTCTCTTCTTTCAAAGACATATTGTGTACAGATATACAATACTGTGAGAGCATCTGCCAGGAATGAGGAAGGTTTTATGCCATGTAAAGGTTTTATGTCACACTGACAGAGCACACACAGATGAACAGGTTGTACAAAGTTATTTTTGGTTGATCTTTTGGATTTACCGTACAGGAAGGTATAGTACTCATATGGAAGGATACTCATCATGCCTGGATTAAAGAGATATTACACCGCGCCTCAAGCCAAAATCAGGCTGATCCGGTGCGTCTCAGGAGCGGACACATAGTTGAATAAAGAAGGCGCTGGAGCAACTTGGACAATTTGAGCCTTTTTATTTTGATCACGGGGTGCAAAGCACAGAAAAAAACAACATTGAAACGTTTGTTTCTGTGCTTTGCACCCTGTGATCAAAATAAAAAGACTCAAATGAGTTGCTCCAGCGCCTTCGATACTCATACCTGGTTGTGTCTACAGCATACCAGTGGATTATGTTTTATGACAAAGAGAAGTGTTTTTGTGATGTAAATGTACAGAACTTCATCTGAAAAGCCAATTTAAAAAGTACAATCAATAATTTCTTGAAGCCCACAATATTCTTATTTTGCTGACATCCTATGAATAATACTAAAACACTCATTACTCATTCATAGTACACTGGACCGTGTCCATGCAGTTCAATGTTCATTTCAGATACAATATCAGTGCTGGTTTGCTATTTAAATTATATAAAAGTTATATATATGATATAAAGTTACTATATCTGCTACATATACTGTAGAACTAGTCTACAGCTAATGTACTCTGCAGACACCCTTGAATTCACAAGTAACTCCCATATTGTTTGTAGGGACTTACAGAAAGATTCTTATTTGTTTGTTGCTTCAAAATGCGATGACAACATGCCAACATCACCCAATAAATTTGATTACGGGAGGAAATACATCTCCTGTTGAACTATTCAAATACTTGGCAATCCAATATGGATGGATATGAAAACAAAAAAACAAAACAAAACAACAATTTAACCATTACAAGACAATATCCACTCAAAAATGCTATGATTAAGGAGCCAGGTTTTTAGGTGTGCATCTCCTTATGCTGTAGATCAGGTTGTATGTTGACCGACCCAAGGTGAACCCTTGAAAATCTCTTCTGGAATTTGACAGACATCACATAACACACAATGTGCAGATCAAAACATGTATTGGCCAGGACACTGGGTCCTACAGGGACACCAGGTTCAGTGTTCAAGGCCTCCCACGAGGCCGATTTGAAAAGACTATTTTATAAAGAATAGAATAAAAACTAAACTAAAACTAAAAAGAGGGGTGCGTACGTAGAAGTAGCTACTCGGAAGCTACTGTAGAGGTTTTCTCAAAGAATGTCCGAAGCATTGTGCAACAAAAACAAACAGGTGCAGCCTTTTTAGTGCTCTGAAACCTGAAACCACTCTCTCTATCACACACACACACACACACACACACACACACACACACACACACACACACACACACACACACACACACACACACACACACACACACACACACACACACACACACACACACACACACACACACACACACACACACACAATTGCTTTCTGTGAGATTACACCTGCACACTCGTGTGCTTTTCTGTCACACCTCACAACCACCCACGGCCATATACTACAACCGATATTGGTCACAGATGCCATTGCTTATCGGCGTTGGCTTGGTGTGTAGAGGCCTTTAGTCCTCCACAATCACTTGCTCGATGCACACAAGTGATCATGGCTCTCAGGTCATATGGTGGAGGTGGAGGCCGCAGACTATGATGTGCACGACCAGCTTCTGTTTTTTGGGGAAAAATCCTCCACAAAAACCTCAATAAGAGTCAGATCATACTGAGCATCTTCTGATGCCTAGAACTATATTCCTGGTCATCCACACACACTTGTAAACGTGTTCTCAGCTTGAAGTGAGGCTACCCATCCCCCGGAGATCTGATACTGTAGTATCATTGATACTGCACATGACATTGTATCAAGTATAACAACTTGGCTGAAATCTATACACAAATATGAAACGTACAATTTGATACTGTCAATTAACTCTTTCACATAGCCTGGGGTGACCATGTTGGGCTAACATTAATTTGGGGAAATGTTGCTTTCGGGCCAACATTTCTGGATGACTTGCTGGCCATTTTCTGAGACTGGCGGTATAAAAACTAAAACACTTAATGTTTAGATGCTTGTATGTTAAATTGTATACATCTTTTCGTTTATATAATGCGAGGAGTGACATCTGAGGCTGGTTTCCAAACAAGTGATTTCAATCAGGGTTCTCTCACACTGTGTGTTCTGAGCTTCTCTGCCTGTTTGGGTAAATAACTAGGAAACAGGCAGTGAGAAATCCCAGGAATGATGCAACAGAAGCCACCACGGGAATGACACGTACACTCCCCACTGCATCTACCACAGCGCTCAGGGCCGATGCTACCAAGAGCTGACTGACATAGACCTGGCAGGATAAGATGGCACAGTCAATACCAAAGCCTCTTCTAGAGTTTTCAGGGCTATGCTGAATGAACTCTTTGATTTCATGGTATTGACCCAGTAAAGCATAAGGACAGTAGGAGATGGTCATGTCCATGACACCCATGCTACTGATCATCATCATGGCAATGTAGACATTGGGGAAGATTGCCATGACAGCAGTTCCTATGGAGAATCCCAGGGTTCCCAGCATGTAGATGACCTTGATGCTCAGGTGAAAATTATCCAAATACTTCTGAAGGAGGGCAGAGCTGACAGCAGCAGAGGCAGCATAGACCGCCAGTCCCCAACAGCCCATCTGCACTCCTTTGTGGTAGTTCTGGAGGTCAATAGAATTAGCTGGTGCCGTGGGGTCTCCATGGTAGATAACTTGTCCCATGAAGTCAGTATAAAACAAACCCTCAGCTAGAACTGAGAACCATGTGATGAGATGACACACACACAACCTCCACAGTTGGCTTGGCATCTTAAACATTGAGAGCCAGAGCAGTCGTACAGTTGTGCCCCCCTCTGGCCCTTCCTCCAGGTCAGAGCCCTCAGATGACGGAGGGTCATTAAGGCTGCGGGAGGAGGGGATTGCCTGAGGAGCCTCAGACGCTGGCTTTCGCAGATGGTAGACCTGTGATACCACTCGTCCAGAGATTGGGGGGATGAAGGAATGTTGTCGGCTGTCCATTTGTGGATGTGACAGGGCAAGGCTGTCAGTGGAGTCAAAGTGGTCATCCGTCTGGCCATCCATCTGAGGAGGCTTCAGCAGGATTGTGGGCTGAAATTCTACCATCTCACCGGTAGGGGGAGACGTCTCACAAGGAGGAGGTGGTGGTACAGGGTGAGAAAGAGTAGGAGAGGAGGCGTAATTGACATGGTTCGTTGATGAGAAGGCCTCCTTCATCTCGTGCTGTGACTCTGCGGGTAAGCAATGCGCCTCAGGGAGGAGATTATTTGAGTTCATGTCAAGATCAGGATCTAATTGCTTGGCTGTGTCTGGTCTGTCTAAGGCAGAGTCACTGTTACTCATTACACACTCCACATCAGGGACGTCCATCTCCAACACAGGAGCGACAGGATTCTCTTCATGAGTGAAGGCATCCTCCTCTCCAGTCGGGTCAGGGCCATTGGGCTTTAAGGAGGATCGGTTGCAGGGGTCCCCGTCTACTATGGCCTTGGCCTGGTGGGATGGTTTGAAAGGTCGCTCAGGAATACTGAACATGTGCAGTGTGACAGCGATGATGAAGATGATGGCAGTAAAGAGGAATAGGATCTGTTCCTGGTACTTAAATGCACGGCCCAAAGCTGTGTCAGTCCAGTCTAGACCAGCTAACATGTAGCCCACAGCGCCACCTATCCCAGCAGCAAAAGAGTGGATATTGAGAGCCATATCTTGCTCCTCAGTATTGGCAACATCTAGAAGATAAGATCTGATCGGTCCCTCAGTCGCGTCAGCACAGAAGTCCAGTACCACCACGCCAAGAACAGTAAGGACGATGCCGATTGGCTGGCTACCGGGGCTGTCGCCAATAGACAGACCTATCAATGAGCCATTTAGAAACAGTGCTACTCCCAGAAGCACGCCCACACACAGGGCAAGTATGAAGGGTCTTCTCCTGCCCAATCGTAGAGTGCAGCGGTCACTGAGTGAGCCAATCACAGGACTTAAAATCAGACCCAATATAGAGCTGGGGAACCAAGTTAGACTATAGTACTGCTCTGGAAGGCCTATTTGCAGCAGCAATGGCGTTACAAGAGCCGTTTCCATGGCATAGCAAAAGGCGCGGCCCAACATCACCGCCCCGTGCATCACCCAGCGATAAAGCGGTATTCGTGAGTCATTGTTTGTGTGTGTCATTTCCTGAGTCTGTTTTTCTCCTGGAGAATAGGGACCCCCTTGTCCACTGTCTCCTGCTCTTCTTCCATAAGAGGGTCTTTACCATTCTTCTATTGTATGATGGATCAATGGGTACTCTACTATTTATCCCACAAATCCCAATAAATGCTTGACACGCTGTAGGTCCAGTAAGACAGATATTGAAGTTGGGAGGGACACTGTTAACATAATGTATAAGACTAATGAAAAAACATAAATTTTGCCATAGATAAGTTATTTATGTAAGGGTTCTCTCTTATGCCTCGTCCCCATACAATGTGTGTAGTCAGCCCTTTACACGTCATCATATCATAATATCAGTCTTGCCCAAATATGGAGTTCCACAGGCCTGGCAGAAATATAACTAACTAGAAAATGTGCTCCTCAGAGCACAGGTCTCCGCCAGGCGAGGTGGTAAAAGAAAGTACTGTTCCTGATTAATCCTGTCTTACCTATTTATATTACATATTGTGATGTCACGTGAAGCTTGACCAATGTTAGCTTGGCTGAGACGGACACACACACACACGGAGGCCTGGCGGAGACAATAATATTGAACAAGACAGGGTCTAATAATGGTGTGGTTTCCCTTTGGGTTTCTGACATCATGTCAATGACATCATATGTATGACGTAGGGGGGGCGGAATTCCAAATTTAACCAAAACTAATCAGTGTTTTTAGGAGCATAAATATAGGATGTGCAACACTCATAAAAGCTTGTTCCATTACTCTCACATTTTCTAGTTCCGAGAGGTCAACTTCTATCCGTTCAGATGTTACCGTTGTCATTTTTTATTTGTTATGGACAGCTTTGAAATACGTGATGTTGATAGTGCTGTGATACCTGAACCTGTTTATCAAACCCCACCCGCCTGTATAATGTGCCCGATGTAAGTAACTATAGTCCTAAAAAAGAGATCCACTCGGAGCAGTATAGAAGCAAAGCAGAAGGGAGTGATAAGTGGCATGCTACTGTCAGTAGAGACCGATATTAAAACATACTATGCCAAATGTAAAAGTACTCATTATGTCATTAATTTTATTAATCAATTAATGTATACAATTAATTTATAACAGAAAATGCCATCTGAACCCAAACAGACATCTTGAGAGCTTAATAGCTTAATAGATTTTATTTTATTTTATTAAAGGAGTAGTTCACCCAAAAAATGACTTATTTTCTATCAATTGCACACCCCATGAAGCCTTGAATCCATGGATTTCTTTTTGTTTTTGTCGCATTCCTAAGCTAATAATTTGATTCCCGTCTCCTACCGGCTAATGTATCCGGTAGGAGACACAAAGTAGATTCTTATAAATACACCCGGTCATCAAATTATTGGCTTAGGAATGCCACAAAAACAAAAATAAATCCCTGAATTGAAGGCTTCATGGGGTGTGCAATTGATAGAAAATAAGTAATTTTTTGGGTGAACGCCTCCTTTAAGGATCCCCAAATACTTTCAACTTGTTGAACTGCCGAATTACAGTTTAAATCAAGCTTTAGCCCGTAATATAATGTCAAATCATCCGCATAAAGAACTATTGTGGCACATTTGGTAGCCCAAGATAGGTCATTAGTAGTAGTAGTAATAGGTTTACCTATTAGTCATAAACATTCATATCATGGAACAAAACCAAACATTTACATTTAGGTAAAGCTGAAGTTTGGTGATTAAGTTCCTGTTTTCTTCTGCTTGTTGACACGCTTCACAGTCACCTTGAATGGTCCAAAAGCATTCCCACTGATCTGTTTAAAAAACTGAAAAAGAAGATATCAAAACCAGATATCAACTTGAAAGTGATAGAATGATCAATATGGCACAGCATTCAATCAAATGAATGTACTTTAAAGGTTTCATGACATTCAGTTTTACAACACATTAAAAGTCTTTGCCATGGTCCTTCAAACGTGTACAAAAAGTTTTAACTGAAAATTCCACTCTAGTGAGCCATTGCAGGTGTTTTTCTCTCACATTTCTAAAGCCTTTTCAACTGCAATGAAAAAAGAAATCTTTGCCTGCGGGTGTCGCTGTTGAGGGATTTTGCCTGTCAATCATCACCTCTGCTCCGCCCCCCCCCCCCCCCCAAGGAAAGGATAGGGGATGGGAGGGGCGAGGAGGAGAGTGGGCGGGATTAATGGCCTGTGACTTCACTATCCAAGGGCCAATCTCAGATTACTTTTCAGCCTAATTATTCAGTTTTTTTGGGTGTAATTGAATTTATAACCCCGCAAAAAACATAAAAATAAAAAAAAAGTGAAAATGAATGTCATAGAACCTTTAAAAATGTCAGTGAAAGACAAAGCAATACAATTTCTCAGTTTGTAAAGTTATGTCGTAATTGTATCCATTCTACTTCAGAGAATCCAAATGATGAACTTAAGAGAATAATTATTATGTTCTTTCCCCCCAAAAAATATTCATGGCATACAGGAACTAAATCATTCATGTATTCTTTGAGCAGATCCTTCAGCCTTAGCTAATCACAATTATAACAGATGACACACACACACACACACACACACACACACACACACACACACACACACACACACACACACACACACACACACACACACACACACACACACACACACACACACACACACACACACACACACACACACACACACAGATGATAATGAGCAAACCTTGTCAATATGAGATGCGATTTCATCTTCAGTCAACTCTCCATTGCTGGAGATCATCTTGACTTGTGCAGGAGAAAAGATTGTCAGCTCTGAGGATGATTTACAAGACTATAAATATAGTGGCTTGATAGTCACACACTGACAAACCACACACATGCAAGCATACAAATAGTCAGACCTGGTGAAGTTGTCACAATTGGCTGAAAGGTCAACATTTCTCCATCAGTGACAATATAGAATCAACCCTAAAAACATTTTTTTTTATGTCTAAGGCCAGATGTTCTATTTATTTATTTTCTTTCTTTTTTTAAAACCAAATATGTTTATCTCCGCCAGGAGATCTTGTTTTCACCCCTGTGTGTCTGCAGTGAACCTCTCAAACTAGGCCTGATCGGTGTAGTTCTTGTGAACAACCAAGTATTATTATTTTTTTGTAAAAGTACAAAAGTAGTGGCATCAAAATGTACTTAAAGTACCAAAAGTAAAAGTACTCATTATGCAGAAGGTATGTATAAAATGAATACAAATCCTTTGAAAATAGCAGATATACAAGCTCACAACGTGGCGCTTTGCGACGCCTTGTGACCTTGTAGATTGTCTATTTTCGAATTGACAAAGTATCCACCTGTTTCCGCGGGTAGTTTCCTGATGTGTGGGAAACTTCCTGCGGGGGGACCGGAAGTAGAAAGTAGCGGCTCAGTGTGTTTACATTTGCCAGCAGAACGTAGCTGTAGCGTCACTGGTCGCATAGGCTATGCGACCAGTGACGCTACAGCTACGTTCTGCTGGCAAATGTAAACACACTGAGCCGCTACTTCCTGCTTTCGGTCCGTCCGCAGGATGTTTCCCACACAGGATTTTTGCTCCAGTAAATTCCCGCGGAAACAGGTGGATATATTTATGTTTGAAGTGGTTTTGTAATAATAATCTACAATGACCCAATGACCCAATCTAAAAGTAACTAGTAACTATAGTTTTCAAATAATTATTGTGGAGTAAAAAGTACAATATTTGCCTTTGAGATGTAGTGGAGTAGTTATTGAAAAATGGAAGTACTCCAGTAAAAATACCTCAGAATTGTGCTTAAGTACAGTACTTGAGTAAATGTACCTAGTTACTTTCTACCACTGGACCTATATTCTCAAATATGTTTCAAATCCATTAACGACAACTATATGCGTCCCGCAAACTCGCAAAGCTATTGTCTAGAACTAGCTAATTAGGTGCCTCTGTCCGGCTTCTGGGATCCATAATACTAATTAGCCAATTACAATGCCCCTGTCCCTCTGGCTTATTGGATGTAAGCCAAAAGGACTAGCCAATCGCAGGCTGGCAAATACGCTGGCACAAGCATATACATTCATAATAATGACAACGTTACCCTCACAAAAATCTTAATATCTGTTCTCATTCAACTAAGTCTGAGATTTGTGTGATCGATTTCTGGACAAAATCTGTGGGACTAATATAAAGACATTTGTTTTGCAAAAAACGGCCTCCTGGTGGCGCTATAATAGGCCAATATTATGAAAAGGGTGGCATTTCTTCCTCGGCCTAGTGGGAATGTGCAAAGTTTTATGGCAATCAGACGCTGCGTTCATGATTCCAGGCATTTTGTTCAAAACGAGCCACTCCTGCAAACTTTAGATGGCAATCTTAGCCAAACAGGATGGAATATGAAAAAACTGACAGATCCGTCTTGCTCACATGACTATAGAGATAATGTGTACCGATTTGCGTGATTTTGTTTGGACAAAATCTGTAGGAGTAATATAAAAAAATGTGTTTAGCAGAAATCGGCCACCTGGTGGCGCTATAACAGGCCGATGTGAACAATTTGGGGCAGAGGTTCTGCTCTGTGCGTACACAGTTTCACGCCTATCCAGAGACCGACTTGCCTCACTAATCCTGCCCGCCCTATGAGCACTCATCAAGGACATAGAAGCCACCAAAAAAAAGCAGATCTACAAACACACCACGTGTGGCCCATAATATGGTTGCATATGAATTCATGTATCAAGTAACTGTGGAATAACATTCTTAACTAATGATATATTACTTTGGTTAATTAATTGATGATGAAGACAAGGAATTCATGATTAATTTATGATTAATTAATGCTTAAATAATAAATTAAGTGTTAATTCATCGTTAATTATGTGCATGAATTTGACCCCTATAGTAAGTTGTTGTGACCGGCGAGGGTTGTATTGCAATAGATGATAGGTGATTGCGTTGACTGGTGGTGAAGTTGTGTTGAGTGGTGATGAAATTGTGTCACCTGGTAGTGAAGTTGAATTAACTGGTGGTGAAGTTGCATTGACTGGTGGTGAAGTTGTATTACCTGATGAAAAGGTTACATTAAGTGGAGATGAATTGATTGAGTAGTGATATATTGAAAGTGATTAGCGGTAAAGCTCTTTTAACTAATGGCTCAGTTGTTTTACCTGGAGTAGTAGCTGCAGTGTCTGGTAGGGACGTTGTATGGACTATAGGTGAAGTTGCATGAGTATATAGTAAAGTTGCATTCACTTGTGGTGAAGTTGCAATGACTGGTGGTGAAGTTGCATTAACTGGTGGTGAAGTTGTTTTACCTGGGGTAGTAGCTGCAGTGACTGGTAGGGACGTTGTATGGACTATAGGTAAAGTTGCATGGACTATAGGTAAAGTTGCATTAACTGGTGGTGAAGTTGCATTAACTGGTGGTGAAGTTGCATTGACTGGTGGTGAAGTTGCATTACCTGATGGAAAGGTTACATTACATTGTTAAGTTCTGGCTACATGTGTTTCTTATATTTCTGGCTCAGGGTAGAATACAGGGTTAAACTAGAAAAAGTGCTCCTCGGAGAACAGGTCTCCACCAGGTCAGGTAGGTTATTGTGGGCCAGCAATGTTCGGAATTGACCAATCAGGATGGAATATGAAAAATCGGACGGATCCGTCTTGATAACTTGACTATAGAAATAATGTGTACCGATTTGTGTGATGTTTGGACAACATTTGTAGAAGTAATATAAAAAAGAAAAGTGTTGCAAAAATCGGCCTCCTGGTGGCGCTATAATAGGGCCATGTTAAAAGGGTGGCATTTGTTCTTCAACGTAGTGCGAATGTGCGTGCAAAGTTCCACCGCAATCGGACGCTGCATTCATGATTTGCGGCATTTTGTTAAAAACGGGCCACTCCTGCAAACTTTAGATGTCAATGTTAGCCAATCAGGATGGAATATGAAAAATCAAACAGATCCATCTTGATCACATGACTATAGAGATCATGTGCACCGATTTGCGTGAAATTTGGATAAAATCTGAAGGCTTAATATCAAAAAATGTGTTTTACATAAGTCGGCCTCCTGGTGGCGCTATAAAAGGCAAATGTGTAAAATGTGGGGCAGAGGTTCTGCTCTGTGCGTGCACAGTTTCACGCCTATCCAGAGAACGACTTGCCTCACTAATCCTGCCCGCCCTATGAGCACTCATCCAGGGCATAGAAGCCACCGGCCCATAAAATGGTTGCATGTAAATTCATGTATCAAGTAACTGTGGAATAACATTCTTAACTAATAATATATCACTTTGGTTAATTAATTGATGATGAAGACAAGGAATTCATGATTAATTTATGATTAATTGATTGAAATGAATGTTACTTGTGGTGCGGTTGCATTGACTGATGGAGATGTTACAATAACTGGTTGTAAGGTTACATTAACTGGTAGTGAGGTTGTAGTTGCATTGACTGGTGGTGAAGTTGCATTAAGTGGAGATGAATTGATTGAGTAGTGATATATTGAAAGTGATTAGTGGTAAATCTCTTTTAACTAATGGCTCAGTTGTTTTACCTGGGGTAGTAGCTGCAGTTACTGGTAGGGACGTTGCATGGACTATAGGTGAAGTTGCATGGACTATAGGTAAAGTTGCATTGACTGGTGGTGAAGTTGCATTAACTGGTGGTGAAGTTGCATTACCTGATGAAAAAGTTACATTAAGTGGAGATGAATTGATTGAGTAGTGATATATTGAAATGGATTAGTGGTAAAGCTCTTTTAACTAATGGCTCAGTTGTTTTACCTGGGGTAGTAGCTGCAGTGACTGGTAGGGACGTTGTATGGACTATAGGTAAAGTTGCATTGACTTGTGGTGAAGTTGCATTAACTGGTGGTGAAGTTGCATTGACTGGTGGTGAAGTTGCATTGACTGGTGGTGAAGTTGCATTAACTGGTGGTGAAGTTGCATTGACTGGTGGTGAAGCTGTATTACCTGATGAAAAGGTTACATTAAGTGGAGATGAATTGATTGAGTAGTGATATATTGAAAGTGATTAGTGGTAAAGCTCTTTTAACTAATGGCTCAGTTGTTTTACCTGGGGTAGTAGCTGCAGTGACTGGTAGGGACGTTGTATGGACTATAGGTGAAGTTGCATGAGTATATAGTAAAGTTGCATTGACTTGTGGTGAAGTTGCAATGACTGGTGGTGAAGTTGCATGAGTATATAGTAAAGTTGCATTGACTTGTGGTGAAGTTGCATTAACTGGTGGTGAAGTTGCATTACCTGATGGAAAGGTTACATTACATTGTTAAGTTCTGGCTACATGTGTTTCTTTATTTCTGGCTCAGAGTAGAATACAGGGTTAAACTAGAAAAAGGTCTCCGCCAGGTCAGGTAGGTTATTGTGGGCCAGCAATGTTCGGAATTGACCAATCAGGTTGGAATATGAAAAATCGGACGGATCCGTCTTGATAACTTGACTATAGAGATAATGTGTACCGATTTGCGTGATGTTTGGACAAAATTTGTAGAAGTAATATAAAAAAGAAAAGTGTTGCAAAAATCGGCCTCCTGGTGGCGCTATAATAGGGCAATGTTAAAAGGGTGGCATTTGTTCTTCAACATAGCGCGAATGTACGTGCAAAGTTCCACAGCAATCGGACGCTGCGTTCATGATTTGCGGCATTTCGTTCAAAACGGGCCACTCCTGCAAACTTTAGATGTCAATGTTAGCCAATCAGGATGGAATATGAAAAATCAAACAGATCCATCTTGATCACATGACTATAGAGATCATGTGTACCGATTTGCGTGAAATTTGGATAAAATCTTAAGGCGTAATAACAAAAAATGTGTTTTACATAAGTCGGCCTCCTGGTGGCGCTATAAAGGCAAATGTTAAAAACGCAAATTGGCCTGTTATAGCGCCACCATGAGGCTGATTTGAAAATTCAAGTGGCATTTCTTCCTCGGCCTGGTGGGAATGTGCGTGTGAAATTTCATGGAAATCGCAAGCTGCGTTCATGATTTGAGGCATTTCGTTCAAAACGGACCAATCCTGTAAACTTTGGAAGCCAACCTTAGCTTATGTTTGGATAAAATGTGTAGGAGTAATATAAAAAAATAGGTTTTGCACAAATCGGCTTCCTGGTGGCGCTATAACATGCCCATGTAGAAAAATGAAGGCATCCAGGGAGTGTGTGTGCGCAGTTTCGCAGCGACCGGGCTAACGGTGCCGGAGATTAGCTGCTCACAGACAGATGGACACACGGACGGACGGACACACGGACGGACAGGGGGTAAAACATACTTTCGCCATGCCTTTCGGCCTGGCGGAGACAATTAGGATTGATGAAATGGTAATACCTGAATTTGTATTGATTGTTGTTAAAAGTGCTGATGCTGTGGCTGCTTGAGTTTGTGGTGAAGTAACTGTAAAATAAAACGTTCATATAAGTACTTGTACTGCCAAATAATCACAAGAAATTTGAAATAGAATTAATCATGTAATTAAAAAGGAAGATTCTGATTTTTTTTCTATCTGTTGAATCAAATATTCTTACCAGTGGCAACAATAGATGATGTGTTCACAGGAAGGGAGACATTTGAGCTGGATGCAGCCTCCACAAGAGTATTAACCACAGAAGTGGCATTTGGTGCTGCAATCCCGTTGAATATTAACTCAGCCTCTACCTGAACTGATCCTGAGCTATAAAAGTGATGTTGAAAAGTTTTCTTATTATTCTTTTCTTAAATATTTCTTATATTCATTTATTTATTTAACTACATTGTTGCTTTGTCATAATATGCAATTGTATTATATACAATTGCATCAAAATGATGAATGACTTATGTTAATCAATTAATTAAACATTTTTAAGTAATACAATAAAGCCCGAATGGTGCATACCTGAAGCTTTTTACAACAGTGCGATTGAAATTGGAAAATGTTGCTCTATAGACATTGTCCATCTGTAAACATGAATATGGAGCCATTGAGAAAACAGTAAAAAAAAAAAAAGAAAAGAAAAAGGAACTGTAATCACTATTATTCCACCAAGATCATTTAATGGGCTATGATTAAAAGATTTACATTTAATGAATGAATAAGAATATTCCTGAGAACATGTTGAAGCATGGTGTACTGTAGGTATTTATACAAAATTCAATCAATTCAATCATTTTAAGTTGATACGTTACTTGATAATTGTACAAAAAAGCTAAGCATTTCCATTTCTCTGTAAATATCATTATTGTTCCTTTGTCAGAGAACAACATCACAGTTAAGTTCATGCTATGAGGAATCCCTGAAGATATGGGGAATGTTTTATTGACACTCTGTACATCATGATCATGAACTTACCACTGAAACTACTTGGGTTGCTAAGGTCTGGATTGCAGCAGGGGATGTGTTTGCAAGTTCTGGTGTGACTGTGAAGGTTTGCTGTATTTTGAATTCCAACATGACCTTTGACTCTGCTGGTGGTGCAGTTGTTGTAGTTGCTGGTGATGCACAATGGGTAGAAACAGTTTTTAACTGCTACAGATGTATTAACTTAGTATTCTTGAACTTAGTAGTGATTAATTCAAAACAATTTGTGGTAACATTGTTTTGACTAATGGTTGAGTTGTTTTAGTGACTGGTGGGGATGTTGTGTTGACTGGAGGTGAAGTTGCATTGATTGTACTATTGTCAGTATCTGACAATATTCATTATGGATATTAGGAATGTATGTACAGTACAATTGAAATTATCTGAATTTGTAATGATTGTTGTTAAAAGTGCTGCTGCCGTGGCTGCTTGAGTTGATGGGTCAACCACTTTAAAATAAAACTTTCATATAAGTACTTGTGATGGCCAATTAATCACAAGAAATTGTAAATATAATTAATCATGTGATTAAAACGGAAGAATCTGAAGGGTTTTTTAATCTGTTGAATCAAATATTCTTACCAATTGCAACAATAGATGATGGGTTCACAGGAAGGGAGAAATTAGAGCTGGATGCAGCCTCCACAAGAGCATCAACCACAGAAGTGGCATTTGGTGCTGCAATCCCGTTGAATATCAATTCGGCCTCTACCTTAACTGATCCTAAGCTATAAAAGTGATGTTGACAAGTTTTTCTTATAATATTCATTTAACTACATTATTGTTTTGGTTGTATATACAATTGCATCATAATTATTAATGACAATATGTTAATCAATTACATTTTATTTTTAAAATAACACAGTGAAGCCCGAATGGTGCATACCTGAAGCCTTTCACAACATTGCGATTGAAATTGAAAAATCTTGCTCTATAGACATCGTCCATCTGTAAACATAAATATGGAGCCATTGAAAAAAACTGTAATAATTCCAGAAGAACTGTATAATCACTATTATTCCACCAAGATCAATTCAATAATTTTAAGTTGATTTCTTAAATGATAATTGTACAAAAAAGCTAAACATTTCCATATAGTATGTTTCTCTTTAAATATCTTATTGTTCCAAAAAAAAAGACTACATTCATGCTATGAGGAATCCCTGAAGATATGGGGACTGTTTTATTGACACTCTGTACATCATGATAATGAACTTACCGCTGAAACTACTTGGGTTGCTAAGGTCTGGATTGCAGCGGGGGATGTGTTTGCAAGTTCTGGTGTGACTGTGAAGGTTTGCTGTATTTGGAATTCCAACATGACCTTTGACTCTGCTGGTGGTGCAGTTGTTGTAGTTGCTGGTGATGCACAATGGGTAGAAACAGTTTTATATATTATTAGATGGGATCAAATCTATCATGTATAATTATGTAATACAAGAATAGTTATATTCTACATTTCTAATTTTGGAATCTATTATAAAGTTTAATTGTGTCCTGCCCTATTAGTTGGAGTTACCTTTGATCAGAATATCCTCCAACTCCCACATATAACACATTAAAGGACAACTTTGGCCATTTTCAAACTATATTCATATAACAGGTCACACTTTACAAGACTATTGATCTTTATTTTTATTAATGCAAGAACAATAGGGAACCGAAGTCTGACATCACTGCCGCTAGAGGCCGCTATCCCCCTGGATCTCCACCATAGGGTCTCAATCAAGGGCCCAGCTTCCTGCTTTGAAATGGACTAGAATAAGGAAGAGAGTTCAAGTGACAGTTCATATGAATGGCCTGTAGTTTCGCTGTTTTACCCCTGCTGGTGTCAGAAAGAATTTATCTCAATGCAAGCGGATGGGTTTTTGATGAACTTTAGACTTGATTTTCTTACCTTAATAAACATTGTCATAAATACTATATGCTTCCTGTCACTAGTTTAAAGTCTCCTTTCAATCATCATGATATAGGTTTTGGTAAATTATGGACCCATTTATTTTAAAATTGATGATAAAGTAGGCTATGCTCTAGGAGGGGCGGGATGATTTGATTGACAAGCTACACAACCAATAGCATTCATTCCCCGCCCCCGTTCTTGATTGACAAGCTACCCAACCAATACTGGTCTGGTTGCATTCTGCAGGATATGACGCGATATTGAAAGATGGCGGAGTTGAAATTCCCTGAACAATCGGCTTCATTTACGGTCTATAGAAACCAATGGCGTAGCTTCGTCCATTCTTTTTATACAGTCTATGGTCTCAATAGCATCGTGGGCTATAAGAACTGTGATCCAAAAATAAACAAATGAGCCCGGCGATTTTATTCATTCAAGCATCAGCTGACAGTGAAAAAGTACAAATTTATCCAAAGAGTAAGAAAATAAATACATTTTCTCCAAACACAGACGTTATCAAATGTAACTCAATATCATAAACGACAGTCACATACCTGATAGAATCGCCGGCTGATTTGTTTGTTTTTGGAACACAGTTCTTATCATGACACGATTCAAGATGACACTATGGTATTCAATAGAAAAAACATTTCCTTGATCCAGGGGATAACGGACGTCAGGACTTCGATACTCCACTTCTATGTCAGCATGCTAACTTTCCAGGAAGAGAAAGGCTATTTCTATTGGCTTAGAATCGCATCAGTGATTTGACAATGATCTTTTAAGCCTTTTAAGGACTGCCTTTTTAAACATTACAAAAAATCTGGCACATCCCCTGTCTCAAAACATGCAGAAAAAACTTGTATTGCAATAACTTATCATCAAGCAAGATGAAAAGTCTTCTACTGATCCAGAATGCTGCTGTGTGTATACTGCAGTTATTTTAGTTTTGAAATAGTAGTTTTTGTTTTTCAGGTATTTTGAGGAAAGCCTTGATTTATTGAATCTGAAAAGGGTAGGATGAAAGAATGCATGAGATATGATTTACAAAAGTGTTTATTATTAAGCCAGTCAATTTCACCAGGTATAGCAACCACAGTGCAGTTGGGGGAACTAAAACTGAGCTGATTTCATATGCAATTCTATTTAGTTTTTGCTGGTTGTGCATTGTTCATTTTATTATTTATTTTTTACTCTAGTTTTTGTTTCAGTTAAGAAAATACTTTTCTCCCTTTTAGTTTTAGTCTTAGTTTTAGTCAACTATAATAATCCTGGTGTACTGACAGAACTAGAACTACCAAATATTTCCTCAATATTAGCTTCTCTGCATTGCCTCCCTGTAAAACCAGAATATAATTTAAATAACTCTCCTCACCTACAGTATAAATCCCTAAATAAAATCATCATATCTAAAGAGCTTTTTGTACCATACCCCACTGGAACACTGTGCTCCTACCTAGAATGCAGGCTTACTTCCATTTTCTCATTTTGGATTACACGATTACACAAACAAGTGGGATACTAACACTAAAAACAACACAGATATAATGCAATTATGTGAATGGCATTTAGCCTACATCACCTACCGGTCGTGATTTGTCCCACGAACAAGCCAAGCCAAGCGGTAAACAGCAGTGATGAAGACATCTCTGTGTCTCTGACAGACAGGCCTGATAATGGAAGCACACGGAAGCAGGTGTTATTTATATTCCAGCTGAGAGTGAGAAGTAGGAGTTATCAGATGAAGACACACAGAGAGAGAGAGAGAGGGAGAGAGAGAGAGAGAGAGAGAGAGAGAGAGAGAGAGATGAGTTTTTCATAATGACTCATCCAGACTCATACTGGTTCAGCTGCATTAATGTAGCACCCAGGATTCAAACCCAGGTATCCTGCGTGGGAAGCCAAGCATCTACTACCGCATCCAAAGTGGAAACCCCCTTCACAAGGGGAGATATTATAGGCTTATAAACTGGCAGGGCTAATCCATTACATTTACTCCCATTGACCTTGGGCACGTATCTAAAAAAAAACTGGTTTGTCATAGCGTAAACCGTGTGAATGTGTCCAAAATGCTGTAGAGAGATTTGGCCTGTTGTTAGTTGAAGTCATTTCTATTTTGCATCGAATACTTTATCACAGCAACAACTATTTACACTTGAATATTAGACTAATATTAGACTAGATAGCCTCAGATGAGGAGAGTCTAAAAAAAAGTGCTTCAATCTCAAACGTGCAGCTGATCCAGACACACATTATCATTAACAGCAATTTACAGTTTTAATTGTGTTTATCTTATATACTGCTGACAATTTTCTAACACATTATAAATGTTTGGAATAAATACCAGATTCACAATAGTTGTTTTTAATTAACGTTGCAGATGATTAACCTTCTTAAACATCTTAAAACTATATTCTTCTATAATTAAAATTCATGTCACCATGAAGAGTGCACGTTGGAATGGCATGCCCCACCCAGTAATGCTGTACCCGTTTGTCTGTCTCTTTTATGCCCATATATGGATTTCTGTGTCAGGCATGCCCAAATATGGAGTCCAGGCCAGTCTATGACATCATTTATATGACGTCATATTGATGACATCACAGAACTCCATATTACAGGGATTTGTGGTTTTATCGGAATTTTTATATAGGGTTTTGTTTTTTTGGAGATCCACTGATCCGTCCGACTTCCCACTCGGTGCATTAAGCCCCCGGGAACTCTGCGATACGGACGCCGAGTTTGGGCATGCCCATATATGAGAATATCGGTTGGATCAGCAGTTCTAGACAACCACCTATCCAACCAAAGTTCACTGTATTGTATTAAAGTAATTAAAGTAAGTCTCTGCAAGTTGATTCTCAAACAGTAGCCTAATAATATTAATATAAATCAATGGCTTCCTGTAAGTGGACACATGATTTGTACTCATTGGGCTAAACAAGCAAAAACACTGGTATGTAGCTTTAAGTAGGTTCATATATAAAGTGAAGAGAGATACCGTAGGGTAGGGGATGTATCATGAGCAAATGAGCCTTTTTAATATAGTTCCATACTGGTTCCACCAGAGGGGGCCCATGCCAAGGCACCTGTCAGACAATTAAGATGACTCACTACTAGAGCAACAGTTCTCATACTGATTTTTGTTTTTCATCACAGCAGCAGAAAGAAATGATTTGTCTGTCTCAGTTCTCTCATGATTTTATGATTTGATCACTTATTTTATTTTATCTCTTCTTTGATTTAACATAATATTTAACGAATCTTCTCAAAATAAAATAGCCTATCGAATTTGAAATTATGTAGCAATAGAAATATTATGCAGATTAAAGGTCTTGCATAGCAGGTGAAACCTTGCACAGACATGACCCACTAGATGGCGCGCTCTTCCTACTGAAAGTGAAACGGTTTCCTTATGTTCTGTTGATAAAGTGAACTTAATCTTATGTTCCATTGCCACCCAAGTTGCAAAAAAAAAGAAGAAAAAAAGAAAAGAAAACTATGGCAGTATTTATCTACAGACACAGAAATCAACAGAACTATTCTATTTTCCTCAGTTCCATTCCTCATGTTTCACAGTTATGAATAATGACTTGTATCCCAAAGGGGGATGTGCAGTGCACTTCCATCGTTGAGCTTACACTCCACTAGTTTGTGGTCTACAAGACAACATATTGCTCATGGTGAGTGTCCCGGGCGTGCACGTCTGTCACTGCGCCTCCCATCTGGGTTCAGGGTTTTGGAACCAGAGGATTTTTTGACTTGTTGATTTGCACACCGATCGTCACAAACAAAATGTAACCACACAGACGTCAATGAGATTCCCTCTGGAAGATGTTCCACACTTAAACAATCTGCTCCATGTCTCTCTCTGCACGTCAACAGGCTAACCGAGCGAATGCCTTGGATGCTTGGGGGAAACTTTAGCTATGAGAATGGCTGGGAAATGGGTATGGTGGATTTACACTTGCATGCTCACTTGGATGAAGGGAGCTGTTATGGCTAATTTACATGTTGTCACGGTTGTGCAACGAAGTAGGCCTATAAATTAAGCTTAAGTCTTGTAGAAAGTCTGGGTACTGGTGCAACCTGTGGCCCAGCTGTAAACTATGATTGAATCCGACCAGAGCTATTCTGGCCTGAGTTCTTTGGCTTAGTGTTTTGAATTCCTTTTTATTTTCCAGCTATTTGTATTCTGTAAAGTACAAAGGGTGGACCCTGTCATTTTATTTTATTTTTCAATTATTATTATTTTGTTCTGTTGAGATTTGTGCACCTATATTCTTTTCGCTATAACTTCCTTATGTTGTCACTCTATCTACAGTATCTAGAGCTCCTCTATATATCCTGATACAGAGAAATAAATCCAATTCGCCCTCATGGATCAAAACATTTGATCCTATCTTAAGTAATTTTTTTTACAAGAGGTGATACTCAGCCACCACACTATCACGTACGGTATAGTACAGCAAGTACAGTAGGCTATCACCTCTCCTTACAAGTGAAATGGTGCATTATATAGTGCGTTTCTTCAGGAAACTTACAGTTCCAAACTTGTTTGTGTGTACTATTAAACACACTGCAGTGTGACAATGACAACCTTGACAAAATTACAAAAGTGCAAAAGCGAACTGCATGTAACATACTAGCAAAGTGTTTATATTAACTTGCACACTGAATGTATCATGAACATGTTCTGGCAGTTGCACATTAACCACTTAAAAACCCTATATACTTAATTGACCGGGGTCCCACAAATCTCTAGTCTGCTCCTTTCTTCCCTCAACACCAAACCGATTCACAAGAGAGAGAGACACACGCACACACAAATAAAAACAGATTGTTCATTTTAGATAAAAACTGAATCAATCTGGTTACAAGTTAACTCCGAGGCACAGCAGACCTCAGTTTTCTGAGCCAAAATGAATACACAAATCAAATCAAAGCAAATATTACAAGAACCCCATCAGACCGCTCACCCCTCCTCCTCCTCCTCCTTGTCTGTGGAGTTGAGAAGTTTACCAGGCCAAAACTAAATTGCCCACAGTAAGCAATTTTTCTACCTCACCGAGCCAGGACACAGCCGACTGCTCTGGAGGGGGGGGGGGGGTCAATCTCTCTCAGGCAGTGGTGGAAAAAGTAGTCCAATGTCTTACTTAAGTAAAAGTATCAATACTGCAACGTAGAAACAGTTACAAATAAAAGTCTGGTAATCAAAATTGACTTGAGTAAAAGTACAAAGGTATTGGTATCAAAATATACTTAAAGAACGAAAGTAAAAGTAGTCATTAGGGACAGGTCAATTTTTAAAGAAGGGTACCCCTGGAGAAAGTGTATGTGCCCTGATCTAAAATGCCATGACCCTCCCTTTGACAAAAAAAAAATCAATGACCCTCCCCAAGTGATTAATTTTTTTTTATTAACTCTCCCCGCCTATAGGAGTGTCACGATATATTGTCCCACTCCCACGATATATTAAAATGTGACGATAGGTATTGTCAAGATGTCATACTGTATCATAATATTTTTTTAATTATTTGTATTTTCTTTATTTTTTTTGCCGTTGAAAGTTATAGGAGTTCTTATTGTATGGTGTATGATACGAAATGTAAAGCTTATCATAATCACAGTAATTATTAATCATGTCTTCCATCATATTCAAGATATTTTGGAGAGAAATTAAACAGACTGCAGTCACTTTCAGTTTAAAGCACTGCAGAGGGGAGGTGTTGTGTGTCAGCTGATGCTCGTTGACGCTCGTTAATGTGACATGCTCAAAGCAGTTATGCCAGTCTGCACTCTCAAATAGGCCTACATCTAATCTAAGATTGTTTACATGGTATTATACTGTATCTGGTATTATAGTTATTATATTATTTTTGGAACTGTTGGAAATAACTAGGCTGCACTTGGTTCGTAAAGTCCAGAATATCCAAAATATGAGGTTTGTGGAATTTATAGTTATGCAGTGTTATATTATATTATATTATATTTGTTATATTAGTGTCTATCTGTCCTCTGAAACAATGGGTTTATAGTTAGTGAGAACTTCACTTCTCCCTTAAGCTTGCACAAATGTATTTATTTGTGTGTACAAAGCACTTTGTAATTGTTTTTTAAAGTGCTTTATAGTTGTTATTTTAAACTAAAGATGATGGCCAATGTTGATGATACATGAGAAAAGAACATTAATAATGTATCATATCGATATCATATGCCCAACATCATGTATGTATCGTGAAATTAGTGTTATCTTGACACCCCTAACCCTCCCCATCAAATACAACAACATGACATTTAGAACTGATAATATTCAACTGGTGGTCCGTGGAGGTATTGCATGTGGTCCCTGACCATGCATTTAGTAATGTAGGAAAGTGAAGATTTGTGTTATATTTTATTTTATCGATGGTGGATACTGTTAATGTGCGTGACAACAGAAAGGAAATTCAACTCAAGGATGACAGTTTTACACACGCACACATAGTGTCAGAGTCAGAGTCAGACATCCGACTTCCAAGTAACTGACAACATTGATGCGTCATCATACATCAAATAAAAGACTATTTACCTTGATGTACCCCGACTTCCAAGTAATTGACAACATTGATGCGTCATCATACATCAAATAAAAGCCTGTATTTACCTTGATGTACTAAAACCTCCCTTAAATACTTCCACAGAAATGGGAGTTAGAATTTCAAGGGAAACTGTACCAGTTTACCTGGTTGAGTCATCATTAGTAGGAAATGTGCCCATATCAATCGCATGTGCTTGCTTGTACTTGTGCAATTCGAAAATGGCCCATGTCTAAGTCTTAACAATTAGGCTATCAATTATGGCCTGATGATTCTGGTTTTACTTGTGGAGCTAGGCTGGAATCTATGCACGACTGTCCATATAGATCCAAATTAATCACATGCACAGAATTACTTCAAATTCTGCTGTAGGCTACTAAAAATGTATATAAAAAACGGACTATTTTATCAATTCAAAATTGCATGACCATCCCTTGGATTCAAAGTAAAATTAGCTGACCCTCCCTTGTACTAAAATTAGAAAGGCATGACCCGCCCCTATTTTCCTCCAGGGACCCCCTTCTGTAAATTTCGACTGGTCCCTTATGCAGAATGTCCCATTTCACAAGTTTTCAAATGTATGAACATCTTTTGAAAATAGCAGATCTACAAGCTCGCGATGCGACGCATTGTGAGCTTGTAGATCGGCTATTTTCAAATGGCCGAAATGTATATAGGACTGAAGTGGGTAATGTATGTTTTGTAATAATATAATCAAAATCTACAAAGTAACTAGTAGCCTAACTAAAGTTTTAATATAATTATAGTGGAGGAAAAGTATAATATTTGCCTCTGAGATGTAGTGCAGTTGAAGTAAAAGTACTGTAAATTGGAAATACTCCAGTAAGTAAAAATACTTCAAAATTGTACTGAAGTACAGTACTTGAGTAAATGTACATAGTTACTTTACACCACTGATCGACGAAGGAAGGAGAGGAGCGGAGCGGAGCGGAGAGAAGGAGGGAAAGATATGGGGCGACACAGATGGCCACACCTTGAACACGTCTGACTAAAACCCACACTGAAGGCCAGGTCAGGGGTCAGTGGAGACAACAAGCTCCACAGTGCTGAATGGACCCCCCCCCCACCCCCCTCGTTCCCCCCCAAAATAGGAGAGGTGAGGTAATTGAACTCCTTTGAACCAACAACACATACAGAACTTACTTTGTAAGTCAACAGCTGAGTAAATGTGTGTTTTCTCTCTCTTGTCTTTGCATTTGTATCTGTATCCAAGTGCTGCCTATAAATCAGAGAAATACAATAAGTATGTATTAACCACTTAAACTTATGTTCAATTAAATACTTGTACTTCTACTCCAATAAATCTCAGAGGCAAATATTGTACTTTTACTCCACTACAATTATTTGAAAACTTTAGTTACTAGTTGTGGATTTTTATTATTATTACAAAACACACATTAACCACTTCAGCCCTATTTAAACGTTGGCTATTTTCAAAAGATTTGAATAAATAAATCTACATATGATACCTTCTGAAACGGGGCATTCTGCATATAGTGAGTACTCTAACTTTTGGTACTTTAAGTATATTTTGATGCCAATACTTTTGTACCACTGTTGTGGACAACATCATGATCTTATAATAATACTAATAAACATCAGCAGCATCATCATCATTATAATGATACAAATAGGTATAGTAGAGCCTATCATACGCTTATGCTAAATTTCAAAGTAGTAAAATGTGCCATACATATAAGGTGCTACAGTGAAAAGTAACAATGTAATTTAGGGGTGCCATGGATGAATTTATTTGTTATAGGGGTGATACTAGATGCATGGTTTTCATTGGTCAGTCTGCTTGAATGAACTCTTAATTTAATTCAGTTTGACCGAAGAAACAAGAAATTGTTTAATATAGACGGTTGTTGCTAGGAGATGTGTAAAAGCTCTGCTCACAACTGGTCAGCTGTGTACACCACTAGGAAGGAGTAGGCTCACAGCAAATAGAAAACAAACTCAGCTGATAATAATGGATACAAAAAACAACCTATGGACCTTTTTTTGTAGGCCAACTAGCTAGTTAACTAACAGCTGTTTCTCGTCTTTGTAGTTTATGTCGTTCCTTGGGCAATGGTTACAAAGCGGATGTTGACAAATGTTGGACCGTTCAGGGCAGCTGTGTTATTGTTTACAGCCTGAAATCATCTATATATTAGAGGGTCCAGTGTAGTTATGATGTCATGGGACCTGGAACACCAAGCTGCTTTGCTGTGTGTACAAGTTTCATGGAAGTCTTACAAAGATCCAACATTTCTGCATCCACCACGGCAGATTTTAGAACCAGCATCCTGTGGTCGCCATTCATTAACAGAATGTTAACTGAATGTGACATATTTCCATGACAATGCTATCAGATACAACACTTTGAGCATGAATGTATACTATCATTTCATTTCCATCTCACAGACTGTTTTAAAGGAACAGAGAAGTTTGAAGACCTTCAGCTGCTCAAGGAAGAGAGGAGGCTTGGAGTTTTATAATGCAAATCGCTTGAACAAAAAGAGCTGGTTTGCGATGCAGGCCTCGACCACGTTAATTGAATTATCTCCTCTGAACCGGAGGCGTGGAGGAGCCGCATGCAGAACGTGGCCTGTTGAAACAGAAAAGCGACCATGGTCAACCTTGCCAGCTGCAGCAAGATATTTGAACGGAGAGAAAAGATGACTTTCTAATGATTTGCATAAATGCGTTTCCTTGTGAATGTGCTATACAAAAGTGTTTGACTTGACTTTAAATTAGACTTGTATTTTGAATGATAAATGATGCTACAAAATACAGTGACATTAATTCATTAGGCGGGAAATACTGACTGAACAATGTAACAATAGTTGGCCCCCAAAAAAGAAAAGACAAAATAAGTGAATAACAAGGCTGCGTTTTTAAAGCCAGGCAGCAAACCAAACCCATGAAGGATAGAAAGATTAATGAACATGAACACGGTTGATATTCTTCCCACACTATCCACAGGGAAGGACAGTGAGAGTGAGCTACAATCTAGATACATGTGGCCAGACTGGTAATTAACCAATTACTAACACTAACTTACCAATTACTTACTCTAATTGCCGGTCTCCTGAGGAGAGGTTAAGGGATCAGTGCCTCCCTAGACGCTGGCTGACTGGCTGGCTCTCTGCCACCGTGTCATCCATCCTGGGGCCCTAATCGAGTTATCATATCAACAAATCTCTCATCAGGGGCCCCGTGCCTGACACTCCCAGAAAGAAACCCAGAGGGGGACAACAAATTTCTAACAGCAGGATGCTGATGGTATGGAGTTGGCCTGCCAGGCAGCCCTCAAAGGTAGCTGCAGCTCGCCCTGGGGTCAACGCTTACACTGGACAGCACGAATCCCATCTCGGGCCCTGATGCCCTGGTGATCTATAGGAGTGAGTCTGAGAACCAGGAGAAAAAGAAGAAGAAGAGGGACGTTGTTTAGTGCTGCACACAATGGGTCCTGGGGGAACACAATGTAGTGGCCATGCAGAGTTTGGAGGGGAAGGTGGGGACTCCGGACCCCCTGTGGCTGCGAGAGGAGACACGGGGTCAGGGTGTTAGGGGCCACACTGGCCCCCGCCTGGGGAGAGGGTTAATGTACTATTAATCTGGGGTCATGCAAGCGTCTCCGTGCTCATATATCACCCGTTGACGGCAGAAATCACTGATGACCACCGGCACCAATCCTCTGTCATAAACGATCATCGCTGCCGTGCACATCTTTGTGAGTGTCCAGAACAGAACACATCTCTGTTCCAGAACTACTCTTAGAACTACTCTTCTCTGTTCTAGAACTGCTCTTCTCTGACCTGAAAGCACTCTGCTGTGGCCTAGAACCACTCGTCACTAGCCTGGAACCATTCGTCTCTCTTCTAGAACCACTTCTCTCTAGTCTACAATTACCCCAGCTTTACAAAAAAGGGTCACAACACTTTGAAGTGGTGAGAGGGGATGGATGAAAAGGGACCATAACTGGGGTGCCCTGGTGGCGACTTGACCTAATAATTACAATGCCCCGGTTCAAATCCTCACAAACCTCTGTTGAGTGCAGGGTTCGATTTGTAAAAAAAAAAGAAGAAAAAAAGAAGAAATAACAAAGGTGGAGACATTTTCTTAACCACGCAAGTACTTCTTAGTATGACAAATTGCTAAAATGGCTGATCAACAAGCTCACAATGCATTGCATCGATGCGTTGTGAGCTTGTAGATCTACTAGCTATTTTCAAGTTAAAAGAAATTGGAAGAATTTGCCTCAAATGGGGATGCGAGGGTTAATGTGATGACATTTATCTTTTGATTAAATTGTTAAATTGTGATATTATCAAATAAATAGATATATCAGAGCGTCTATTATTTTTCTAAAGGAAATGCACATATTTAATTCAGTTGACCATAATTAGGGATAAAACATATCCCCATTGGTAAGAAAACTGAATGACTAGAGGGAGGGATATCAAAAGCTGAGGCATGGATTTCGCCCCCATCCCCCCAGCAAATTAAACCCTGGTTGCACCTCTCCCTCTGACCTGACTTTCCTGTGATTCTTCACAGTCTCTATTTATCTTTAGATAGCATCTTCAAAAACTGTTACCAAGTGCTTGACCAACAAGATACCGAAAACTAAATAAAAGCCAACAAGAAAAAAACATCAATCAGACACCACAATACCAGACAAGGATTAAAAACAGGGTTCCATGAGAGTGTGTAAGAAGGTCACGTGTGTGTGTGGCTAAATGTTCCGGTGAGTCTGATTTCACATTTCATAGCCGGGCCCATGCAGGCCAGAGAAAAGCTGTGTGTTTGTGTTTCTCTTGCTGACGGTGCATGGAGGCATGAGAACCGGCATTCCCTGGAGGCACAGCGGTGTCAAGATAAGGAGATGGAGGAGGGTTGTGGCTCAGCGCAGAGCCAAATGTTTGACACGCTCTTTTCAACATCCCTATTCGCCCGGACACACACACAGACACACACACACACACACACACACACACACACACACACACACACACACACACACACACACACACACACACACATTATGCACGCTCGCACACATGCACGCACACACGCAGACACAGAAGCATACACCTAGTCACGGACACACACGGACACACCACCTTATGACTCACGCCCATATCAACACCGATAGCCTTGATGCCATCAGATTTTTTTTTCTCTTTCTTTTGTTTTCACTCAGCGATAAGATTTGTATCTCCGTGAAGTGCTGAGATGTGGAACTCGTAGACTCGGGAGTCGAGCCGGTGACCCTCTCTGACTCGCCATTCCCTCTCGCCGGGCCATTAATTGAATTACCTATTCATCGACAAGTGGAGGGTGCACGGAATTAGCCTCTCCGCTCTGCTAGCTCTCAATGTTAAGAGGTTCCTTAATAGAGTGTTGACTGGTTTCCATTGAAGCTCCCTCTCCCTGGGTGTGGGAGAGTGGAGGGCCAGAGGTACAAGCGGGTGGGGGGTGTAGTGGGGATAGTGCAGGGTAGGGTAGGGTAGGATAGGGCAGGTATGGAGAAACCCAGAGGGGGGCTGACCTTCGACCCCTCTCTGGAGAGGGACTCGGGTCCATCCAGCCACACAATGCTACCGGGGCACAGCCCTTAGCGGCTGCCTGCTGCTTCCCACAATGAGGCCTTTTGGCTGGGTCTCTCGAGGGCAAAAAGACCCCCCGGAGCTCCGGCTGCCATGCGGAGGTCTTTCACCGCTTTCCATCTCTCTCTTACTCTCTCTGTCCTTGGGTCCTCATTCAGAAACAGAGATACAAAACAAAAAAACTCAATAACAGAGAAGATATAAGGGGAACAATAGTCTTTGGAGGGCATCTTAACCCACCAAGAAACAATGTCAACATCTGTGGAGAACGGATAGTTAGATAGACACTGTGTCCTCCACGGTGGAAAAAAAGGGTTCTTGTCCTTCTGGGAGGCCATATTGAAAAGGCTACAGTGTTGTTTTGTTGTCGTATGAGAGGGATTTGGTCCTCTCCCCTTTTCAGCAGCCGGCTGAACCGCACCGTGACGCCCGGCGAAGCCATTTTGTCTCAGGGGCCCGGAAAAACGATGCGAGGCCCGGAGAGAGTCGGCAGCGGCGCCTCTTTCTTCGCCTGGTCCGGGTGAAACAGATTATTGTCGTACACATCGAGTGGTAAAATGCATCAAAGTCGGCAGGGAGTGTGTCCCGGATAGAGAGAGCAACAGGGTTGATGTTGAGTGAGAAGGGGGGGGGGGGGTCGAACATGGACACATAGTGTGTGTGTGTGTGTATGAACGGAGGCCACCCCGCATGCCCAGACGTGTGGGAGCGTATTGGATTCTCGTGGGGCGTCTGGGAAAGACACTGTCTTTGACTCTCTCCGTCTTTCTTTTTCTCCAGCATGTGGTCTCCCCTCATGCAACAGCACTACCAATATAAAGCGTCTCTTCATCTCTTCTCGGTGCCGTATACTCTCTCATCCTGACGTGAAAAGGATCATTCACTGTCTGGCAGACTGTGCGGCCTCTAACTTCCACTCACCCCAATTTATCAGTTTACCGCCAATTGGGCCTAACTGAGAGCTTGTGGGATTCCAGGTGCTTAGCATTAATTCTACTTTGTAGTGGTTTGCGACGGGCGGCTATGCGGCACGAACTATGTGCCGTGTCCCTACATGTCCGTGTAAGCGCCTCACCAAACCATACTGTATGACGTGCTACAATGCACGCACACATGTACTCACAGAGACACAGATATATGCATACTGTGCAGACACAAGCACCCATATAGACACACATGCATGCTTCTACACACACACACACACACACACACACACACACACACACACGCACACGCACACGCACACGCACACGCACACGCACACGCGCGTGCAGACAGCCTGTGGCAAAGTCATTTCATGCTGTCTTTTGTCATGCCTCAATGTACAGTAGCCAACAGATGAGCTGAAATTACTTTGGTGTCCTAATGCTGTAATGTCCCGACAGCACATTGAATCGGTTACGTCCCCTGTGTTTCTTCTGCTGCTCGCCACAGACATGAATGTCCTCGGTTGGATTATCATAATATTGTGATATCGTGAATGGGTTCTGTTACTTTGGCCCTGCGAAGCGCTGTTGTCTACAGTTTCATGTTTGCATGAAAATAGATACAGCTGACATGAACCATCAAACGAGATGAGAATAAAAGGACGAGGGGTAAAACAGAGCTCCCCGTCCGCCACAAACAGTATCGCTTCAGATCTCAATCCGCGAGCAAAAACCACATCCCTCTAGAAACCCACCGCCTCAACAAATGTAACCCCGGCAGGGCTTCCTGTTAGACGTCTGAGAAGTGACACAAATGGACACATTCATACTGAGATCAAAGCACGAGTCCTGCGGTCGCTTAAGCCGACGGAAAGAGAGAGAGAGAGAGAGAGAGAGAGAGAGAGAGAGAGAGAGAGAGAGAGAGAGAGAGAGAGAGAGAGAGAGAGAGAGAGAGAGAGAGAGAGAGAAAGGGTGAGTTAACGTTGGTTTGGTTTGCAGCCTCAGCATCTACAGTATGCTTTCAATACCCTGTCTTATAGGCAGACAGAGAATTGGACATCATTGAGAGAGACAGACAAAGACTGGGACACAGTCCAGGTCGGGACTGGGATGTTCCTTGTTCCTTGTTACAAGGAAGGAGGGATAAGAGGATGAACACTACAACAACAAAAATGAAGAACAATAAAAAATGATCCTCCTGTGCCCTTAGGACAGAGAGGTTGGAATAATAGTGGCGAGCAGCTTTATCCTGCCACCGAGGAGCTCTTAAAGGGATACTTCACTCTCGGGCCGGGGACACATTTAAAAAAAATATTAAAAATAAATGAAAAAAGTTACGGAAAATTCATGGCCCCCTCACGCATTAGTAGGACACTCTAATACGTGAGGGGGCCATGAATTTTCCATAACTTTTTTCATTTATTTTAAATATTTTTTTTAAATGTGTCCCCGGCCCTAAAGTGAAGTATCCCTTTAAATGTTCATTAGTCAGCCCAGAGACAGACAGACAGACAGACAGACAGACAGACAGACAGACAGACAGACAGACAGACAGACAGACAGAGAGATGGACAGAGAGAGAATGTGACATTTGTTCCCTTAACGTTATACCCACTAGGTCTTCGACGTTTTTCAGGCCAAGGACCCCTTAGCTGAGAGAGAGATGAAGCAGGGACCCCTACTACAGTATATATTATAAAAATATTGTGTGGATTAAACTTTTTCATAGATGGCTTGTTTGACAGCACTATCATCAGTGTTGTGTCAATTCATGTTTTCTTTTGTCTGCTTGTTTGTTTATACATTATCTTTTCTATTAATATGTTGGATACATGTTAATCTGTATTTTCAGACATGTAACATTTTAAACCTCAATATTTAGTCAAGTCGACTGTTGGCTCAGTATTTGGTCTGCTCTTTTTCCTCTACACTAACCCTCGGAAAATAGCCTCGCAGCATAGTGAGCTTGTAGATCAGCAATTTTTCGGCTAATGTACCCCATCACACAAAGATTTGGCGGACCACCTGTAGTTACTCTGAGGACCCCCTAGGGTTCCCGGACCCCCCAATGAAGACCCCTGCACTAGACCTCTAGATACATCAGATATGATGAGTTGAGATGATTGGCCTGGGTAGGGGAGGAAAGGAGAGGAGAGGAGAGGGGAGGAGAGGACTGGCCTGGACCAATATATCAATAGTTATTGAAATGTTTTTTATTAATATTATAAATATTATTAGGTTATTTAATAGCCTAAATAATCTTGCCAATAAAGTATTCAATCAATCAACAAGAAAAAAACTAAATGGTGACTCACATGGATTTTCTTTTTACTTACTTTATACTCTAGCTCTCGTGTTAATAGAGAGATAGAGTAAGAGAGAGAGAGAGAGAGAGAAAAGAGAGAAAGAAAGCTGCGGAGAAGAAACTAATCCCTTTCTTTACGTGACGACGCAACAGTCTCCCCCTCGCCTTCAATTACCCAGGGATCCTTGGGTGTGGACTTCCACGTACCGCAGGACGCTGTAAACACCACACAATAAAAAGACAGTCAATGGCCATGCTAATGTAATATGCCTGTGTTTGGAAAGAAAGGAACAAAAAGGAGGAGGGGGGCAGTGTTTTAAAAGAAAGCCACTTACAAAAACACAAATTTGGTGGTCTTGACGACTGTAAGCGGCAGACTGTAAAAAAAACTGTCTAGCGCTAGGGAGAGAAACTATAAACGCGCCAGTTGTTTCTGGGACGTTTTATATACCACAACAAACGGCGACAGAATGCCCAAACTTGACAACCCGAGCGTTCCCTCCATTGATTTCTTTTCTTTTTTTTACTCTGCTTCTAGGCAAGCTAGCAGTTTAGCATGTGTTGTTCATACAGGCTGCAAATAGACACCGCTTCAGACTGTTCTTACGACCGCAGAAGCTTAGCACTCCTCTTAATGAGCCACGCAGTGTGTATGCGTGTGTGCGTGCGCAGATGCTTGCGCATGCCGCATGCGTGAATACGCCTGTGTGTACAGTACACGTTTCAGGCCAACACCTGGAACAGCTGCCAGTTGTAAAGCTCTAGCGCTGTGAGGGGCTAATAAAGTACTTTTCAGGCGGCCATGTTTCTTCCTCTAGCCTAAATCTCAAGCGAAGCCTCTAAAAACACTTCACAGCATCCTCCATTAATTGGCCTCTTACCTCCGAAGGGCTTAAAGTGGAAGAACATCACATTCACACGTAGTGTAGGCATATACAATGTGTTGGAATGCTTGCACAAGCAAGTATTAAAATGAACACCTTACCAAGTGAGCACACATATTTGTCTGTCAGTGCAAACACGCACACTCATCCAAACATAGCTAAACTCCACAAAAACAGATCTCCCTCCTCTTTTTTTCTGTGAACATTTCTCACGGTGGAGACAGGCAGCAGGCAGTGTGTGTGTGTGTCTGTGCGTGTGCCTGTACGTGTGTGTGAGGAAGTGCAGAGCATACTTATCTGGCTCAGGATCAGCATTTAGGACGATGTGCTCATTGTCAGCACTGTGCGGGTGGAGATAGGCCCTTTGTGCAGCAGCCTCCTGCAGCTGGCTCCCACTGTAGAGGCGCTGGACTGGGCTCGTCTGGTCGGAGCTTTTGGGCTGGGCTGGAAAAAATGAGTTGAGAAACAGCCCGAAAGGATCAACACTTTATTAATGGAGGTTTTTCTACCTTGGTCGTCAAACAAGATTAAACTCAAATGGTATCTAAATGCCACATGAAATATGACATATAACAAGACACATGAATGCACTCCGCTTTTGTATTGTTGTTCTGTTTTCATTTGCTGACCTTTGTGGCGTAACTGGTGAATATAACTTATAGTACAACATTATCACAGTACTAGGGGGGATTGTGCAAGAAATTCATCTGACAGTAGGTTATACAGTACACATTCTTTTTGCAAATGTAGTGGATATCAGTTCCTCTATGTGCTATAGGCCATTTGATTGGTTGGAGGCGTCCCCACCAATCAAAATGGTTATAGTTTACAGCTTGTTAAGTTTAGGCATGGGTTTGGTGGTGAGATTTCATTAACCACATTAAACGTGGCGTCTCTATTTTTGGCATATCATTGTAGGCAAAAACTTTAAAACTTTTCAAATATAAAAAAAAAATTATATGTAATATTGAATATCTACAAACTCATTCGCTTGTGAGCTCGTAGATCGGCTATTTTCATCATCATACAATGACGTACTGTATGGATAAAATGGGTCTTAGACGTTTAATATTAGTTAAGGTTAGGCACTGTTTGTATGACTAAGTTTACGCATGGGTATTGGTGTGGTTTCATGAACACATTTTAAATAAAGTTAGGCCTGTTGGTAAGACTGTATATTAAGGTTGGGTCTATAATGCATTAAAATCACATTTATAATGCATTATAATGCAATTAAAAGGCATTACAACACTTGTTATAAATGTTTATAATTATGCATAACAACTTATAAATGCTGGTCATAATGCATTAAAAAAAATTCAGCGGAACAGCACATTGTAACCATAACTTAGTCAGTTATAAAGTGTATTTGTTGTTATATACTGTATAATAATAAACATTTATAACAAGTGTTATGAGGCCTTATAAGTGCATTATAATGTATTATAAATGCAATTATATTGCATTATAGACACAACCTTTAAGTAAAGTGTTAGCAAACAGGTTAATAGCATTTCATTTACCAATGCCATATGACGGCTGAATATCCACGGCTTTCTCCAAATGCAAATAATCTGAATCCCCTTTTGCAGATACTTGATTTGGTTTGTTACTCTCTGCGTTAAGTAGGTGGGAGTTACCGCAGTACATGTGTAGTATAACAGAGACTGACTCACAAGGCTACCACAGTACAACTAAGTCCACGCGCACAGTAAAGTATTTCAAAGTACATTTAGAAAACCTTTCTGTGGTTGTACACATATCTGGTACAATCTGACCTTCCATCTGGTACTCCATGGAGAAACAAAGACAAACACTAAGAATGATTTGACTCTAGCTTGCTCGCCAGCCTTGGCTGGGTGCGCTCCATCATGTCAGCCTGAAGAAGATGGACTGACTCTGAACAAGGGGCCCGTTTGGCCAGGGAATGATGGGCTGACTGACTTAGTATGTGTCTCGGGATTGCTACTATGTGTGTGTGTGTGTGTGTGTGTGTGTGTGTGTGTGTGTGTGTGTGTGTGTGTGTGTGTGTGTGTGTGTGTGTGTGTGTGTGTGTGTGTGTGTGTGTGTGTGTGTGTGTGCGTGCGCATGCGTGTGTATGCGTGCGTGTGTGCACGTGTTGTTTTGGAAGCCGTTTTGTGTGTCTGCCTGACATAGGCCACAATTGGGAAAATATTGTGCATAAAACCAGTATTTCGGCATATCAAATTGGGGACATAATTGATGTCCCCAATTAAATGTTATTGAAGTTTCATAATATTAGGATAAGGGGATGTGGAATGAATCTAAGTCAATGCAACGTCTCCAAATGTTTGCAAAACCTGTGTGTGTGTGTGTGTGTGTGTGTGTGTGTGTGTGTGTGTGTGTGTGTGTGTGTGTGTGTGTGTGTGTGTGTGTGTGTGTGTGTGTGTGTGTGTGTGTGTGTGTCTTGGAAGCCGTGCAAGCAGGGGTTTCTATGGTGTTGGGGTCTGGAGTGGAGTTAACAGCTCATTAACACCAATTCATTACGGACTGCTTGTCCTGAGCCATATACGAGGAGAGAGAGAGAGAGAGAGAGAGAGAGAGAGAGAGAGAGAGAGAGAGAGAGAGAGAGAGAGAGAGAGAGAGAGAGAGAGAGAGAGAGAGAGAGAGAAAAGCAGGGCTCCCTTCACACACAAATCGGTAGACCCATACACACCTAGCCAAGCTCTAGCTAACTTGCTGATGAGAAATACTGGTGTGTGTAGTGTGTGTATAGAGTGTAAGGTTGTGTTTTGTTTGAGAAAAAGGGTTAGGTGCTGACACCATCTTTGTGCTTGTGTCAGGCGGCTTGTGTCTTGCTAACCCTTGATATACTTACTGACCTTCTCATGGCTCCACAAACACAAGACAGGTCTACAGACAGGGAATCACTGTGGAAAGGAGATGAAAGGGATACAGAGTCATACATGTACGTATACAGTATATACTGTATAAACAGCATACTGTGTACAAATACCTACATACAGTATATATATATATATATATATATATATATATATATATATATATATATATATATATATATATATATATATATATATTATATATAGAGAGAGAGAGAGAGAGCGAGAGAGAGAGAGAGAGAGAGAGAGAGAGAGAGAGAGAGAGAGAGAGAGAGAGAGAGAGAGAGAGAGAGAGAGTTACGAATGGTTACTTGCAGTTCAGCATGTAGTGGAACTTTAGGTACATTGATTGGTCAGCTGCCATAGAACCCCTACAGCAGGTGACCAGGCAGGGCAAGCTTATTACCCTCTCAGTCCATTTAGGGCAAATAAAGGCTGGGTATGTGATATATCATACATGGATATATAGAGAAAGATAGGAGTAATATGTAACATGTACTACTGTATGGCTAGTGCGACTGTCCTTTTTACTTAGCATGCTCACTTGGCTTGTCACAACAAACAAACATACAAACAAACAAACATTAACGGACCCTGCCAGATAATGGAGGTCACAGGTCAGATAAGACTGCCCCCTGGGAGAGCAGCGTCTGGCGCATCTGAACATTCTTTTCTTTCTTTTTTTGCCGCAAGGCAAGAGGAGGTTTTGTATCGCTGTCATCAGGTCCCTAAATATGAGGGCATCTCTCAGGAACTACAATGGCCGCCTATCCCTGTTCCTATCCTGAGGACCGCGTCTGTTCCCTGCTTCAAAAGCAGCCCATTGTGGAGAGAGGCGAAGAAGAAAGAGGCACAATCCTCTTATTATCAGGGAAATAAATAGCAGCATATGGACTGGCCGGGGACAATCCCCTTTGAGTGGCTTTTTACCGGTCTTTGGGCACAATTTCACTGCGAAACGCATTTAGGCTTCAGCGAGGAGGGGCTGATGAGGCGGGGATCATTACCTCCTGAGATTTCACCTCAGAAGATTCCATTTCTCTTTAGCCTCCTCAAAAACGTTGAGAGAAGTTGAAAAGCCATACAACCTATTTTCCATCAAATCTCTTTAAAGTGCTGCCCACTAGTGAAGTGATAGAGAGAGAGAGAGAGAGAGAGAGAGAGAGAGAGAGAGAGAGAGAGAGAGAGAGAGAGAGAGAGAGAGAGAGAGAGAGACTGAGAAAGAGAGAGAGAGAGAGAGAGAGAGAGAGAGAGATATTGGCTAGTGGATGGTTGTTACATCACTCACAGATCATGGCAAAATAAAGCGATCTGGCACCTCGGCACTTTGTTAGGTTGTAAAAACAAAGCAACGACAAAGTTCTCTCTGTCTGAGATGCTGTGATGAACGTGTCGTCACCCGTATATCTCCTTTCCCTCTTAATTACAATAAGTTGGTGCCATAATAGGATTGTCAACTACCAAGGAGTGACAGCTTAAAAGAGACGCTTTCCAGTTGAAATGTGCCTTTGAGGGCCGATTTTCCAGAGCTTTCTTGCTTCACTTTAAAGCTCCATCCAATTCAGCAGCCCTTTCAGTGTAGCTGGGATACAAATCCATGCCACCGCAGCTATCACAGGCCCAGAATAAGCATAAAAAAGCTGCATTACATCTTGCTTCTTTTTAAAGGGCTCTCTTTGGCTTCTCGTGCGCAGGGACCCTGCATAGTGGAGTGGCCCACTTTGGTCTGCCAAGCGCCTGTGTTACTGGGATTCGTCATAGCGAAGTCAGAGAATCGCGGCAGAGACAATGCTAGCGGCCACCATTTCAATCCCAGCCCAGGCTGTCTATCTTATCTCTGAAACACCATTGTCATGCCAAAGTGTGCACCCCAGGCCAACCCTGGAAGACGGCTACCCGTTGACAATTTGCAGGGGTGATTTTTCAGTTAAACGATGTGTTTCCAAGGGCTTTTTTTCCGCCCCTAAATCTGAATTCCCCACACCACCCCTTTTTTTCCTGTGGCTAACACTGTGACAGATTCCAGGAGTGGCAGTTGTTTCAGCCGTGTGTTGGAGGCGGTTTCAGCGGATGCTCGTGATAACCATCCTCATGCCATGGGCTACTACTGTGCCTTGGATGCTTTTGTGGGTGATTTCAAGGCGCGCTCACGCCATCCTGCACCATACGCCCTCCCGGCGGCTCTATGAAAAGGACACATTTTTGCTAAAGCTTCCCCTGTGATTTCCCTTCCCTTTCATAAAGAGGGTGAAAAAATAAATCACATTTCACATTCTGATGGCGCCTTAAGAAACACTGCAGATCGTTTTCGCTGCCTCAGAGATAGATTGGTTCAAAGCAGAGACAGATGTACAGGAAGAGAGGTAGGGAATGAGTAATAGGTCACACTGTAGATGGCCTGTGGCCCCTACCGGTGCCTGTGGCCCCTACCGGTGCCTGCAAAGGCCACCACAATTAGCATTAGTAGAACATGAGTACAAACAGATTTTCTCAAACCGCCCCAGCAAGATGATGATGTGCAATAGCCAGTGTCCAGTCAATACCAGACTTAATTAAATGATATTTTCTGGGGTTCCCTGGTGATGCCATGTGTACCCGCCGGTGCATGTGGCATCACACGGGCATGGAGTATTCTCACTCTACACAGTAAAATCGTCCGTGTTCATTTTACTCTGACTGGCCCAAATGAAACCCGTAAGGGCCATTTTATTCCATTTTACACATATAAACTTAACGCTGAAGATGTCTACTCTGTACAATGTATTCCTGTTTGTTTCCACTGTATGTTCTAATACAAGCTGTAATACCAACTGTTAAGAATATTTCCAAAACAATTCAAACACACACAAAAAAAACCAGGTATGGTCATGATCTACACGATTGAACACAGGACCAAAAACACATTCAAGCGACAGAAGCTTCAGATTATACCTTTCCCAGCAGTGTTTTCTGACTGCAAAAAACACAAAGTCAGGTTAGGGAAGAAAATTCCCAGCACCTCATTCACCTCTCCTCACTTCTGCTTCGAGCCGCTTCCTGCCCGGGCGTAGCACTGATAAGGCGAGCACTTCTCACCCTGTCACACCAGACCAGAGTTTGAGAAGGGAAACTCGTAAAAGATAATCATGCTTTACGAGCGCCTCTTAAGAGGTCTGTCGAGGGGAAGGCCATTTTTGTTCGAGCTGTTTTGCTTCAGTCTAATGGGGAGCAGGAGACCAGAGGGCCCAGGGCTACCGCTGGTTTGACTCGCGTCATGTGGGAGGCAGACTGAGGTATTCTCCATAAACAACCCTAAATGGCTCATTCTCATCTCTGTCCATCTACTGTATCAATCAAGTCTTAATTTGGTCAGTTTTTTGTTTGTTTTTTTTCTCCAAGATTTGCCACACGTTCGGATTTCCTTCTTCTTCTTAAAATGCTTGTCGGATGTCAACCGAAACTTTGAGTGCAATTTAGAGGTCAAGTTTTTAAACTGTAGTGAGATATAGGATGAAAGGAAAGGAATCAGGAGACAACTACAGTGCCCTACACTCTTCTGCCTAAACCTTTTTGCCATTTTTTACTATTTTTAAAAACATTTTAAAATAGTGAAAATAGCTGATCTACATCGATACATTGTGAGCTTGTAGATAGGCTATTTTCACTATTTAAAAAAAATGTAAATGCCAAAAAGGTTTAGGCATAAGGGGTAAGGCACAAGATAGGGCCCTGTATACCTGATCACAACAATAATATTGGTGTTATTTGAATGAACTTTAAATAACACTATACTACAAACATAAGCAGATACAACTTATTGGACCAATATCTCCCATCCTAAACACACATCATACAGTGGTTCATTTTTGTAAATAAATAAAGGTGGAAAAAACAACAACAACCCATAAACAACAACAATGAAACAGGCTTTTCATCAGCTGTCAAGGTTGATTTATGTCATTCCTTTCCTAAACCTATCCCTATCCTCTACATTAAACGTTGGTCGTGTTGACAGTAACATGGAGTCTTTAGACTGATTTATGATCAAATGCTTCTTAGAGAATTGAGTCGGAAAAGAGGTAAGAGAGTTCATGTGCTTCACTTGGCTGAACCTTAAAAGACTGAAAACACAAACAAAGAGGCCAAACAAGCTATGGATGTACAACGAACGAAGCCTTGGAGGAGAAAAAAAACTGCTATTGGCAGCACATACCTTGTATCTATCAGGGCGATCCCATTTGCATTTGAAAATGGACTTTATACATGCTCAATCAAGAACAATAAAAGCAGATGAAAGGATGAAAGAAATGGGAGGGCAAAAATGAAAGGAGAGAGACACTGAAAGAAAAGACAAGCAAACAGAGGAGAAAAACAGAAGTGAGCGATAAACAAAGAGGGCAGCCAAAAAAAAAAGGAGAAAGAGAAAGTAAAAGAAAAAAAAGGGGTGAGTTGGTGGTGCTGAAGAGAGGAGCCAGCCCCTACGGCGGTAACCTCACACGCACATCTTCATAAGCTGCATCAGCCCCTCCCCCTCCTCCTCCTTCTCTCTCTTTCTCTCTCTCTCTCTCTCTCTCATCCAGCCTCTGGCCCCGCAATTAATACATTTTCAAACACTGGCACTGGGGTACAAACAGGAGTAGGAGGGGGTGGTGGGGGGGGTGGAGTTTCCTGGAGCGGGGGCACTGAGTGAATCATCTGGAAGACACCTTCGGCCGCAGGGCTCAGACACCCCACAGCGGGGAGCCCCAGCGTCGGGGCCCCTCAACACACGCACGCGGCCCCCCAAATCACAGGCTGGCTCAAGCATTTAATGGGCTCAGGGCCGGGGTCCATGAGCGAGGCACAGCCAAGCACTTTGATGGAACACCTGCGGTGAAACTGGATCTTTACGGGTCCGCGCTGCAACCTGAACCTCGCCGAGACGGAGACGGAGGGGTGCGAGACCGGCCGTGGAGTCAGGCGGTGTACATACATACGTATACGTGTGCGGTGGGAGTCCGCAGGGCCAGCAGGCTTAGACATGCCACCCCCAGTGCCTTTGAAGATTATTATAGGTGGCTGTTGTCAAGGCTAATATAAGGGCCACGTCAGCTCCACTAGATGTAAGGGTGATATCTGGCTGTATTATAAAGTCTGGGGGAACGGAGCTATGCCCCTGACATGTACCGCGGCCTGGGAACAGAGCCTGTATCTGGGTGTAGCTCTAACCTTTCTCTCTCCGCCTGCATTCTGCCAGAACGACCCGGCCTGAACTGACTCCCATGGGGATATAGTTAAGGCACGGGTGTGTTCCATTGCTGGATAGGTTTATCCAGTTTCTCATACATAATTGGCAAATAATCATTTAAATTCACCATGCATATTGATGCCCAGGCCCATTTTATAAAGCAAATGAATTATGTGACATTTATTCTCTCTTTATGCTACTAAAAACTAATCTTAGGCCAGGCAAATCCAAGTACACATCATGGAAATGTATTTAATTGAATTAAGCTATTGGCTGCCTAAAGTACTACCTCAGCTATAATAAGACATCACAGGTTTGCACAAAAAAAAAGGAACAGGAACACAACAACTAAACAGGTTTGTATCCTACTGTATCGATGACTCAGCAGAGATATGACAGATAGCGTTGACTGCTGGGGCGGTTTTACCTGGAGGCAAATACATCAACAAAAACCTATAGAAAATATCAAACTAGGAGACAGTCTACCGTTACAGATACATGTACTGTGGTTTATGGAAGTTTTCACAACAGCAGCTTCTGAATTCCTTTTGTAAATTTGATCACCTGCTGAAACATGAAGCCAATAAGCGTCTAGGGATAAACGAAACGTTTCTTTTCTTTCACGCGACACCTAACGACCGGTTATACACATCTCAATGTGTGACACTCACATTCCATCCCCACTCCACCCTATTCCATGGGAATTATCCATTGGAAATTCCCGACATGACACAATACACCAGTCAGTGGGTATTATAGCCTCCAATCACAGGCTGTCGGGGACGGGGGTCGTGATGAATTTTTCGGCAGGTCTGGTTTGGGTGGTACAAAGCTGAGCGCCTCCCCCTAGCCACCGTGGGCTGTCACTGTGCACCGCCCAGGGTCACGGTCTATGCTCTGAACACCGTGACCGCTGCGGTAATTGTCTAAATTGGTGGAGAAAAAAAAAAAAGCTTTGGCATTCCAGAAGTGTCGCGAGGAGGGAGGGTGGGAGGGTGTGGGCGGCGGGGGCAGAATTCCATGATTCAGGGGTGGATGTGAAGGGATTTAAGTGCTCAGGAATGGACACCACCACCACCACCACCACCCTCCAGCCCACTACGCCACCCCCCCCCACTCCACCCCTTGATGTAGCCCTCCTGTAAGAGAAAGACAGTGGGAGTGGTCGGGACGCGGAGGAGGTCAGGAGGAGAATGTGGTCAAGCGTCTCTGTGGTTTGTTGAGGGGGGGTGGGGGTGGGGGTGGAGGGGGTCAATGTGCTTCATGACCCCTGGGGTCAACTGATGTTGTCATAGCTGCTGATGCTAGAGAATGATCTGCAACACACCCCGGAGCACATCATCATCATCATCGTACATGTATAATACTCCTTCTTCAGTAACAGCTCTGTTTCACAAGCAACAAACCCTTAACCACTTTCAACCCAACGTCCCTATTTTGGGCACAGCCTGCAATTATAGGCGAAAATCATCAAAAACAGTCAAAGGTTTCCGAAAATATCGGAAAATAGTAGATCTACTTATAGTAGATAGTAATAGGAGTAGATCTCTAAAAGTAGATCTTGTGCGACGAAGTATACAGGGCTTAATCGGTTAAGAAGATTCCTAACTTGGAACGTTTACTCGCAACGTGCCTTTCTGTCATGTCATCCATCATCTTCTTAGTTTTTAACTCTAATTCTCCAGTATCGGATCGTGGCCCCCAGAGTTAAACCTTGTGTCCTTAGCAGTAGCAACGGCAGTAACAACAAACAACCGTCTCTTTTTCCCTGCAGCGTGCTCTCCTCCCCTGGGGGAAGGGGGAAGGGGGGGTGGGGGGGCGGGGTTGTTGTCGGGCTAGCTAACGTCATTGGAGCTAACTAGGACCACGCTGCTGCTGCTGTAGCTGCTGGTTTCCAGAGGGCCTGCCAACGGTCCCCCTGCACCGGCCCCCATTTCACGGCTGCCTGCTTGAGGTGTGGGACTGAACGAGGGCCTCACCGCCAGTCAGCGCCAGGCTGTGATAGAGGGATAATGTGTGTGTCTGGGTGTGTGTGTGGGTGTGTGTGTGTGTGTGTGTGTGTGTGTGTGTGTGTGTGTGTGTGTGTGTGTGTGTGTGTGTGTGTGTGTGTGTGCGCGCGCGCGCACACACGTGTACTGTATTCCTGTTTGCCCGGGGCAACAACAATAATGTGTGTTTGTGAACTTGAGAGTGCATTTGTCGTGAGTGTGCAGTTTTTCTGTGTATGTACAACATGTGTGTGTACACTGTATTGTGCATGTGTGTGTTGACATACAGGGGGTATGGGGTCTATATGCGCATGCATGTCATTCTGCATGTACAGTACATGCATGTCAAACTGGCCGTGCACTGACTTATTTGACCAGTGTGGTTACAAGCGCGTGATGGTATGTGTGAGTACGCGCGCGTGTGTGTGTGTGTGTGTGTGTGTGTGTGTGTGTGTGTGTGTGTGAGAGGTGGTCGAAGGGGCTCATTGCGGAATTTCCATGTCATTTCCCCCTGTATCCAATCAGCAGGGCCTGGGGGCCCCCAGCCCCCGGGGGTAGGCAGGGGGGTTGTGGGAAATGCGGTCTGACTGTAGGAGTTAATGTGATTTGGGCTGGTGCTGAGTCGCAGAGGAGAGGGGGAGGGATGGAGGGAGGGAGGGTGGCCGGGGCTATTTTGACAGACGCTGGCCTCCCGCTCAGACTGAGGTCTGCAATTACACAGGACATAAACACGGTGCACCGAGGCCACGCCGGAGCTGTGCAGGCCCCTGGGAACGGAAAACGGTGGGGCCGCAGTGGTGAGGCCGCAGAGGCCCCTGGCAGACGCCCACAGACGTCCATCGCGTGACTGTGGGAGAGAGGGACACACGGGGCAGAGCGCTGGAGGAGAGATGAACGAGGGAAAAGAGCTGTCTGGAACTACTGGGAGAGAAACACAGCATCGAACACGCACACATATACACACACAAAGAGGTATTGCAGTGACAAAAACGCTCATTCATACGGCATGCAAGAGCACTTGCAAAGGTTGACTGGAGCTGCTGTGAGGGAAATGCAAACTTGCATGCACGGACGTGTGCACATGCATGCATGCACACACACGTGTTTCCGTATGCACATAAATGAAAAAAATACACCACCACACATACAAACACATACTGTTCATAGACCCACATGCATGCACGCACACACACACACACACACAGACGTTTTCTTCCAACCCAGACTCCAGGTATTTTACTCCCTTGTAAACCAGCAGAACTTTCCCTTGCGCTCCGGCGGTCCACATTAGGCCTCAGTTTACTCCCAGTAAAACAGCTTCAGAACCTCCACCTCTCCTTCTTTCACTGTCTTCTACCGTTCTATCCATTACTCCTTCCCCCCTCTTCCCCTAGGGTATGTTTGGGTTGCGGTGCGTGTGCGACTGTGCGTGTGTGTATGTATGAGTGCGTGTGCGTGTGTGTGTGTGTGTGCACGAGCGTGTGTGTGTGTGCACGAGCGTGCGTGCGTGTGTGCATGCGTGCGTGCGTACTGTGTATGTGAGCTGAAAGCATCCCACAAAGCATTGCGGTCCACGCTCCACTTCCTGCCACCGCTGGTGTCCTGAGACAATTCCCCTCCGTTTCAGATCGCTAAACCAACAAACACTGAGGACACAATGAAGACCGCCACCGTTCTTTTTTTTTTACTGTAATGAATTGGTGCCCCATTATGGGCACCGGGCCTTCGGATTCAGGGGCCCACCCTGGCTGGGCAGAGTGAATGGATGTCAGGCTACGCATGGAGCTCTTTCAGCAGCAGTGAAGCCTATAGTAATCAGCCCATTATGTGAGGCTGTCGCTCACCTAAAAGAAACGATCTACAAGCTAGCTTGTAGCTGATTGTAGATCGGTAATTTTTTTGGCGAGCGACTCTGTCATACTACGGAGCATATTGTTGCTGTCAGGCAGAAAACCTCTTATCTCCATATTTCATTGTATATTTCTTTCGTAATTTAACGCCCTACTTCATCATACTACAGCGTCACACAAAAGCATCAAAAGTAGCAGATCGTTTCGAGCTTGTAGATCTGCTACTTCTGCTATTTTTTTATATGAATCCAGAGAAGTAACTGTTTTGGACATATGAGGTTTCCACCCGACAGAGACGATAAGTGTGGATGGAGAGTGCTGCCTTGTGGACAGAGAGAAGACAGGCGGTGGGATCATATTTACCGTCTTTTCAACCCGCGTTATGAAGCGCCCATCGACCACATCCTATTGGATGTAATACAGCGGACAGGGTGGGGGGGGGGCGGGGGCGTCCGGGGATATCGACTATTTTCCACAGTCGATCTGGAGCGGGATGTGACAGAGACATGGGAAAACGTGAATGTGGATAAGGATGCTTCAAAGTACAGCACACACACACACACAGTCGTTCACATGCCCCACACAAATGCATCAGTAAATACAGTACAAGCATGCGTGCACACATACAAAAACACACACACACACACACACACACACACACACACACACACACACACACACACACACACACACACACACACACACACACACACACACACACACACACACACACACACACACACACACACACACACACACACACACACACACGGAAAAGCGCCCGGACACACTGCATCCTCCCTCTACTGTTATGAGCGTTAAGACTAGAGACATGCCCACACGAAATACACTAATAACCACACTTGCACGCACACATGCACGCACACACACACACACACACACACACACACACACACACACACACACAGACACACACAGACAAAGCATGAACACGAGCACATGGAAAGTTGAGACGTTGTTTGAAGGACCACCATCCCGCTGAAGTTTGTTTGGCTTCCTTAGTGTTTGTCTAAGAGGTGGATCAGGCCTTGTGAGGATAGAGGAGAGGAAAAAGCACAGAGGAGATGAGAGAGGAGAGGAGAGGAGTCATTGGAGTGTATATTGAGACATCTCCAGTGCAGAGATCAGTCTCACCTTCCTGCTGGTTTATCCTCTGAGCTTGAGACACAGCCAAGCTAAGCCAGTGAGGGAACGTGTATATGCGCTTAATGTGTGTGTGTGTGTGTGTGTGCCTGCGGGTGCTTAATGTGCGCGCGTGCAGATGTGCGTGCGTGCATGCATGCGTGTAAGTGCCTATAATGTGTGCGTGCGTGCGTGCGTGCGTGCAAGACTGTTTAGCAGGCCACATGACAAAACATTACAATAACCACATCAATATTAACCATGCAGCAGGCTAATTTCTCTTCAACAGGGTGGTTAAAGACAGCACTCCCCTGACATGAAATCCTGTTTCAAGTCACACACACACACACACACACACACACACACACACACACACACACACACACACACACACACACACAGACATATATATATATATGTGCCTTATATACTACCATATAATACCATAATAATACCATTTATAAGCTTTCACTAATAAGGACAGAACTCAAATATTATACTTTTAATGCAATAAGTCAGAGTGTTACAGTTGCCCCCAGTCTACCCTCTGTGGAGTAAATGGTCTTTAGGGCTGACACAACTCTCAACCAAAGACAACCCTGTTCAGCTGCAGGGATTTTCACAGCTCTATGTGTGTGTGTGTGTGTGTGTGTGTGTGTGTGTGTGTGTGTGTGTGTGTGTGTGTGTGTGTGTGTGTGTGTGTGTGTGTGTGTGTCGGGGGGGGGCAAAGTTATTTCCTCCACTCACTCTCTCTTTTCATATCTGAAGGTTTACTCTCTCGCTCACACTGTTTTCCCTGGAGTCCATGGTAGCCTCGCAAATAAACTCACACGTGCACGTGCGCGCGCACACACACACACACACACACACACACACACACACACACACACACACACACACACACACACACACACACAGAAAGGCAAGTCGAGAGCACGCACAACACGCACATAATATACATGCTATATCAACGCACACACATGCAGCGCACACACACACATACACAGAAAGGCAAGTCGAGAGCACGCACAACACGCACATAATACACATGCTATATCAACGCACACACCGATACACACATGCAGCACACACACACACACACACACACACACACACACACACAACACGCACATAATACACATGCTATATCAACGCACACACCGACACACACACACCGACACACACACACACACACACACACACACACACACACACACACACACACACACACACACACACACACACACACACACACACACACACACACACACACACACACACACACACACACACACACACACACACACACACACACACACACAGGCAGGCACGCAGCTCTCCTCTCCTCTCCCCAGGCGGTCTGGCTGTAAAGTGATACCACGTCTCGGAGCATTTCGCACATGCTTTCCCGGACAGTTCCCACACTCCCGGCCGCCTCAGCCTGTCTGACCTTTGCCAAGACCCCCCCCCCCTCCCCCCTCCCCTCCTTCCCTATCCCTCCTTCCTTCTCTCCCTCCTCTCCTCTCCTCTCCTTCTCCCAGGGCCTGCGGTTTGGACAGCTGTGGCCAAGCTGGCTGCTCCGCTCGTGGAAAACATCCGCCACACATGGAGGGCCCGGCACGGAGCCTTCTGGCCTCTGCCTGCCTGGTTGTCTGACTGACTGGCTGGCTGGCTGGCTGGCTGGCTGGCTGGCTCTATGACCGGCCGTTTAACTGGTTGACTGGTGCACTGACCTAACGCCTCCCTCGCTGTCTGACTGGCCGCTTGCTTACTGCCTATTGCACTGACTGCAATTATCGCCTGCCAACCCGCCTACTCGGCGGACTGACCAGCCGGCCAACTGCCTAACTAGCACGCTGACTGGCTACTTGCCCGCATCAACAAATGGCTCCCTGGCCGGCTGGCTGGCTGACTGACTGGTTGGCTGGCTGGCTGGCAGGCAGGCTAGCTTACTTTGCTGGCTGCGTGCACAGCCGTGGGGGTCTGTTTCCCACCCCGCGGACACATGTCTGACCCCCCGTCTCCTCCGCCTCCCTGGCAGACCCCACCTCCAGCCCCACCACCGCGGCCCGGCTCCCAGAGCTCGCACGACCTAATCCCCTGCAGCATGGCTCCAATTTAGGGCCTCCCCACCGGCTGAGTGCGGTACATAAACAAGCCTGGGTTACAGCCTCCATCCCTCCTTCCCTCCTTCACTACCTCAGGCCCACGCGGGCCCTCAGCCAACCTCCACATATGAGACTGATTCTCTCTTGGATCTGGACGCTGGCCACTGCTCCAGGGCTTCTCTCTCTCTCTCTCACACAGCTCGTATGGTGTCGACCTACACACACACACACACACACACACACACACACACACACACAAGCAGTGCACACATATACAGTATATCTACACACATACACAAAAGATGGATGTGTGTGTGTGTATTTACTGTACATACGCGTGCGGAAGTGGATATGTACTAGACTGAATGGAATTGGAGACAGGGGTTTTTCTCACAGCCATGCACCACACACAGACACACTGAGACACACGTGCACGCTTGCTGGTGGGTATCTGTGTGCGCGCACACACACACACACACACACACACACACACACACACACACACACACACACACACACACACACACACACACACACACACACACACACACACACACACACACACACACCTCAAAAAGGAGCTTTTCAACTCCATTTTGAGTCCCCATTCTTTTTCTTTCTTGCCCCCTCTCTTTCTCACCCTCTTTCTCTCACCCTCTCTCTTTCTCCCCTCTTGTCCTATCCCTCTCCGCCTTTCTAACTCTCTCCCTCTCTCTCTCTTCTCTCACTCTCTCTGTCTCCCTCTTACCCCCCAATCTCTCTCTGGTTGTGTTAGGTGACGTTCCCTCTCGCAGACTCATGAATACAGTAGACTCTTGCCTGTGGTTTCCTCACCTTCCCCTTCACACATGTGATGAAGAAGGAGGTGTGATGAACAGAAGGAATAGAGGAGGATAGAGGATTAGAACCCCTACGTGGAATCTGGAACGAGAGAGAAATAAGAAGGAAAAATACATATCCTGATGGTGTTGCTGACGACTTGCATCATATTTCCATACGGTTGGAGGCAAGATTATGTCAGCCAGGCAGGGGCATACACACACAAACACACACAAACACGTACACACACACACACACACAGAGCCTTGACCTGAGAATCAAGGGGGGTCTACTGTGACTTCAAGCATCATTGCTCTGAGCTGGTCTGCTGGGTGGGTACACACACACACACACACACACGCACGCGCACGCGCACACGCACACGCACACGCACACGCACACGCACACGCACACGCACACAAATATCCATGCAAGCATGACTGTACAAACACACACATGCACAGTAATCCTGCAGACTTCCTGCCGGTATAACCAACTTGGGGAGGCAGGAGGGAGGAATGAACACTAGCATGTTGGTTTTGACAACAGCTTCAATTATTTAAATGCTAAAACATATATCATTAGTTTTAGGCACATTTAATTGCATCTGTTTTTAGTTTTTGGCAACAAATGATCAAATCTAGTTTTTGTTGCATCCATTCTCGTCATAGTTGTGTCCAGTGCCACAGCAACATCCTCAGTGTTAACTCTAAAAATGGAAGAAAAACTACATCAGGCATGAACCACTTAAGCTCTATTTCAAATATATTTAAAAAATATATATAGTAGATCTACAAGCTCAAAACGTGTCGCGAGCTTGTAGATCTGTTATTGTCACGATTATTTAAATATTTTGGAAAATGTGTGTGGATAAAGGGGGGACATGCAGGTGGACTGTGATCAAGTAAAGATCTGCAACAGTTATCGTAATACAGGATGTGTGTGTGTGTGTGTGTGAGGGCCAAATGTCAGAAATAGTAGAATTTCATAAATAGACATTGTGAGGACAATATTCTGGGTCCTCGCTAAAGAAATGTTAAAACAAACTAGAAGAAAAAAAAAGATTTGGGGAGTTAGACTGCATGTGCGTGTGCTTGTGTGTTGGATGATCATAATGCCTGCTTTATACTTAAGTTGCCGATGTACAGTACAAGCTCACAATGCGTCGCAGCACGACCTGTTGTGAGCTTGTAGATTGCCTATTTTTGGTGTGAGACACCGTCTTCAAACTAAGTATAATTCAGGCTTAATAGTGATAGTGGTTGTTATAGTATATACTTCAAGGCTTGCACACCCACATTCAGACCAGCTCCCCCTCCCCCATACACACACTCACACAAAAACACAGACACACTTGAATGCCCATCCATGTGCCCGGTTCCACCTCCTCATTGCTCCCATCCATCCACCCGTTTCCCATGAGGAGCTCTCGCTCCGAGGCTTGTGGGTGCGAAATAAAGTAAAAAATAAAAGACATAACACAAAAAAGGAAAAGAAAAGAGGAAGAAAAAAAAAACATGAGGGGAAAAAAAAGTGTGCGTTTTCTCTCGCTCTGAGCTTGCGGTCCAGGCTCACTGAGTCCCTGGATGCCAGAGTCTTTCATCGTTTGGCAGCCTGGCGCTACGGTTCACTTCTACCTCCTGGCTAGAGGCAAGAGAAGCAACACTCACTCACTCTACACCGAGCGAGCGAGCGAGCAAACAGGAGTCGAAGAAACAATGAGAGAGAGAGCAACTGTCTTTCATGCAAAAGAAACCTCTGGAGTCATCTGTGGCTGCTGTCTTTTTTCTGTTATTCTCTTCCTCTCCCTCTCCCTCTCTCCCCTCACGCTCTCTTTCTCTCTCCCTCGCCTCTGTTGGACTCATCTCTCTCCAGAAGAATAATGTTTGTGATTATATAATCTTATCTCGGGCACTGGATCGCTCCCAGTGATGGAGACGTTGAAAACCAAAAAGATGTAGGCTAGCGAGGCTGAACACATTGACCTCTGATGTTCTCCTCTGGTCTTTCTTTGGAAAGGAAAAGCGGTGTCTCGCTGGTATATCATTGTTGAAATGCGCTCTTTCCAAAAACAGCCGAGCGCAGCCTCGTGTGTTGATTTCAAAGCACACCTGCCGCACAGTTTCACCCTCTTTTTCCTTCATGGGTTTCTGAAATCGAGACTCGCTGCCGACACTTTAGGCTGTTACACTGTAAAATCCTGAGTGTAGGGGTACGAACAGATTAATACTCTCATAATATACATAAGTGTAAAATTGACACTCAGGATTTTGCAGCGTACGCCTACTCCCACTTGACACGCTGTTATTTTTGGCTTAGTTATGAATCCCTGAAAATTCCTTATGCTCACACCATCTACTGTACAAAACATAAACTACTTCAGACGCCTAATTTGTACATGATACATGACTTTGAGTCTCATCTCATTGCCACTACAACAACTTATTTTACTATGTTGAGCAACATTTTTTATTGGCACCACATCGAGCTATTGACTCTCTCTCTCTGGTTTTCTTAACTGAAGCTTGTCAGTATAACAATGAAGAGATTCGTTTATAACAAATAAACTAAGCCAGTATCCCCTAGCTTCTAGAACAAAAACATATTCAGTTTGAGCTGAACTGAACTGGAATTAATTACCGCTAGAACAGCGCCACAAATCATAATAACACAAATCTGAACTCGATCAATACGCCGCATGCTGACTGCTCTGCACTTCACCACATAACAAATACACTTATGTCATGATCCGAGTACGCACGCAAAGTGAAACCAATCGCAGGGACGCAAAGCCTACAACCTCCCGCTGGCACACGCTCTCATCCAGCCCGGGCCAAAAAACCCCGAGAGGTCTTTAGGATCGCTCCACCGCGGGGAGTGAAGTGAACACAGCATCCCACAGGGCCTGATAAAGGACCCCTACCATATGCATTCTCTCAGCCTGGATGTGCCACCATGAGCGGGACATTTAGGCCTCATGTCAGGCCGGGACCGGAGGAAGACTGATGTGTTATCAGTCATTAGGAGACTATGGACAAACCCCCGGGAGACATGTTAGTGGCTAATGTTGAGGCCCAGCGGGACTCCCCTGGCACCCCGCTAGGATGTCTGGGAGCAGAGGCATCTGGTGAAGATGTCCTCGTCCCACACAGACACATATGATGAATGGGTAGGTATACAGAGTAACGCGTGTAGCAATGTGTGTGTGTGTGTGTGTGTGTGTGTGTGTGTGTGTGTGTGTGTGTGTGTGTGTGTGTGTGTGTGTGTGTGTGTGTGTGTGTGTGTGTGTGTGTGTGTGTGTGTGTGTGTGTGTGTGGTGCTAAATAAGCAAAGTGTGAGCAGAAACAACATATTGTGCGCGCATGTGTATTGTATGTGTGGTTGGAGGATGTGAATTACGTAAACCCAGTGCCCATACCCAAACTTATATAAACATACCATCATGGAATGTCATATACTACAAACACTCATAAACACAGAGTCAGACAAGAATAAATGCACACAAACACCCCAGTATACACGTGTGCCCACGCACACGCACACGCGCACACGCGCACACACACACACACACACACACACACACACACACACACACACACACACACACACATAATAGCAAACAATTACATTTATACGTATATATATACACTCACACAAAGCCTGGCGCTATATGGGCGCAGTTTAGCCCCCGGCGGGGAGCCTGCCCGCTGCTCACGGCCCCTGCTGGGTTGGCCCCGTGGGAAGCCCCAGCGCCGGCCGCTGGGTGCACAGTGGGGTGTCCGGGGGATTCCGTCCGGGGGGCTATGAGACTTGGAGTGGTGCGGTGACCATGGAGGCCTTGGCCCTCAGACAGGCCACAGTCTGAGTGCTTCTCAGTCCCAGATGCATGCTCTTAGACACGGGACGATTGTGTTCGCTGACGTTCCCATGGCCTTCCCCCCCGATGGGTCCTGAGAAACATTGTCATAGAGCGCTTAATCATCGTTTTCAATACGTTTCAAGGGCCACGAGGTAATCATCAGTGAAAGGAGCTCGTATTCGTCCTAACGGCCAGACTGGACAGACACGTTGTCTGCGATGAAAGTTCAATCTTTTTCACAAATCCCAATAAAAAAGAAATGCCTGCCTGCAAATCCCATGGCATGTATGTATGCGGCCGTAACGCGACACCATATGCTGATTGTTTTGCCCCGTTTTAGCCAGTTTTACTTGCAATTATTCACTAGTATGCAAATATTGTCTTACGTTACGTCTCTTGACTCTATGCTGTGTTTTATGTGTCCTCGGGGTGCTTTCCAAGCACTGCACGTCAAATAGCACTTGTGATGAATGTTCGCCTACGTGCCCAGAATAGGGATGCTAGGGTTCATGTGGTGCTGTGCATGCAGTTTAAAGGCTAAAACAATGAAGGTTTCATGAGATTTATCCACATTCCCCAAATCAGGGATTCTGACCCCTAAGTTTGAGAACCTCTGTTGTATTCAACCACAGAGACAGACAGTGGTTTGCAATGTCTGAATGCTCAAACATTACATTTTGGCTACCTCACTTGAACTGTAGCCCTATTTTTGTACCATCCTAGATAAATGTCATTGTGATCAAGGAAACGCATTCATCAAATGTTCTGTTCATAATGACTAAACTGAATTTAAAAAGACTAGGAGAGGAAAAGCTGTTTTGTTTCTTTGAAGAAAATATTTGGAATCTGATCGTGTGCGTTTCAACAATTGGATAAAGTCAGGGCTAATGTAATCTGCATTCATCAATAGTACAGGCAAAATACATGGCCTAGTCTCATCACAAATGTAGAACAGCTGGGAAATCTGGAAAGTAAGTCCAGTAGGGCTGTACTGGTCAACTCTCTGGTGTTAATGTGTGTAATTATGTTAATGTAAAGCAGGGCTACTTGGCAAGAACATATACTGTGCATGTGTTTGACAAAAAGACTCATTTGGAAACACTGGGAATTCATCTCAACTGTCAATTTAACCTCTTAAGCCCTATATACTTCGACGTACGACAAACAACGAAAATAGCCAATCTAAAAGCTCACAATGCATTGCGATGCACTTGCAGATTGAATTTTTTTTTACATTTTACAAAATCAGCCCCAAATTGGAATGCCAGGGTTAATGTGGTTAATGTACTTTTGATTAAGCACTTCCAGTTTGCTCGTAGTTTGATAGCCTGCTGTGCATAACTCAAAATAAATATTTAGCATGTCAATTACAGCATAAAATATACATTACATGTATACATTATGATTTGAACGCTGGATAGAAAGCAACAAAAAAATCTTAAATTTCACTGTGTTCAGAATAAATAATACAACGGCTAAATTAAATGAAGAAAGCCTACCAGCTGCACAATTAATAACATTAGCTTAATCGGAGTTTGGCCATGTTTAGCCTTACTAATTCAATGGACCAGTCTGAATTATGTCCAATGATTATGATATTTTATTAGACATTTTTGAAAAAGCCCATTATTGCCATTTATATGATCCATAAATTGGGTCAGAAGAAATGCTTTAATGTTTTAAAGTGTGAATCAGGATCAGAAATTGAACGTTGGATGTAATTACAGCTGAACTGAAAGAAAATAAAATCTACATCATGTCTTGTTATAGCTCTGTGTTGTGTTCTTGTTTTCTTAAAGGCTACTGGATTTAGTTTGTTTCATGTTTTATATAAAAAAAAAATCCCTGTCAGGCTGAATTTGCATGCCACTGTAGAGTAGTTTTCACATTACCAATATGCACAAAATGGCACCAAAGCCATTTGCTAACAAACACAACTATGTGTTATTGACTAGCATTTGGGAATTACAACCCCTAAATAATCCGATTCTCCTTGGTCCACTGGGGCTTACATTTACGTTTGAGCCTCAATGTAGTGAGGCAGTTGTTTGTATACTGGGTCCATACTGTACATCCACTAGTATTTTTCCGATTTTGAAATATACACGCACAAATTACACAAAGGGCTCTTACAAACTTTCATCTGTATAAGTCCCACCTTAGATGCATTTTTTCTTCTTTTTAATATATATTTTGGGGCTTTTTCTGCCTCTTACAGATAGTTCACAGTAAAGAGAGAGAGTGGGGGAGTGACATGCAGCAAGGGTCTGCCAGGCTTAGGAGTCGAACCCAGGACTCACTGTCAGGCATCAGACTCTATGTGATACAGGCCTTAACCACTCGGCTATCAGCGCCCCCCAGGACCATGATGCTTGTGTCCGATCACCAGAGAGGGTTGACCAGTGATTGATGATCCCTCTCATCACAGTCACCAGATACCTGCCATGGCTCAGAGGGGACAAAACCTCTGGGCCGGGCCAGAACTAACTTAATTCTTGTCATCCGCCCCTTTGCAAGGTATGGGAAAAATAGGCCGGACTGAAGAGTTTGGGAGATGAGAGAAGTGGGTTGAATGGAGCCAAAAGGAGAAAAGGCACTGAAAGGGAAAAAGGAACTTGGTCAATAGGGATGGGGGCAGGAGAGGCTGAATGCGCTGCGTTCCGTTTCGTGATCCGTGGTGTTGATATTTCCCTCAATGGTCTCCTCCAAAGTGAACGTTTTAAGCCACCCCGACACACTAAATTTGCCCTTTGTGTGTGAAGAGGCCCCTAGCTGTCAAGATGCAAGGTGAGGAGGCACTGGGGGCAGATGGAACCTGCTTGTCACCTCAATGGTCCCCTTTCCCCCCCATCAACTCCCTGGACGCCCTCCCCGCCCATCGCCGCCATTTACCCAGGGCTCCAGTGGGAACGTCCTGGGACCCCGCTCTTTGGGACGGCCCCATATAATGAGCCCCCTCTGCCTGGCTTGAATGCGGCGCCATTGTTCCGGCCGGGCCATTAAACCACCTCCTGGGCAAACAAGAGCGTCCCTCTTCCTTTATGGGGGCAGAGGAGGCAACAAAGAGAGGAGTCATTGAGACACAGAGGGGCCGCCCTTTGTTTGGTGTCCCTTTTGCTGCTCCTCAATGCCGGGGCTGGGAAGGGGAGGCTCCGTTTGGTCTTTAGCGCGTCTCATATCGCCGCAATCCCTTGTTTGGCCGAAGCGGAGATGTGAACTTAATTGACTTGAGTGGCCCCAGTACGGCATGCTGCAAATAACCTTGAGGAGAGACAGGGCCGGTATTGTGCGCGCGTCCAAAAGTGTTTTCGCAGCGCTCTCCCTTCTCAGTGGTGAAAAACGTATGAGGAGAGCTTGAGGGCCCCTCTGGTACCAGGCTAATAAAACCCTGGAGAATTTCAGAACATCTGATTTCAGTGGTGAACTCCTGATGAACCGCGGTGGATAAACACTGGCCTGATATAGACGACAGAGCCAGATCACAAGACCTGCGGTTCAGTAATGGGAAAATCTGAATGATAAGGCTTTTAAACAACCAGGCTTTTAAACAACAATTGGACAGCTTCTGCAATAACACAGACCTTCTCTGTGTGGCTTTCTCATACCAGGGATAATGACAGCATTTGAGACCTTTCTCACATGACAACAGATTTAAAACTGTCACCTGTTGAAGAATTACACACACAAATTACATGATTTAGTTAGATTAATTTAACTAACTGCAATAGCATTTGTTCAGGCTTTTTTTCCTTCTGTCAACAAGAACACAATACAAACACTTGAGATGTTTAGAATGCCGTTCTGGTACATAGCTCTTGGGTACCATTCACAAGCCGCTACAGAAGCGAAAGTGTTTTCATTCCTGCGGCTAAACAGCCAGGCTGACAGTCAGCCTGCACCATACTTCACGTTTAAACAGGCCCTGACCTCCACCCTTTCCTCCCACTGACCACCACCCGTACGACCACTGCCCTGGGCAGAGAGAGCGATTAGCCAATGGCAGGTGCAGTGCTCCGGTCTCCTGAGGAGAGGTTAAAGAGGGGGATCAATGCCTCCCTAGACGCTGGCTGGCTGGCTGACTGGCTGGCTCTCTGCCACCGTGTCATCCATCCTGGGGCCCTAATCGAGTTATCATATCAACAAATCTCTCATCAGGGGCCCCGTGCCTGACACTCCCAGAAAGAAACCCAGAGGGGGACAACAAATTTCTAGCAGCAGGATGCTGAGGGTATGGAGTCGGCCTGCTAGGCAGCCCTCAAAGGTACCTGCAGCTCGCCCTGGGGTCAACAGTTCCCCCTCTGGGGCCAACGCTCATGCTGGGCAACACCCTGGGGCAGTTATTTGATTATAGGCTGCGTGCTAAGTGGGCAGATCCATTCTGCTGCCCCGCCAAATGAGAGAGTGAGAGAGAGACAGACAGACAGACAGACAGACAGACAGACAGACAGACAGACAGACAGACAGACAGACAGACAGACAGACAGACAGACAGACAGACAGACGGACAGAGAGAAGGGAGAGATAAAGGACTTGGATTCAAAGGCATGGCCACAGCTAGAGAACCTACCACTTGAATATTACACCTGCTATTTCTCTTGGCAGGCACTTTCATCTCTGGCAGCAACACGGTACGTTCAGAGAACACTTCCATGTTTCTCGAGCATTCTGAAGAAGTTTTTTTTTCTTTTTCTCTCTCTCTTTTTTGGGGCTTTTCTGCCTTTATTTATAGTGTATAGTGGAGATGGACAGGAAACAGGGAGAGAGAGATGGGGAGAGACATGTAGCAAAGATCGTGGGGAACGGGACTCGAATCTGAGATTCGCTGTGGCCGGACCGCTAGGCCAGCGATCCGGGCCATTCTGAAGATGTTTCTAATATCACCCACAGCAACCTTGATAGTCTAACTCTCTCCATGTGTAAGTCAGAGAGGAAAGGAGGCCAACAGGGATGATAGCATCCATGTAACAAATGTACAGCCACATTCAGAGATGCTAAATTATATACATCTAAAAAAAACAGATCTGTAGCTTAGATGTTCAGCATCGAGTTAAGCCTGATTTATACTTAGTTGCGAACCAGCGTTGCAAATGAAAATTGCATATCTACAAACTCATTCGTTGTGAGCTTGTAGATTGCCTATTTTCGGCACGCGACTTGCACACAACCAAGGATAAATCAGGCATTACCTCTGTGATTACAAGCACATTGTACAAACTTATACTTCACAAAAACACATTGACATGGTGTGATGAGGGTGGGCGGGCGGTGAGGAGAGAGATGGTGGGGGTGAGGACATGGGGGGTATCTTGGACCCCAGAGTTGACCTGCCAGTCCAGCAGATACCTGCTGCTAGGGCACAAAGGAGCCCCTTGGCGAGCCTCGTCGGAGAGAAAGGCCAGGCGGAGAATGAGTCAGCTCCATCGCTCAAAGAGAAGAAGACCCTCATCTATCCTCCATGACCACTCTGTCAGCTATGAATACTATTTACGCCACGGGAAGTCTTTTCTCTAATAGGACGACCCCCGTCCCCCCCTGTTTTTCTCCTCGCGCTCTCACTGCATTCTCAGAGAGCCTTCTCTTGTTCTGTCTCTTCCCTTTCTCTGTCTTTTTACAGGCTAAATCAACGGAGATGCTCCCTAAGCATTGCAAATTGATTATGGTGGTGAACATTTATTACATGACAGCAGGGGGTCTGCCATGGCGGCCGCGGTGGAGGGAGTGAGAGAGAACGTGTGTGTGTGTGTGTGTGTGTGTGTGTGTGTGAGTCTGTGTACGCACGCGCAAGCGTGCGTGTGCACGTGCGCTCACGCACATGCGTGTGTGTGTGTGTGTGTGTTAGGGACAGGAATGCAGGACCCATCTTGTTGTCATTATAATTGTTCACTCCATCATTTGAAACATCAACATCAAAGATCTTTTCAGTTTCTAAAGGGGCCTGTGTGGAAGGTAGCACAAACTATTAAGCCTGCTGATTAATGTCTTGACATAATGAAAGACATTTATTTAGCATTGTTGAGTATTAAACATCGCATTAATATTATAAATATTACAATTGTTGATTTGGGTATATGAATGTTTAATGATGATCATCTTTGTCAGGGTATATGGAATTTATTAATTATTAGCATGTATTTGGTTTGCTATTGTGTACTTTATCTTCAAATAAAGGCACTGTTGCAGATAAGATCATCTATATGTTAATTCCCATTTTGGAATTTGAGTTTTCAAATGATCCCTAAATGTTAAATATTTCATGCTAATGCACCACATGGGTGGAGAACTGCAGTGTTCCAGTGCTTCCCATCACTCAACTGTGGAAGCTGGCATTATTAACCTTAAAAACCACAGTGGCAGAAATTAGTCAGTGATGCCGCGTTTAAAAGCCTCTTATTCCTGCCAAATAAGAGTCAGCTTTTCCCTGCTAATAACCTCAACCAGGCACGTCAAACATGCATGCACGGCTCTGTATTTAATGTGTGCTCAGGAGTACATATTAAAGCACACACAAAAGCATATTCTGACAAGCGCGCGCGCACGCACGCACACGCACACACACACACACACACACCATCCTTTTAAGTCCTTTCCGGCACAGCAGCACAACTCCACAAAGAAAAGACAACAACTAATTGTTTCAGGTGAGTGTGTCTGTCTGTCTGTCTGTCTGTCTGTCTGTCTGTCTGTCTGTCTGTCTGTCTGTGTGCGTGTGGGGGGACTCATTTTGCTCTATTTTAATCCAGGTCGTGGAGCCCTCCAAAGGGTACAAAAGGAGTGGGTATGGCAGGAACACTGTCTTCAGTCCTACGGTTTGCTCGGCACAAAGCTGCTGCCACCGGATTATGATTAGAATGTCAGCGAGGGACCACTGACGCCGAGCACTCGCTGAGAGGGACGCGGGTGCAAACCGACGCCAAGCTGCGGCCTCTGCCCTCAGGCAGAGGGACAGGTGAAAGAGAAGGACACAATGTCATCCATTCAATACCTTAGACCCCTAGGAGGGGTGTGCAGGTTGCCTCTGCCCTTCTCTTCTCTTCTGTCTCCCTCCTCCTGGTCTCATCTCCACCTCGAGTCTGGGGTGATGCTGAGGTGTGTGAGGTCCTCACTTGCCTCTAGGACATGGGGAGACAGGACAACAATAAGAGACAATGGGGGGGACATAATGGCTTCGTCCAAGCTGTTGGTTTCACTCTGTTAATAGCCCGCATCAGCAGAAAGACAAAAGGAACCCCGGGTCACTTATTAGGAGGGCGTCTGACAGTACAGGCACAGAACAGATGCAGGGGACAGAGGTTTGATGTCCAAAATAGCCCATTTATATATCTTGATCTTTGCTGTTATTTAACCAGGTGAGTCCCATTGAGACGGTTCTCTCTTGTACAAGAGAGCAACAAGTAAAGATTACAACATAAATTACAATAAAAAAGCAAAAGCACAAATTACACATTTAGGAAAACTGAATTAAAACAGTCCAGATCTCGTTTTTTAATGTTTGAAGTAAACTTTTAAAATCACCCAAAAGGAATTTAGTTGGGTCATTCTCACGAACACTTGGTTTAAAAAATGTCAGCATGACATTTTTAAAAAGGCTTTTATCAAGAGATTTCTTTTTTAAGCATTATTAACAAGGTCTTAAGTGTTTGTGAATATTAATTTAAAAATATTTAATGACAATTTAACACCCTTTTTGAGCATATTTTCAAAAACGTGTCCATAAAAATCTCATTACCGCAACAGTCTGAAAACGTCAAGACCATTAGGAAAGCTAATAATTTTGCCCAAAATAAGTATGGATTATTAACAGTCATGCACAGTTACTTAAACTGTGAAATAATATATATTTGTAATTTTTCACTTTTTTATTTGAATTTGACTGATTTCTCTCATTACCGCAACACCTTTCATAATTTACAACCCAATATTTGAGATATTTCATTGAAACCTGATATGTTTTCAAAATGATATGGCAATCCTGAAAGAACATAACATATAGATTCTGCACATGTATTTAAAAGAAAACGTATATTTTTCTATATATTAAATTAACATTAAATGAACACCTGTTGCGGTAATGATACGTATGTTTCGGAGATGAGGTTGATGATTTCGGTAATGATAATAAGTCTACTAAGTCTGAGGTATGGTTAAAACACTAAAATATGGGTTCTGATCTGTCAATATATTCATTATGAACAACCATGCTAAGAAGAATTTGGGCACAGAAAAAATACTTGCAATAAGCATGGCAATATAAGTATGAAACAGACAAGTATAAATGCAGACATGCAGTACTGGCGTCATAGTACTGACATCATATATGATCAACAATGATCAGTCGGAGAATCGGAGCAACAGGAGCTGTATTGCAGTTGCTGTACCGCACTGTCGAAAAGAGAGCTGAGCCAGAAGGCAAAGCTCTTCATATAACGAGCAATCTTCGTTCCTACTCTCACCTATGGTCATGAAGTGTGGGTCATGACCGAAAGAATAAGGTTGCGGATACAAGCGGACAAAATTAGTTTACTCAGACGGGTGTCCGGCCTCTCCCTTAGAGATAGGGTGAGAAGTTCAGTTATCTGTGAGAGACTCAGAGTAAAATCGCTCGCTGCTCCTTGACTTGGAGAGGAGCCAGTTTAGGTGATTCGGGCATTTAGTACGGATACCTCCCGAGCGTCTCCCTAGGGAGGTCCTCGCTACACGTCCCATTGGGAGGACACCTCCTGTTAGACCAAGGACCAGATTGGGATTTGATCTCCACACTAGCCTTGGAACGCCTCGGGATCCCCCAGGAGAAAATTGCTAATGTTGCTCTGGAAAGGGAATACTGGAAATCTCTGTTGGAACTGTTACCCCCACGACCTGATTCGGGATAAGCGGTTGAAGATGGATGGATGGACAGACAGACAGACAGACACTGCTAATGTCATAGTACTGAAGTCATAGACTCAGTAGCCTACTCTGACAATGGGTACTGATGATCTACAAGCTGATAATACATAGTAAACCAAAACATTGTTAGCTTGTCTGTTAGATAAAGCGGATGCCATGTCTTTGTGTCCGCCTGTCTAGCCGGGTTATGTCCGAACGGTCATGATTGCCATAGATTACTGACGTCATGGACTGGTCTTGAACTACTGTGCAATAATGTGGGCAATGCTGGGTACAATATCGTCAAGGTGATGTCATAGCTGACTTTACATCCTATACTGGCTTCAAACTACCCACAATAGAAGTGTGGACATTTGTCGATTCTAAGATGCATATAGATGCGGACGTGGACGATTCTCAACGATGCAGCGACATCACATAATCGATAGCCTAACGTTTATTGTTGATTTTCCAAATACTTCCAGGACCAATGTTGCATTGAACTGTGCTACACAAACTGCTCACAATCGAGAACGTGCACACCATTTAAAGCATAGAATTATAATATCTAGAGGGCGGATTGCCCCGCCCCTAGCTATTCATTTCAATGACATTTCTCAGTGGCGTTTTGAAGCACCCGGAAGTAAGAAATATTGGTTCCATATTGGTTCCATGGGTCCATTCCATTGGTTCGTGGGTCATGACACGTCGTTAGCAGGCGCACAAACGGCAGATGCACAAGCAAAATGCGGAAGTGTTGCAATATCAGATTTGACCACCAGGCTTGGCCGCTTAACTGTTCTACCGTGGTTCTGGGGGCTTGATTTAAAGTAATAGAAAGAACCGCGTCCATTAACTCTACAGATTTACAACCTCACAATGTGTTGCAACGTAACAAGTTATAAGCTTGTAGACTTGCTATTTTCAGTGAGATCTTTACAGGTTTTGGTTATATTGTTTTTTTCTCTCTGACTTCGATTAACAAAGCATTTTTCCATATACCGGTACTCATAGTTTTACTTCCTGCTCAGTCATGTTTGTGAAGTGCCCTAAGAGCTTCTACTGTATTGTAGATTTGTAAGAATCTGGGTGTGACCCTGGACGATCAACTGTCGTTCTCGGCAAACATCGCATCGGTGACACAGTCCTGCAGATTCCTCCTCTACAACATCAGGAGGATTCGCCCCTCCCTCACGGAGAAGGCAGCCCAGGTGCTCATCCAGGCTCTTGTCATCTCCTGCCTGGACTACTGCAACTCCCTCCTTGCTGGTGCTCCGGCATCTGCCATCAGACCTCTGGAGCTTGTTCAGAAAGCTGCGGCTCGTCTGGTGTTCAACCACCCCAAGTTCTCCCACACAACTATCCTTCTCCGTTCTCTACACTGGCTCCCCGTAGCGGCCCGCATCCAGTTTAAAACCCTGGTGCTAGCCTATAGGGCAGTGAAAGGAACAGCTCCTTCTTACCCCCGGGCTATGGTCGATGCTTACACCCCTGTAAGTCGACCACTTTGGTCTGCCACCTCGGGGTGACTGATTGCCTCGTCGTTCAAGGGTCCTTCTGGCCGATCTACACGGTCTAACACCTCGGGGTGACTGATTGCCTCGTCGTTCAAGGGTCCTTCTGGCCGATCTACACGGTCACAACTTTTTTCTGTTCTGGCCCCACAGTGGTGGAATGAACTCCCCACTGATGTCAGGACAGCAGAGTCACTGCCCATCTTTCGCCGCAGGCTGAAAACCCACCTCTTCAGGAAACACTACCCTTCCTCTTCGCCTTGCCTACTTGTTGTTAACTAGTGTACGAACTCTTGTTTTATTATTGTATTGTTTTATTGGATCTTGTTTAGTCGATACACTTATTTGTTTTAGCTCTTGCTCATTTGATTTAGCTATTTGTCTCATCTGTTTAAGAAAGTAGGTAGCTGATATATTGCACTTTTACCTTAGCGCTAGGTATACTCTTGGCTGCCTGTTTTAGCAGAAAATGAACTTAAGACTTCTGGTGATTAGTAGTTTCGTTCCCTACCTATGTTGAATGCACTTATTGTAAGTCGCTTTGGATAAAAGCGTCTGCTAAATGACTAATGTAATGTGTCACACTAGATTTGTCCCTAGCATAACTCGGAAAACGTCCGACCGTATGGTCTCAAACTGTACGGAGCTGAATGGCAATTCGGATGGACCAACAGGTTCCGACGACAGAAAAATCACAAATATCTGTATCTGTTGGCCCGTGGGTCTGAGAAAGAGGCAGACATTCCCAGTGTGTTTGGGAGTTTGTATGCATCGGTTTCCCAACTTTCCCTGATTGGCCAACCCAAACCGCCAGCTTCATCACCTCACGTTTGCGGTCCCTGATTGGCCGCATAGCAGTACGTTCACAATATGCATGGCCCCATGCAAATAGGCTGGCCTAGAATAGTCCTAGAATCTGTATTCAGCATTGGACGGGTTATTGTGTGGTTGAAGGAGGCTCTCTTGAAATAGGTTCCAAAGTGATGCCTTGTACTGTAGATTGTCAGTGTCATATGACAGATTACTTGGAGGCCGGTCTATGACTTCAAATATATGATCAGTACTGTGACATCAGCACTGTGTGCCTGTCGGTACCCAGCATCGACCAGGTTATTGTGCGGGTAGAATAGACACTTGGGGTGTGCCGATATATCGACTCAATTGTATGTTGGGGTGGGCGGTTATCTGTATGCCTGCATTATGCCCAAATATGGATGTGTCCGATTTCAGGGGGATCAGCTTAACAGTTCACATCAGACAGACAGAGAGAAGGATAGAGAGAGGGGCATATAGGGAGAGGAAGGGAGAGAGTTGGGGAAACAGGGAAAGGGGATGTTGTGTGTGACGCCACTCATCGAAAGAGAGAGGGAGGGAGGGAGGGAGGGATAGGTAGGGGAGATTCCATTAACAGTAATTATAATGCATAACTCAAATGATTAAAATGTATTGTATGAAGAATTAAAAGACACTATGATCCTTGCAAAAGTCAGTGAGTGTCCAACAATTATGAAGTATAATGTTACTTGACATTTCATTATAAATGGCTTTGTGTTATGATTATTGTTATGAAAATAAATATGTATGAGTGCTTTTAAGTAATTATGCAGTATTTTAAGTAGATTATAGTGCATTATAGATATGTTTATAATGTATTATAGGCATGGGCTCCATAGAAAGCTTTAGCAGATTTTTCTCAGATTTTTGACAGCCTAGTCTTTGCTGAAGCTTTCTTTTTATGAAACAGGAAATAAAGATAAATATCTACAGTTAATAAATAATATTTAAATGAATAGTTCATATTTTATTTAAAGTATAGTCTGAGATGATTAAATTCTCATTACCGAAACAGAAGTTCTCTCTACCGCAACTACCCTAAAATTGTAGCGGTGTATGAGAATGGGTGTTGCGGAGGATGAGAACCCTTAGCATGTTTTGCTAACAATAGAGAAGCCATGATGGATGAGGCAATTTTTACTCAATGTACATAACTAGACATTAATGAAGTATATTGTCACCCAATTTTTTTTATCTAACTATTTTCTAAATGACAAAAACTACCTGTATCGGTAATGATAATCAGAAAGTTCGGTACGCAGTCTGACAAGAGAAATGTTAACTTTGAACTGGAAAAATGTACAGAGATCTGCTAAACTGGTAGCCATCTTGAATGTACTGGCAGATGTGTTGAGTCATTCAAAACTCAAACTTTATTGACAATTCTCTTCGTGTGTTTAAACAGTCCTTCAAAAATGTTGCGGAGGATGAGAACATCACTCATGGACACTTAATTTTTCCACTATTTCTTCATTATTATTATAGATGGATATTCAGTTAATACTTTTTCTGTCATTTGAAAACAATTATTAGAACATCCATTAAAAAAATTCGGAATATTTACGCATTAATCTGTTTAAATTACAACATAACATACGCTCACGCAGATATGGACGCGTTGCGGTAATGAGAATTTCAGGATAAAATGCAATAAAATACAAAAATGATTAATTCCTATGTTAAAATTACTCTTTGTGCAAGGTAGAGGACACTATTATCTTTATTATGATATATTGTTATCTTACTAATTTACATATTTTATAGTTAAAATCCTTACTGCCATGGTATTTTTTGGTTTCATGAGAATGACCCAGTTATCTTATCTTTCTGGAGCTGATTTCAGGACCATGGAGGGTAAAACTAAAAGCCATCTTCCTAAATTCAGTGGACGGACAAGGGATTTTTTAAATGTGTCCTCCTGGGAGTGGAGGTTAAAGGAACCTTTGAATAAGAAAAAAACTTAGGCAGGGAGTTGCTCAATGATGATACCAGGGCCTGTATGACCTACTCCTATGTCAAAGAAACTGACAAGCCTGCATCCTCTCCTACAGTAAGTCAGATCCTCATGGATAAGTGCATAAAGTAATTAGGTTAATTGTAATTGCCTGTGGACTGCTCACATACCTCCTGTCCCTGCGGGGAGAGAGTCTTTGCAACAATAGAGAGATAACAGAGAGGGGGGATATTTGAGGACAACTCCGTCAAAAAAACGGCGCAGCCCAGAGCAGCGCCAGGAGCCGCTAATGGCTTGCATCAGCAGAAAGACAAAAGGAACTTGACAATTATTAGTTTTAAAGGTCTGGCCAGCGTGAACTGGGGTAAGTCCAAATGGAGTCATTGTACGTTGACAGAGGAGCGTTAGGTCAGCCTAGGTTCAGTCACTGACCAGTACCCAGGCCTGGAATAATTAACCAGCAACAGCTATTAATCTTGACCAATGACAATGCCTGAAACAGTTGGAACTGACCAATCATTAATGGTTGACATCCACTCTTGGAAAGCGCGACTCACAGCTGTTTATCCATGGTAGTTTAACTATCAATATATCAACTACACTAAACACGGCTTTGGATGGATTGCAGTTCAATGGTGCAACTGAATGAAAGACACAACACACACACATACAAAGGCAAAGAAAGACGATCACTTGTTTGATTTGCCGACAGTGCAGTTTCCCTATAGATCAGTTAGAATTATGGTCCCCAGTGGAAAGTGTTGACACCAGTAGGATCTGTGGGTTTAATTCTCACTGGTGAAGATAGACAAATAAAATGGACACACAAACAGTCAGACAGACATACTGATCTCCAAGTGAATATTTGGTAATTGGACTGTTGTATCGGTCATGAAAGTCATGCTCTCAAGGATGGGATTTTATCCTCAGACTGAACCCACCATGTTGTAGCCATTCACAACACAGAACAATGTACCTGCTGATGACACAACTGTAGAGATCGTTTAAAAGACATAAAATCACAAAAATGCTGCACATTTCGGTTGCCGATAAGGACAAGTAAGCGGATGCTTGTGTGTGTGTGTGTGTGTGTGTGTGTGTGTGTGTGTGTGTGTGTGTGTGTGTGTGTGTGTGTGTGTGTGTGTGTGCGTGTGCGTGTGCGCTGCATGTGCGTGTGCATTTGTGCATGTGTGTGTGTGCGTGTGTGTGTAAGAGAGGGAAAGATATAGTATGTGTGCATAAGTGCAAGTCAAGTCACTCTGTGTGTGTATTTGTGTAGTAGTGACTGTTCGGTGTGTGTGTGTGTGTGTGTGTGTGTGTGTGTGTGTGTGTGTGTGTGTGTGTGTGTGTGTGTGTGTGTGTGTGTGTGTGTGTGTGTGTGTGTGTGTGTGTTTTTGTTAGAGTGTGCGCACGCACATGCTTACTATGGTAGCTTGCTGTTCAGCGGAGGCTATTTTAAATGTGAAAGGGTGCCCAACCTCAGAAGCCCCCCCCCCTCTCTCTCAAAGAGACGCTGGCAGCCATACCACACACTGTTACCCTCCTCTCCACAGGACATTGTTGTGTGTGTGTCTGTGTGTGTGTGTGTGTGTGTGTGTGTGTGTGTGTGTGTGTGTGTGTGTGTGTGTGTGTGTGTGTGTGTGTGTGTGTGTGTGTGTGTGTGTGTGTGTGTGTGGGGGGGGGGGTGTTAACAGTATGTGGCAAACCCCTGGCACTCATGCCAGCTTCACTTTGCACGGCGTTCACTCTCACTGATGCTGCCTCCCTCATGCGTTGCTTTGTGCGAAGCATAATCTCACAGCAAAGAGAACCACGCAGGTGGTCCCTATTCCTTACACACACACACACTCTCTCTCTCTCTCTCTCTCTCTCTCTCTCTCTCTCTCTCTCTCTCTCTCTCTCTCTCTCTCTCTCTCTCTCTCTCTCTCTCTCTCTCTCTCTCTCTCTCTCTCTCTCTCTCTCTCTCTCTCTCTCTCTCTCTCTCTCTCTCTCTCTCTCTCTCTCTCTGTATGTTTACTGTCGCTTTACCTTCCCCTTAAAGGCTGATCTATACTTAGATGGGCGTTGATGTGTCGTGCACCAAAAAAGCAGATCTACAAGCTCAGGTTCTGAACTTATGTACTCAGCTATTTTAGAAGCGTGACACACTGATGCGCAACTAAGTATAACTGAGGCTTAACACGGGGATTCCCAAACTGTGGTGCGTGCACCCCCTGGGGTGCGCAAGTTGCCTCTAGGGGTAATTTAAAATATTATTAACACATACATTTCTCTGAACTTTAACCTTTCACCAAACTAATACCTCAGTAGGTCAGTTAAAGGAGAATTCCGGACAAATTAAGTGTTATCTTTGATGTCTCGTTACTCACCTACCGATGTGAAAAGTAGCGTTCTTTTTTTTCATATATTCCCCTGTCGTCATTTTTTAAACACCCTCCGTTGTTATAATGGGAGCCGCTGGGTTAGTGAAGTTCGTCTATTATAACCGACGCAAAGTTGTTTTTTTCACTACTAGTATTCATAGTAGAGTCTCATGATAGTCAAACATGCGTTGAAACTATCTGCGAGGCTGCCGTCAATGGCGAACGATTTAACACTGGTTGCTTGTTTCCAGATTCTGGCAACACGAGTTGCCAGGTTCTGGAAGAAACAAGCAACCAGTGTTAAATCGTTCGCCATTAACGGCAGGCTCGCAGGAATTTTCAGCGCATGTTTGACTATCATGAGACTCTACAATGAATCGTAGTAGAGAAAAAAATAACATTGCATCGGTTATAATAGACGAACTTCACTAACCCAGCGGCTCCCATTATAACAACGGAGGGTGTTTAAAAAATGACGACAGGGGAATATATGAAAAAAAAGAACGCTACTTTTCACATCGGTAGGTGAGTAACGAGACATCAAAGATAACACTTAATTTGTCCGGAATTCTCCTTTAACTTTTTCTTTTCAAACCATATGTGAGAAGGTCATATTCTATCTATCACTGGTAAACATATGGTAACGTTTTATTGTGAGAAATTGGAGAAATCTCACTTCACAATAGTACACACACACACACACACACACACACACACACACACACACACACACACACACACACACACACACACACACACACACACACACACACACACACACACACACACACACACACACACACACACACACACACACCTATGTATGTACATGTATAGCCTCTTTTACACAGGGCAGGAAGGTTGTGTCGTCATTCCGTCTCGTTGTTCTGTGCATGTATATTATATAGGGAGATGGATTGGGGTGTCATTTTCTTGCAGCCGTTGAGCCTGCAGCGGAGGTATTCACGCAGCCCAATCAACGTGTCTATAAAAGGAAAAGCCAGCAGGGTGGGAGAGGGGTGTGATGCTAAGGTCTGCTAGCCTGGCATGGCCAGACTAATATCACTGCGTAGATATTAGTCTGGAATCTCAGTGTGGAACCTGCATTTCCAAGGGGAGAATTAAAAAAAATCTCTCTGGTGATAAACCCGCCCCACATTTGCATTCTGGGCCCATTGGTCCCTCATTACTTCTGAGTGAGGGACAGATTCGTCTGGTTTCCAGGCTAAAGGTCTGCATGCACACCATTCTGCCACTCCCTGTTTCTTTATTTGTATTTGTTTATGTTAACCTTTATTTAATCACATGAACCTTAGCGTTCCTATTCTGGGGCCAACATTCGGCAAACATTGCTGATCTACAAGCTTGTGAACTTGTAGATCGCTATTTTCTGCGATATTTAGTGTAGAGGGAAAAAGGAGCAGGCCTATTATAAACCGCTGGGGGACTCAGAAGTAGATAGGGTTCAAGTTAACCAGGTGAGTCCCATTGAGATGCTTATCTCTTTTACAAGAAAGCAATATTAATCATCCAATGTAATTCTGATCCCACAAGCGTTGCTCGCACGGATCCGCCAATGTAATGTTATGCATCATCAACATGTCCCTCGCACGCACGCACGCACGCACGCACGCACGCACACACACACACACACACACACACACACACACACACACACACACACACACACACACACACACACACACACACACACACACACACACACACACACACACACACACACTTTTTTCTTTTCATGAAAATGGATGAGAAGCGAGACAGCCTTGACCTTACAATGGCAACATCAGATTTAAATGAAGTCAAAATAATCAACACATACATCTTTTGAGTCAGTATTTGTGAAAAATATGCATACGCTGTAGGCATACCGACAACTATCAACTCATTGTGTATGTGTGTGGGAATAAGAGAGAGAGAGAGCTCAGCCAAGCAATGAGAGATAGGGAGAGAGTTATGATACAAGTTTTGTAACTTTAGAATAAACCCTTTGACAACAACTGAGCGAGTTATACAACTTTCAGCTACATATTGGAAAAAAGCCTTCTGTGACTGCTACGCACTGTGCAGAGATAAGAACTAGAGAGATGTAAAGAATCTACCGACAACAGTTTTCACCTGGTATCACTAGCTTTTGGGTCATTATGGGTGATAACTTTCACTTTTCTAAAATGTTGCGATGTGTGTGTGCTCAATGTGTTGTGAGCTTTTAAACTGGCTATTATATTCACTTGAGCTTATAGACTATTGCAATGTGAAAGCATGCATGCAATGCCAGCGTGCTATGTAAAAAGCACACAGAGATACAGTATATTTGGCTCATAAAAAAGTTAAGCCAGCATTCATGACGGCTCTTCTTCACAATTATTGCGGGATTTGTGTATAAAATTAGCCTCTCTCTGTTCATGCTCTCTCTCTTTCTCCCAGGGAGGGCTGCACTGAGTTTCAGGCACCATTAGCACCTAAGTGGTGTGTGTGCATGTGTGTGTGTGTGTGTGTGTGTGTGTGTGTGTGTGTGTGTGTGTGTGTGTGTGTGTGTGTGTGTGTGTGTGTGTGTGTGTGTGTGTGTGTGTGTGTGTGTGTGTGCGCGCATTGGGAAGGTTGAAAGGGTGTTATACTTCACCAGTCAACCGGATCCAGGGGTCTAGATCACACAGAGGCTACAGAGAGAGGGAGAGACTTTGGATCAAACCAGCCTCTCCTCTGCCCTGTCTAAAGCACCAGGCGTGCTTGCACACACACACGCACACAAACACACAAACACACGCACACAAACACACAGACACACACACACACACACACACACACACACACACACACACACACACACACACACACACACACACACACACACACACACACACACACACACACACACACGCCATCATCATCACGAGTGACATACAGTGCATGACACTCGTGGTAGAAACACCAACACAGTTTCTGATTTAGTCCCTGACGTCACAGCGATCGCCCCCGAACCCTCCTACTCTGACAAATCAGGGATGGAAAATTGTCTGGTATTCCCCCCTGAGTGCTCCCATGCAATCAGGGCATCAAAGGCATGACGCAACGCCGGGGCAAAATGGAAACCATTATAGCTAATTAGTCACTGGCCTTTAAGCACGGGGACCTGCCTTATGCCTGCATGGGCTGTGTTCTCTGTGCGTGCATGCGTGCGTGCGTGCGTGCGTGCGTGCGTGCGTGCGTGTGTGTGTGTGTGTGTGTGCATATCAGACCAGATGCCACTGACAGCTCCCACGCTACAGAAGAGAAGGGAGAGAGAATAGAGAGAGGGGGACATGGAGAGAGAGAGAGAGGGGGGGGCGAGAAGGGAAAAGGAGGGGCTAGGGAGGGAGTGAGGGAAGGGTGGAGGGGAGAGGAAAGAAGAGGAGAGGGAGAAAATGAAAGAAAGAGGGAAGGTGGGGAGGAAGGGTGAGGAGGAACGGGGAGAGAGGGAGGAAAATGAAGATGAGACATGAAGGCTTGAATGAATGTGGAGGTGTGTGTGTGTGTGTGTGTGTGTGTGTGTGTGTGTGTGTGTGTGTGTGTGTGTGGGGGGGGGGGGGTGCAGAAGAAAGCAAAAGGGAAAAGCGTTAAGAATTTAAGAGGACAATAAAGAGGAAGGCTTGCATCTAAACGTATTTGCCACACAACACTTCCTGTGAGGGAGGGAGGAAGTTAAGCGGGATGATGAGAGAGAAAGAGAGAGAGAGGGAAATAGGGGGAGAGGGAGATAGAGAGAGAGATGGAGGAATGAGGGGAGAAGGGCAGAGGAGGTGAAGAGGGGGGCGGGGTGATGAAAGAGACTCTCTCTCCCGTCCGTTAGAATCCACATGGGCATTCTTCAAGCTCACTTGAGCAGAACCCAACTACCCCCCCCCCCCCTCCAACACACACACACACACACACACACACACACACACACACACACACACACACACACACACACACACACACACACACACACACACACACACACACACACACACGACCCCAACTCCGTCACAATAACATTAGCAGATGCTTTCCATATACCTGTATCAACCAGCAGCCTCCCTCCCAGCCCCCTGCCCCACCCAGACTCTGATTGGATCACACACCTGAAGTCTCGCCTCCCGCTGCCGTGGTTACGTGGCTGCCCCCCCACTCATCTGTTATCATGCTCCTATGGTTACGACAACCCTACACCACCCATACACACACTCACAAACACAAATGAAAACAGAGATGGTGGCCGCAGATAAGGAGGAATACACACATGGTTACACGCACACGCACACACACACACACACACACACACACACACACACACACACACACACACACACAGGGTGGTAGAACGGGCCCACAGGGGATCAGTGGTTTGTGTATATGGGAGATTGGGAAACTTTTTCAATGGGAAACTGTGGCCAAGAGACCAGCTTAAATAAATTGTGCCTGTCGAACAATGTGCAACGCTCCTCTCATGCAAAAAAATGCAATGAAAACACATGGGATGTAAGTGTAAAATCAAACTTCCTGTTGTCACTCTTCCAAAATGGTGACTTGTCCCTCATAACTATTATTAACCAAATTCTTACTACACAGTAAAATCCAGAGAGTTAATTTGAAAAAAAAATGAATGAATGAACCCTGGAGTAATATTCCTGCCTGCCACAGCAGAGACTATAGGCAGGGGTTCGAATCACCTGAGGTGCAGCCAGCTTGGCCGGGTACTCCAACAAACACAATAGACCCTTTTCAAGGCAGCCATATTGACATGAAAGAGTGGGTAAACACAGGTGTTACCAATGATACTAATCTGTTCAGCTCCATTTAGTGCAGCATAGCCTTCCCTGTGAGCCACCGTGCACAATAGCAGCACCATGACTCTGTTTGACCTGAGTGGAACACGACCTTAATTAGCATCATTTTATGATAACACCGGTGTTTACCCTACCATTTCATGCCAATATGGCTGCCATAAAAAAGGTTGATTGGCTGTGTTTGTGGGAGGGAAACCAGACAGTGGAGATACGCGGATGGGCTCTGATGTCACCTGAATCCGTGTGTACAAATAAATAATCTGACCCACCATCCACCCGAATTAATTATTTCTCCAAGATATAGATCCACCACCCGCTTGCACCCGCACAGACATAAACTATTAATCAGTACTATGAGAAGACGAAATTAAATGTATTTAATTAAAAAGTAAAAACATCTGTTTTTGTGCAGTAGGCTGCTTTACCAAATGTACCGTAAATTTCGGACTATAAGCCGCGACTTTTTTTTTAATTTTTCGACCCTGCGGCTTATATAACGGTGCGGCTTATCTATGGATTTTTACAGCTAACGGCCACTAGGGGACCTCCTAAATCTATGGATTTTACACCCGGGCTTATAGTCCAGTACGGCTTATATATGTACAAATCATTCAATTTAGCTGCTGCGGCTTATATTCAGGTGCGGCTTATAGTGCGAAAATTACGGTAACTGAGAGTGTACAAATGGAACCAAATGCACCCGGAGAAGCTCCCGCTCCCCACTCTCCATTTGCGAACGTAAAGGACACAGCTGACATACATAACCTCATCAAACCTCACGTGAACTAATGGCGTTCATGGATATGAAAGGGGGAAATTATGGTGAAGCAGATTTGGTTTTTTTGATCCACAACCTGTAAGTAGGCCTATTTATTTAGCGATCACCTGTTCTGGCGACTGCGTCAGGACTGCTTCCTACTCCAAGCAATTTCACTGTATGAACACGTGTGTTTGACAACTGAACGTTTGGATGTGTAGATGAACACAGAACATTGACCCATTAAGACCTGAGGCCGATTCTACAAATCAGTAGTAGTTCTCACACTTTCAAGATTAAAATTAAATGTTCAATAATAGTAGATATACAAGCTCGCAGCTTGTATATCTGCTATTTTTGAATAGCCAACGCAAAAATCTAAAATGACACAGATGCTTTCCTGGTTTTAAGGGGTTAATTAACATTAAGATCATGACCGTTTCTGAAGGCGGGGAGCGGGAGTGAGATTGATAAAAAATCAATCAAGTTACATTGTTGTGTCTCTCTTGCACTTAACGCACTGTGCGCTCTCCTGTTGGAGATGGACAAGACATCCGCGGGATGTTATGCTACTGTACCTCGCACGCATTACGCACTGTAATGAGCCTCCGCTGTTGACAATGGACGAGCAAAAACAGCCGGTGGACTCGCAATTCACAGAGTAGGAAGAAGAGGCAAATCAATATTTTCCTGATTATGAATCATTTCATCCGCCAGTAACAGATCTGCTATTAGTGTTATCTGCCTGCCCTGTGGATATCTGCGGCTATAACTGCGATCTGCGCATCTCTACTGAACAGGGAGGCTACACTATTATCCACTCCTACAGGTTGGTCGAGGGCACCTGTCAGCACATTACATTACATTACATTACAGTCATTTAGCAGACGCTTTTGTCCAAAGTGACTTACAATAAGTGCATTCAACATAGGTAGGGAGCGAAACTACTAATCATCATCTTAAGTGCATTCTCTTCTAAAACAAGCAACTAAGAGTATACCTAGTGCTAAGGTAAAAGTGCAATATATCAGCTGCCTGCTTTCTTAAACAGATGAGACAAATAGGAAAATCGAATGAGCAAGAGCTAAAACAAATAAGTGTATCGAATAAACAAGATCCAATAAAACAATAAAACAAGAGCTCGTACAAGTGTTGAATTGTGAGGAATAGGGTGCTCCTCGGCACGCACACCCTACTGTACGTGAAGCTCCTCACAGGCAGGTAAAAAGAAGCGGCAGGAAGGCGATTCCATGTACTGTCTATCTGAGGAGGCACTTGGTTTCAATACCATCCCTCCCTATAGGACCAACCAGTCAGCAGTGACAAGACTGCATAAGTGTGGGTAGAAAATCAGGGAATGGACATAATGATTAAATTGGGATAAAATGGGACCGTTAAGAACCTCTGCTGTTATTTGTAGCAACGGAGCAGATCTTCAACTCAATCTCCTCCTCGCAACGAGATGGGATTCACCATTTCAGCCAGCAGCCAGTCGGGGTAATAGTAACAGCTAAAGGTCAAAGGTCAGGGCTTGGCGCACGGCCGAGGCCTCCAACTGTTCCTCCTTGTCTTCCTCCTACGCATCCAGTCTGTCCGTCCCAAACCAGTGCCGATGGATCATTTCCTGTGTGACCTCTTATTCCCAGCCAAAGGCCAGCAGTGGAGGGAGACCAGGGGGGGGGGTCAGAGTGGGGCAGGGGTCCAGAATCTTTTCACACATCCACACAGACATGAAGAGCAAACAAACCTTGGGGTCTTTATCGTGAAATCTAAACCCCTGGGTGATTTCACCTGGGGGGTGGGGGGCAGCGATAACCACCTGTTGCCTGTTTCTCCATATGACCCCCCCCCCCTCTCCCCCCTCCCCCTTCCTTTTGTAACAGGCTTTACGTTTTTCCAAACCATTACAGTGGCCTGGGAGAAACTCAAGCTTTTACCAATTTCTCCATCACTGTGTGCTATATATGGGACCCTATACAGGCTTTTCAAAGGCCTGGTAATCTGTCTGTCTTCATATGAGAGAGAGAGAGAGAGAGAGAGAGAGAGAGAGAGAGAGAGAGAGAGAGAGAGAGAGAGACAGAGAGAGACAGAGAGAGACAGAGAGAGAGAGTTATCTGGTTAGGTTTCTATAGGTTGTACAGTTTCAGGAGGGCCAGTCGCAGGAAGGACTCATGGTCGATGAAGGACATTGTGGTTGGTGCTAGGGGGGTGGCGGGTGTTTGGTGGATGGGGTGGACTTGGGGAAGCTGCAATAAGGTGGAGGGGGGTCGGGGGGAGACAAAAGCGTTGATTTACAGAGGTAGTGGTGATGGAGGGTGGATCTCTTTTGTGTGGACCCATCAAAATAAACTATGGCACGGAAGCTTTTACTGAAGGGGGTTCCCACTTTAATAGCGAGACACTGAAAAGGTGGTGGCAGTGATGGTGTGTGTGTGCGGTGGGGTCCTCATGCATGTAGATTCCATGAAACAGCTATAAAGACGCAGAGGAGAGGAGTGTCCTTTAGAGGCTGGTGTTGTTTCCATCTTTACAGTTCCTCTGCATTGAGTCGGAGGTGGCAGCAGAGGATGCCTCCCTTTGTCCTCGCCGGGGGCCGAGACGCACAACAATCCGGGCTTGTGGACAAGTGCTGGAATGTCCCCCCTTTACAGTAGACACTCTCGGAAGTCGGGAGCTAGTGCGTGTCTGTCTGTCCTTTTGTCCGCCTGTCAGTGTGTGTCCATTTCCACAGCAGATAGGACTGTGGGAAAAGTGCCCCTTTTGTGGCTCATTCACCCCCCGGCTGTGCTTGATAAGTGACGGAGAGAACCGTGGATGAGACAAATTCAATCCCTGGCAGCGCTGTGACTCGCACACATGAATCAGTTCTGATTAGCCTCAAGCCCAGCCGCGCGGCTGCAGCCTCCGCCCTCAGCGAAGCCCCTACAATCGCCGCGGGGGCCTCGGAAAAATCAGGAATCTCCGTCCCATTGAGAAAACCGTCAGTTGCGTTCCCCTGCCTGTGTGCACCTAGCCACCAAGGACTGTCAGAAACTCGCTGTCACCGTTGTCACACGCCGAGCTGTAATGGACTCTGACTATTATTAATACAGAGCCTCGTCCAACGGGCCTCGCCATAAAATATGTTAATCAAATCAGGTCCCGTGGGGGCCCCTCAAAGGGAGCTCTAACACAAATTGAATATCACTGATGGCTTCAGAGGAGGGGGTACGCTCAAAGGAGGAGTGGGTGGGTTGTGGGGGTGGTGGTGGGGGGGTGCACCCTAACCCTGTTAGTCACACGGGCTGGGGTTCAATGACGCTGCATATTTCCAGTCACTGTCAATTACCCTGACGTCGTGTGTGGAGGGATGCCTGCGTCGCAGAGGGGAACAAGCAACTGGTGGCTGCGTGGCTCTGTGCAACACATGTGGGGAAACGGGGAGAGTGGGTGGGATAATGGTGAGAGGAGAGCAATTCCACTCGCTAATTACAAGCTGCGGTGATCTGTGATACATATCGGGTACAAGCCCAGTTGGCTGATTCTATTTGTCAAACCCCGGATGCTACGTGCTAATCAGACCGTTGCTCGTGTTCAGAAGGGGAAGTGGCCGTGCCAGCTTCACATTATGCGGATCTTCTACATTAATTTGTTATGTCACGACATCCATAATCTGTGACCTCTCAACATTACCAGACCCTGGTAATTATGATGGCTCGTGTAAAAAGGCTTAAAATTTGGTCTGTGGACAATATGGCTATTCTAAGGAGGGTGCCTCTGGGCCACAAGGGACCAATTAAACTGAGGATGAATGAAAATAGTTGGGAAAAGACATCCGACTTGCATTTGTATACTCTCTTCCTGCCATTAACTGAAGCAGCTCTGGGGTTTGACTGGAGCAGAGTGCTGTCAGCTGTCAACAGCAGCCTGTAGGTGTATAGATCCATAGAGGTTTATACATCTCAGTAGACAAAGCCAGGGAAACAACAGCTCTGTGAACCTACAGTATCTGGTCTATGTCCAGGTCTGCTGCCATTTTACGTTCTCTCATCAAACTCTATTAGATAAATGTGACAGTCTGTAATGAATGCAACATTAATGTAACAATGCTTTTCACCAGACAGACGTAACTTATAGAAGAAGAATAGTGTGCTGACTGAGCCAACCAAAATTGGTTTCAGGTGCAGGACAAAAGGGCAAAACCATGCCTGTGGAAACGCTGCAGCAATAAGGGCTTATGAGAGATTAATTCAGTGTGCAGACAGTTTTTTTCCATTTAAAATACATTACTTATAGATCATGACTTATAGGGACCCTTGACTTGTTAGACATTGTTGTTAGATGTTATATTCTACCACAAAGTCAAAGCGTATGTTCTAATTCAAGTGACACAACAGTGTCACTAATCATGCATCGTGCGGATTGTATTGAATCGCATTACATACAAACCTGATTATTTCTACCCACACTGACAGAAGTGGGAAAGTTAAACAGTTAGAAATCCTGATTACTATGAAGTTACAATCACATTACATTACCGTCACATTAGATTACTCTAGGCTGGTTGCGTTGAGGTCAGTTTATTTTGAATAAGAGTAAATATTAAATCAAGTTTAATTTTATGACGGCGTGTGTAACTGCAATCTATGATCACAATAAGAAGCCAAAGAACACCAGTCCAGACTCGAGGTTATGTCACATTCAGAGGCTAATATTTGACAAATTTTGTATTGAGCTATTCAATTTATATTCACAAAGATTATATTTCTTGTTTCTTCCACTGACTGTGGTCGTCTCTACAGACACACAATACTGTTCCATTGATAAAATGTTAATTGTTCTGGGCATGTAGTCTCCACACTGTAACGCACATCATATGTACGGAAGGTGCTACACCAATATAAATAATAAGTATTAGCATAACTGAATCTACAAGCGTGTGAGGTGTCAACACATAGCCATAAGGATATGCCAGTTGCAAAACCTTTGTTGTTTAAGGAAATGGCTGTATAAATAAAAGAACAATATTAAGATTATGTTTTGTTTCGTTAAGTATTTCTATGGAAAAAAAAACTTGGAGAAGAAAGTATTCCTTTGACACAAAATAAAACATTGTGTCCTGGTGAATCATCTCTTTCACATAATCACTGTTTATGTTGATTCCCTTCAGCATCCCTCATGGCCACTGCAGTTGAGAAGAAGCAAACAGTCAAATGGAATGCTGTGTGCAACAGACCACAGAACATAATACAGCAGACCCCTCCATGGTCTGAGACACGCCACTTATATTTCTGAAGTTTTTACTCTTCTCTCTCTCTCTGGAGTCCAGGTGGCTACTTTACATCAGTGGTTCTCAACCTTTTTAGGCCGGGACCCCCCAAAATAATTGTATTTGAACTGGGGACCCCTCACCCTGATAAGCTGATAAGCACTTGGAATTGTAGGAGTTGAGACATTCAATTTAGTTTGACCCAGATAAATATTGTGAAAATAGCTGATCTAAGAGCTTGTAGATCGGCTATTTTCTTAATTTTTGCCTATTTCTTATATTATTTGACAATTTGGCCAATGTCTCACCAGTTTTTATAGTTTAGTTTGTTGATTACTTTTGATGCAGTAATGCTCTTTTTTCTTTTCTTTCCTTCTTTTTTCTTTAGGTATTAAAAAGGTTCTTAAAAGACCTTAAATTGTCACTTCACTGTCAACTGGGGACCCCCAAAAAAATCATGTGGGGACCCCCCTGGGGGTCTCGACCCACAGGTTGAGAACTACTGCTTTACACCATAATCGCACAGGAACCATTGCCCCCGAGAAGCATATGGGTTTACGCCAAGACACGCCCTGTCCCTGTGCACCCCAAACACCTCCTGACATTTGTCACATCGGTGATGCAGACGAGAGCTGGGATATCAGCGTCCGCCAGGAGAGCATGAGAAAACCACAGTAGGTGAAGATGCATGGCGGGGCTGGAGTGGGAAGCATGGGAACATGCACAGATGCAAAGGACACACACAAACACACTTGTCTTGTACAACACTTATACTTGTGGTCCGCCCACAAACAAATCCACACGCACGCACACATGCACGGTGTGCATTGTGTCTTCCAGCCTCTCGTCACAGTGCGGTCGTATCTAGGGTGGCCAGCTCTGCCGCGGTCGGCTTTTGCACCGGCTCCTGTCACTGGATGCGGAGACGGAAAGCAGATTAACCACTTGGTCCGCAGCCACCCTGCCTGTGTGGACGCAGTGAGACAGAGGTGGGATGAGGTGGAATGATGCCATTTCATGTGTCTGATAGGCTTTGAGCGCTGGCATGATGCAATGCAGCTCAGTGGTGAAACACTTGGGAGTTCAGAGGAGAACCAACCACCAACCAAACTAAATTCAAGTAATACTAATTCATTCCACGAAGAATCCTCGATAAATGAGAGCCCCTTGTGCTGTATTGTGAAACGTGCCTGAGGAGGATTTTTTTTAGGGGTACTTAATACTTATGTCCTCAGAAAGTTCTCAAATTGAATTGAATGGGTGGAGGCAGGTTTTCCAGTCTCTCCTTTATCAATTCGTTCGTTTTTTTCCTGTGTTGGACAAATACAAATATACACTGTACACACACTCAGGGATGAAACCAGAAGCAAACTAGAAAGGGGCCTACAGTGCTGCATGCCGTCAGGACCTGACGAAGCTACAGGGGGAAATAGCATTTCTACGACATACGGTACAACATTTAGTTTTTGTGGAACCCCTTATGGTCCCGCTTTTGGAGGTGCACTCTGTAGAGGCAAAGGCAACATAAAATTCCAATTAGGGATTGACTGGATGTTATATGGCTTTTTTTCCTTTCTTTTTTTTTAAATGGGCATGGAAAACAAAATACCGGTAAATTATTGTGATATGTGTATCACATGACCCCAGAGAGAATGTGTAGCGACACACACACACACGGGAAAAAACATCATCTCCGTCTCTGGCCTTCAGCCTGGCAGAGCTAATAAAAAGCAGGGAATCAGTATAACCTCTATTCACAAAGAATGAGAGAAACTGTACCACAAAAAAAGGAACCACTATGAAATACTGTACATCATCTACTGCACTGTGACACCTCCCTCAATTTTACTTGTGGTCTTCATATTATATAGACCATAAAGTCTGTCTCATTTTATGTTCAGCAATGTCCTGTTGTTGTGTTAATGCGTTCATTATGTACCCTGTTGTTAGCCCTGAATTCATCGTTTAGTGTTGGGTTGTCTGTCACTGCCGCACACGCCAAGTTCGCCAACGCATAATATTCCTTAAATGAACTTCACACGTGGCAATAAAATGCCTCCAGGGATGCAAAGTAACTAATTACAAGTACTCTATCATTGAGTAGCTTTTTTCGTGTATTTGTACGCTCTAAAATCTGAAAATTATTGAGAGTACAGAATACACGCCCGATAATGTGAGCGGATGCGTTTCATGCGTCAACATTCTACGGAGGAATACACAGTAAACGTGTTTTTGCCCCACTGTATTATTGGTCTCACAACAGCACAATGGGATTTAAGTTAAGTTTTCCTTCAACTAATTTTGGACAGGCAAGAATTACAGAGTAGCCTAAAGTTATGCTGTCATGGCACGATCAAAAGGATATTCTATTTCAGTTGTCTTTGAACCTCGTTTCATAAGACAATCTTAGAGCAAGCTTTCTTATAAAGAAATGATGCTCACCACTTTAGAGAGCATCAAGTGAATTGGAGATGGATTGGTTGGTAGGATGTATTCATATTGAAATGGTTATCCTCAGCATATGTGACCATATGTAACTGAGTAACTGTTACTCAAAGTAGTCTTCAAAATAGCTACTTTTTAGGTTTACTTGAATAGCTTTCAACACTAGTAATCTAGCTTCTGCTTGAGGAATATTTAACCACTTAAACCCTGTATACCAGGGGTTCCCAAACTTTTTTGCTCAAGACCCGAAAGGAAAATTTGATGTCTCCCCGGGACCCAAACTAGTGAAAATAGCCGATCTACAAGCTCACAACACGTTGTGTATTTTCACTACTTAAAAAACGTTTTTTCCCCCCTCTAATTAATGGATTTATTTTCTTTTTTTAGTATGGAATTCTTTTGAAAAAACGTTTGAAATAGTTTTTAATTCATGACAACTTGTGAAAGTACATCAATATATAATAATAATTAAAAACTAAATCTAGGAAACCAAAAATAAAGGGGTATTTACTCACGACCCATAAAAATTGGTCCACGACCCACTGTTTGCTGTATACTGTATACTGTTGACCAGGGTCCAACAGAGGTCTATAGTTGGTGCCCTCCTTTTTCCCTCTAGACCAAATCATTTCAGAGAAAATAGCCGATCTTCAAGCTCGCCGCGTTGTGAGCTTGCAGATGTGCCATTTTCGTTGAATGTTCACGTATTTTTGCAGAATGTTCGCTTATAATCACGTGCCAAGAATAGGGATGCTATAGGGTTCATGTGGTTAAGACAAGTAAAAGTACTTCTACATATTGGTAGTACTCTTTCCTCCCCTGAGAGCTTCTGATTCTGTGACCATCATGAGAACTTTTCACCAGAAACAACAAGCAGCATGTTGATTTACTGACATCAAACACACTGCTGCCGTCTCTCTCGGCTCTGTGGGTGTGAGGGGCTCCACGTCCGGGCCGGTTTGAAGTATTCAGGGGTCAAATAATCTGGGTTCTCTTTCTCCTCATCTTAAAAGGGGCCCGGGAGTCCGCGGAGGGGCCGTTAAAAGCAGGAAAATAGAAACAGCCACGCGAGGGCAGAGCTCGTAGATCACGCCAGACAGTGTGTGCTGAGCGTGTGCAGCAACTCTCCACAGGCCCCCATTAATTGATTTCACTCTCACATGCACAAACGTGTGCATGCACGTGCACGTATACACGTGCACATACTGTACACACAAATACATGTACTGCAAGCAATAAAGTTGGACATGGATAGAAGCGCACACACACACACACACACACACACACACACACACACACACACACACACACACACACACACACACACACACACACACACACACACACACACACACACACACACACACACACACACACACACACACACACACACACACACACACACAGCACGCTAACAATAAGACGTAACAAGGTGTACTTTGTATCAAATTAGACAATAACTAGAAAATGGTCCTCAGTGAAGACTCCTCACTATTTTTCAAACTCTACTATACTTATGGGCCCTGTTTGTGTCAGATTACAATTTCTGTCATAGTGCGCTTTCTTCAAATCACACTTTTTTCTACAACTCTACTACACGTTATCATGTGATCAAGATGTATAAGTTAGATTTTTCAGATCCCATTCCAAATGGCCATGACCAAAGAGTTTGCAGGCCCTGGGTAGGCAACCCGGCCTGGCAGAGACTTGTACTCCGAGGAGCACACTTTTCTAGTTCACAGTCATTTCACTTCGATTAACAATTTTTCTATGGGACCCCGTTGGCACATCAGGGGACTAACCAAAAGGGCCCCAGGCCCTGAAGTCTACAAAAAAGCCTGCTTTGAGGGAAACGAGAGCGATTCAACGTCAAAGCGATTCATGAAGACGTTCTTTGTGTGGTATCAAACCCAATCAAAGCGTCTCTGATGCCAGTTGTTTTGGATGTCGGTTGGTGTGGTGGGAACCTTGTTGTGGCCCACGACTATTTGTTTGTTTTGATGGCATTTGAGAGGTGGAGGGGCCCTCGGAAACCCTCCCACTCAATCAGTGCATGGACTCAAGAGGAGCTGAAGGATAGCTTCCACAAAAGCACCATGTGACAGGGTCATCGCTGTCAACACCCCGAGCAGGGTGACGTGCCAACATTGTGACTGACTCCCTTCATATGGCTGCCATGTCCCGCTATCCTCCAGCCAACCCCCATCCCCCATACACACACACACACACACACACACACACACACACACACACACACACACACACACACACACACACACACACACACACACACACCCTTCAACAACATGTTTATCAATGAAGACGAGAGAGAGAGAGAGAGAGAGAGAGAGAGAGAGAGAGAGAGAGAGAGAGAGAGAGAGAGAGAGAGAGAGAGAGAGAGAGACAGACAGACAGACAGACAGACAGACAGAGAGAGAGAGAGAGAGAGAGAGAGAGAGAGAGGGGGAGAGAGAGACACACACACACACACACACACACACAGAGAGAGAAACAGAGAGAGAGACAGAGAGGCAACTATAGTTGGGCTGACATGAAGAGAAAACACTTTTTGTAAAAGGAAACATCATAGGACCACCGTTGCTGTGTGATGTGTGTGCGTGAGCATGTGTGTCAGAGTATGCGTGAGAACTTAAGGTTTTTAAGGTTTGTGTGCATGTGTTTGCATGTGGTTGCATGTCTGCGTGTGTGTGTGTGTGTGTGTGTGTGTGTGTGTGTGTGTGTGTGTGTGTGTGTGTGTGTGTGTGTGTGTGTGTGTGTGTGTGTGTGTGTGTCCATAGTGGCGTGGTGGGACATCAAACGAGGCAGAGGCTGACATGTGAATAGAGGGGAGGTGGGCACGCTGCTCTCTGCTGGAGTCTGCCTGCACACTGCAGGGCCCGCTTTACTGGGACCACAGGTTGCCATAGGAGCCCTGTGTAAACTTACACTGTGTGTGTGTGTGTGTGTGTGTGTGTGTGTGTGTGTGTGTGTGTGTGTGTGTGTGTGTGTGTGTGTGTGTGTGTGTGTGTGTGTGTGGTTGATGCACCATGAAGAGAGGGAAGGACATGAGAGACAGAGAGGTGAGAAAGAAAGAAAGAAAGAAAGAAAGAGTGAAGAAGGCTAAGAGAAGGGAGACAGTAGATGGATGTGAGTCAGCGAGTACACGCGCGCACACACACGCACACACACACACACACACACACACACACACACACACACAGAGGACGCTGTGTGACTTTAATGAGTAACATACTAATAATAGCAGGGTGAGGTCAGCTCTGTGAGATCCGGATGCCCTTTGTTACAAACTGCTCATCGTTAAAAGTCCTTCCTGACTTTCCAGGATGAGACAAACGAAAGCCAAAGAAAAACACAGAATCTGAGGTGTCTAATTGTTTTGTGTGAATAAGAGCTTTATCTTCTCCAAAACGTTCGCCTCCATAAACTCAAGATACCATTCCTTACAAAGCACAGATTATTGAAGAAAGAAGCCTTCGGGACACAGTTGGTATCAAGTTTCTAGTATGAGATGAATGCAAGCCAAAGAAACCACGGTCTAATCTCTGTAATTATGACGTGCACGTTATTTGAACTTCACACATTAAAATTAACTTTAAATTAACAACTTCAGCCCTATATACTTTGTTGTACGTCAAATAGCTGATCTATTTCCTCAATTTTGTTTTTTATTT